>NC_091067.1:19496391-19802105 GCF_000393655.2 Nicotiana sylvestris | reverse complement strand
GCAAAACAATCGACAAATGACTACAGCTCATGCTTGACGCAATTATCAATTAGGATATGTATGTTTGGCAAGGGGAAGTCGTCCTTGGGACTGGCCCGGTTGAGATCCCGATAGTCGACACAGACTCTAACATTCCCGTCCTTTTTTGGTACTGGCACGATATTGGCTAACTATGTCGGATACTCCACTACCCTGAGAACCCTGGCTTTGACTTGCTTGGTAACCTCCTCTTTGATATTCAAACTCATGTCGGGTTTGAATTTTCTGAGCTTTTATTTTATCGGTGGACATGTCGGATCTGTTGGTAAGTTGTGAGCTACAATGGATGTGCTGAGACCAGTCATATCATCATACGACCAGGCGAAGATGTCCTCGTACTCTCTTAAGAACTCTATGTACGCTTTGTTTTCTGACGGCGACAAATGCACACTGATACGTGTTTCCTTGACATTCTTGGCATCTCCGAAATTAACGATCTAAGTTTCGTCCAAGTTGGATTTAGGCCTGTTTTCAAAGTTCTCGACCTCTGTGACAACCTCTTACGGTATATCATCCTTTTCTAAATCTATATCTGTTTGTTGCGTTGTCTCGTTGCAAGTCACAGTCGTTGGTTCATCATCAATATAGGTAATAGTAATATTGTGTGAATAAAGTAAATGGTAGAGAAAGATAATAAGAGCGAAATATATAATAAACTGAAAATGCTTTTGATTAAATTCATAATTGCTCGAAACATCGGAGCTTTTTTCAAAAGTAAAGACAATGCGGAAAGGAAAAATCAACTAGTAAAAAGTAAAGATGCGATGCATGGTGCTTTGTTTAGCCTTGCTACCCCGAAGCTTTTCGGGCCCTGGTGGTTCTGATCGACCAATTAGTGAGGCGCTCCCCTCGATTCACAACTTGTATGGAAGGGCCTTCCTGCCCTTCCTCCTCGAAGATAACACAACAATTCATATCATCTTCCATAAACAAGTTCTTCATTGCTGCTAATGCTTCATCCTCCTCTGATCCATATATGACGTCAATTGGCTGGAAAGTCTGCTCTAGACGAGGTATAGGGTGCTCCAGTGGATAGTATGGGCCGCGCCATGGTGGCGACCAATCATCAAACTCCTTCCATGTATACTCATACCCCAGGCCAAAAGTAGTACCATGTTTCTTTAGTTTGATGGGCTTGGTGATTCCCTGGAGATTTTTGCCAAGTCCTTTCCCGGGCTCATACCCGCACCAATTTAGGATGCTCTCGATCTTGTTATCCCACCATTTATCTTTGTCCACAGTATTGACCCGCTCGATGTGGTGGTATGTTTCTCCGCATATTCTCCTTCTGCCTCCAATCATTGGGATGGTCTGGCGACTGTATATGGGGTTGCTACTGTCGCCATGAATGATCACCTCTTGGTGATTCCATTCGAATTTTACTGCCTGATGCAAGGTTGATGCTATAGATCCAGCGGCGTGGATCCAGGGTCGCCTAACAACAAATTGTAGGATGTCGGGACATCTATCACTTGAAAGTCAACATCGAACCAGGTTGGTCCCATCTGCAAGCACAGACTGATTTCCCCAATGGTCGATCTTTGGGACCCATCGAAGGCTTTAACATTGATAGCCCCATATTTGATCTCATGCAAACATTTCCCCAATGTCCTGAGAGTTATTAGCAGACAGATGTTAAAGCTGGATCCTCCGTCAACCAAGATTCTAGTGATGAAGTAATCTTTGCATTGCACGGTGATGTGCAATGCCTTGTTGTGACTTAGTTCTTCCGGTGGTAGCTCATCTTCGTGGAAAGTAATCTTGTGACTCTCCAACACTTGTCCTACCATATTTTCCAATTCGCCTCCAGTTATGTTGCTGGGAACATAAGCTTCACCCAATATCTTCATTAGAGCATTCTTTTATGCCTCAGAGCTTTATAGAAGAGCCAGGATGGAAATCTGCGCTGGTGTTTTGTTCAATTGCTCAACGACCGCGTATTCTTTAGCCTGTATCTTTCTCCAAAGATCATCGAATCCAGTTTCAACAAGCCGTCCAGGGGCTTGCCTGTTGGACTCAGCTAAGTATTCTGGAGTGTATACCCTGCCTGTTCTGGTCATGCCCTGTGCGGCGATTGCTTCTCCGGTTTTTGTTTTCCATTTTATCCTAGCTACAGCTGTGTAATCCCAGGGTCTGGCGTTTGAGTTGAGCGGGGTCATATCTGTCATTGTAACTGGAATAGGCACCCTTGGAGGTGACACAACAACTTCAAACGGCGCATGTGCTTTTGGAATTCCAAACTCGACCTCAATTTGTCCTGGCGCCTTTGCAGGAGGTGCTTCAAACTCGAGCGGTATGGACATATTCACCTCATCTCCATCAGAGGGATGGATCGGGACAACAATAGGGTTGAGGGTGACTGTCGGCTTTTTCTTTTCATCCCCTTCGACAATCAATCCAATTGACCTTTTGGGATCCCAATCATCCTCAATCTCGATCATATGAATACCTCCACCCTTGTGGTCAGGCAGAGGGTTGTTGCGGACATTGGGAGCGGGTTCCTTTGCTATGATGACCTTATTATCAATCAAGGTCTGAATCTTGTCTTTTAATGAGCGACATTGTCAATGGTATGGTAGGTTTTGTTCGGATTGATCCATTGGGAGGGATTTTCTAGAGTTATGGCTGGGATAGAGGTAACGTAACCGGCTGCTTTGAGTCTCTCGTACAACTGGTCAATTGGTTCAGTGATAGTTGTATATTGTCTGGGAGGTCTGCGGTCGAAGTTTGTTCTGGGCCTAGGGAAGTTTTGGCGACTGGGTGGTGATTGATAGTGAGAAGGTTGGGCATTATAGGCTTGGTACACAGGTGTAGGCTGGGAATATCTTGGTGAAGTGGGTTGGTATGTGGGAGGTGGTGATGACTGGTAGGTGGGTGGTGGAATTTGGTATGTGGGCGAGGGTGCTTGGTAATTTAGGTAAGGCTGATATGTAAGTGGAGTTGAGGCATATGTTTGGTATTTCATAGGGGATTTGGTTCTTTACACAGCCATTATGGAGTTCACATCCTTCTTCTTTGATGTGCCACCCGACTGTAAAGCCTTGTTGGTGGCCTGTAATGCTTCGAGATTAGTGACCATACCATTTTTGATACCTTCTTCAATTCTTTCTCTCAACTTGATGATGTCGGAGAATTTCTGACCTTCTATCAGCATCAACCTTTCATAATATTGTGGATCCTGAGCCCGAACAAAGAACCTGTTCATTTGTTCTTCTTCTAAGGCCGGCCTGACCTTAGCAGCTTCTGACCTCCAGCGAGTAGCATACTCGTGGAATGTTTCGGTGGGTTTCTTCTTCAGATTCTGGATATAAAACACATCTGGTGCGTTCTCTGTTTTAAACCTGAATCGGTCTATGAAGTCGGATGCCATGCTCACCCAGCTTGTCCACTTCTTTGAATCTTGGCTGATGTACCAAGATAAGGCATCCCCTTTCAGACTCCTCATGAACAGCTTTATGCTGATTTTCTCATCCCTTCCAACTCCTACCAGCTTATCACAATTCATTCTCATATGGACCCTGGGATCACCTGTACCGTCGAACATCTCGAACTTGGGAGGTTTGTACCCCTCCGGGAGTTCAACATCTGGCTGAACGTAAAGCTCTTCGTAGTTCAGCCCCTCAACGCCTTTGCTACCTTCGACACCCTGGATTCGGCTAGTTAACTTCTTGAGTTCCGTGGCCAAAATCCTTATAAGGGAGTCTTTGTCGTCTGATTCATATGCACTTGAGATTGGTTGGGTATAGTGTCCACAAAGATAGGAGTGTTATGGAGGTGGTCATTTGTAGTGTTTGGCGGTTCGGGAATGAGCAGTGGAGTGTTATTGTATGTGTAGTAAGTTTGACTGTGAGTGGGTTGTATTGGCAGTTGTAGGGTGTTTTGTGGAGGTACGGGGTTCTGGGTGTTAACATCAGGAGCGGCAAGAGTGAATGATAGGCTTGCCAAGCTCCGAACTTGGTCCAATTCTTCCTGGAATTTCAGCAATTTCTGCTCAAGATGAGCAACAGTTCCCTTAGCAATTGGGGTACCCTGAGAAATCTCCTCTTTTTCAATCTCCTTTCTAGCACTTGCGTCTCCCATTCTACCTTTGTTCTTGTTTCTGATAAGACTTGGAGGAGGAGGAGGAGGTGGAGGGCCCTTGGATCTTGTAGAGTATGCTGATGGTGCCAGAATGCACGAACTAACCTTTGTGGAGGGGAATAAAAATAAAAGAAAAACAAAAAGGTAAAAAGTTAGTGCGGATTCTGAGAAAGAGAATATTGCAATATTTAAACATCTTGTGCAAAAATATAAGTCGTGTCATAATTTGGGTGCCTCGTTGTGCCCGAGGTAGGCCTAGCGACAGATTAACTTTGGAGAACTTATAATGATAAATGCCTCATTTTATTGATAAAAATAAGACGAGTCTTAAAAATAATTAAAATAACGTGAAATAAAGATGTCACTAATGGCCAGTGGCCTTATTACATTATGAAAGCAGGAAATAAAATATCCTAACTACTTGGTCCCAGAAGGACCTTCCCCAGATTCGTTATTCTTGCCTCCCCCATACAGTTGTACTAGCTCGCGCAATCCTAGCAGCAAATAGGCTCGGGCCAGATGTCCACCTGCATTTCCCTTAGCATTCTGGCAGTCTTCAATCCTTTTCAAGAATTTCCCTTCCAGTTCTACTAGACCCCGTTCCATATACCCTAGCCGTTTGTTGGCGTTGACAACCACATCCTTCCATTCGTCGATCAATTTCGGATGAGCTTCTTGTATCTCTCGATGCTCATTTTTGCATTCCCGAATTCTTTTGCGCAACTGATTGTACTTGACTTGCACTTCAGCCTTTTCGTCAATAAGCCTGTGACCTCGGATGAATCCAGGATGAACCAAACCAGTGAGATTGTCTTCCAACCAACCTGAGTAGTGCGGAACACTCCCTGCATGATACCTGTCTGCCTCAATAGTTTCCCTCCCTAAGACGAGTTTGCAATGCCACATGTGTTGAGCTTGACACCTGTGAGGGCTATCATCGTCTTGAAAGTCAGCCCTGAAGTGACTCATTTTGTCTACCCTTGGTATGATTTTCTTCCTCCCTTCTTGACTCATGGCTCGGAGAGGGACATAAGGATAAGTTCCCCTCAGACCAATGAGTATGATCAACGGTGCATCCCGAGAACGAACAATTAACTCCCCGGTTGGGAACCACTTATACATCCACTGTACTTGATCTTCCTTCAGATTCTCAAATATTTCTACCCATCCTCTAGCGTCCTCTGGTCGGGCGAACATGTTAGGCATGAAGTTCATTCGCTTTGGTTGGTGAAAAGAAATATTATCATCCCAATCTCTGTGTATAATTTCCTGCCGGTAATCACCTTTCTGAAGGTGTTCTATAAGCCATAGTTGAAGTAACAGATTACAACCTTCAAAGTGTTTGGCCCCTTGCTGACACTTTTCCAAGGCTCGATATATCTCGGCAACAATCATGGGCACTATTCTGAAAGACTGCCCGTCAATCCCCTCTATTAAGGTCTTGGTTACCATGGCTAGTCTGGTGTGGATCCTAGCCTTCTTCATAGGAAAGATTATCATCCCCAGAAAATAGAACATGAAGACAAAAACCCTTCTGTGGATATGCCCTAAAGAGGTAAGTGCAAATTCGTCGGTGTAGGTGCGGTAGGACTTGCTATGGCCATACCTCTCGTACAAGTAGTCAAATGGTATGTAGGAGTCTTTCAGACAAGTCAAATCTGGGTTTTTCTTGAGTCCCAGCATTTTGAGAAAGCCCCTACTTTTGCGATTTTCTGGCATAAGCAGACCCGGAGTCTCTCAAGGAATACCAGCTAGACCCCCTATTTCTTCAAGTAAAGGGGTCATTTCAAGGTCCCTGAAGCGAAATACTGACCGATCACTATCCCAAAACAAAGTTGCAGCTTCTACGATTTTGTTGTCAGGCTGGATTTCCAGAAGTGAAGGTAGACTTCCTAAGTACTTGCGGACAAGAGTCCGATCACTCGCATGAAGTTCCTCCCACCAGCTTAGCAGCCTTGGGTGAATGCTGGTTACCATACCGAATCTGGGGACTTCGTGCCTCATTTTCTGCAAAACAAAGCGTTAGACCCTTACCCCACCAGACTCGACTATTTAAATCAACAATTAGCATAATAGGGATTTAGTTCTCCAAATAAATGCATAAAACATGGAGGTGTCCATTTGGGTTTCAGGGAAACCCGATGGACTTTGGATTAGGCTATCTTAATGAGTCATTATGCGGACAACATAACTGACTCGGCTAGGTTTGACCATGATGCATGTACATTTTAACAGAGTAAGGTTTCTATTTTTGAAGTACTAGATTGGTACCCTTGAGCGGAAAACTCAAGAGAGAAAGGCGCGGAACCGTCGACTACACCGTTGATTGACTGGTTTTACCGTAAATATGCCTTTGCCACATTTAGGGGTGATAATATCGGAAGAGCGCAACCACTCATTATAAGCGTTGCTATAGTATTTTTTTGGCACGAGTGGAGTATGATGTTGAAGATGCAGTTTACAAGAATGAAACAAATTGACATGTATTTTCATGTACATAAAATAAAATGATTATAATAAATTCTCCAAATTACAACGTTATTGAAATAAAAGCAGTAAAGGAAAGCAATTAAAGGAAAGGAAAGACATGAAGATCCAAGTTAGTTTTCATGATGAAATAATTTAAAGGCAGGAAATAAAGGCAATTTATGAAATAATAAAGTCACAAATAGCATGTAATGGTAAAAGCCTAAAGAAACCCCAGCGGAGTCGCCATGCTGTCGACGCCCCCTTTTTCCATTCGCGAACGGGTTGTCCGGAAATCGGGTATATGACATTATGGGAAGACAACTCTTTATTCCCTTGCGAGAATTAGGTTTTGGAATTTCGGAGAGTCGCCACCTAATGATTATAGTGTATTAGGACAGTTTTAAAAGAAAAGAAGAAATTGAGAAGAAAAACCATAGTTCGGGTAAGAGCTTGAGATTATCTCGAGGGGAAGGTGTTAGCCACCCCTCAAAATCCACTAGTGTGGTTCCCGACCATGCTATAATTGTCACTTTTAGAAGGTAGAAGAAACAAATAAGGTTTGCACATAATAATTGCTAATAAGTTTAAAGCTTAAAAAAAGAAGAAAGGAACAGACGGTTTTAGAAAAGGAGTTAATTTAAAGAAACAAAATTAAAAAGAAAACATTGTAAGTAAAAATAAAAGGAAAGGAGGCCCTAGGTTTATACGTAATATGGATTAAATCAATGCAATACCCGGCGTACACTCCTCAGAAGAGGGGTCGCACGTGATATTAGCGCACCAGTCATCATATCCATATTCTACCCTTCCCACCCCGTTAAGGTGTTAAAGCACGATTAGTCTCATTTACTTATTGCATGCTAGTACCCGTCTCAATCCTATCAGTACCGGGGCATTAGGACTTCTAATCCTAAAAGGGAAGAAAGGGATGGGGGCCTTTATGGAGTTTAAAGGATAAAAATTCTAATTCGACAATCAAAAATCAGGTACCAAATAAAGGAACAAGCAAATAAGGCTCAAAAAAACTCCATGAAATCAGATAATCACATAGTTTAGCATGCCTTGGCACATACTGGTTTGGTCTTAGATTAAAATTAAGCAGTGAGCGGACTGGTTCAACACATATATTTAGACAAAAAGTCTGCATTAGGCAACTCGGATACAATTATCAGAGATTAAGGCATTGAATTAGAGCGAATTGGTTTAAGCAGGTACTGATTTTAGAAGATAACTTATGCAGAAGAGTTTTGAAAGAAAAGACATGATGCAGACTTAGGAAGACGTTTTAAAAAAAAGAATTTCGAAAGAATCAGCGGACTGCCCAGTTATAACCACAGAAAGAGTAGTTGTTAAAAATTCCGGAAGAGACAGAATTATCTAGCCGAAAGAGTAAGTTGAAGGACTGATTAGAACAACGAGTTGAGGAATTGAGTTAAAAAAATACGTTTGGGCAGAATATTAGAACGGAGCAGTTTCAGAAAAGATGTGTTAATTAAAGAGATAGATTTCAGAGAAAAGTGTATGTTGATTTGAGACAGGTTTTTACCAAAAGATTAAGTTTTGAAAGCGTATTTGATTTAGGCGTATAAGAGTCAGTTAACCAATTGTTACTGCTTTTAAACATGCAAGGCGAGTTTGATGCAAAATCCTATAGGCATGATTTCTACCATTATTGATTCCAGAATTTGTTAATGAACTTGTGAAAAGATGCTTGTTTAATTAATCCTAAAGTTTTCCTAATGAATATGAACATCCTATAGGCATGATATCTATAAATGAATTTTGCAGAAAATTTTACTCCTATAGGCAGGATCTCTATATGCTTAATTACAGAACGTAGGCGTTAAGTCCTATAGACATTCTTTCTATGTGATTAATAGTAAAGAATCCTATAGGCAGGATTTCTAGGTGAATAAATGATAAAGTCCTAAAATCATGATTTCTACCCTTTTTTGATGCAAGAAAGTAAAGACCTCTCCCACACCCTTTTACTATATTCCCCGAGTTTATACAAGTTATTACAAACCAGAAAAGATAGAGAAAATACATCAGAAACTAACAGCTAGATCCGAGCAGCCTAATTCAACCTTAATGTCTAATAATATGCGATTGAACCACTTCCGGGATCCAGATTTCCAAAGCCTTCTCTTTATCTATGGTGTTTCAAAGTTCCAAGAAATCTCAGAGATTCCCGGCATTGCTTTCACCCAGGATACCATTAGAATTAGAATAGTGCAGTGTGGAAGAGCCAACTCTCAGGCATCCAAGATCAGAGGGAGCTCAGGGGTCCCAAAGCATGGCTTGCAAGAGAGGGGCAAAACGTATAGCTAAGAGTAAGTGCAAAGTGAAAGGGGAATTGGGGAGCCATGACTGGTGGTGGTCATGCCTAGCCACAAGGTAGGCTAGCACACCCCAGACCACCTATTTGATTAAACAAATTAGGAGCAGACCTTTGAAGGTCAGACCAGGGTCTGGACAGTGATTAGGACACTACCAGACCCAAGTCCAAGGCTCAAACACATAAAGAGGGAAAGGGAGTGGGGAAATGATTGAGTTTTGGATTCAAAGAACCCAGTTCAGAAACATAGACAACAATATTAGAGTGTTGTCATGCTTTGAACCATAACTCACATATAAAGGGGTAAAGGGTAAGGGAATTCACGTAAGAAAAATAATGATAAAGTTGCAGAAAACAGTAAAGAAAAAGCATAACAGAACTGGAATGTAAAACACATAGTGGAGGAGCAGTATTAAACTAAGATGGACATACCAGTTGCAAAGTAACAGAAAGAGAATAGCAGAGTAACCACAGCAAGCAAACAGCAGAAACAACTCAGGTTTTCAGCAGAACACTCGAAGATTCAAGGAGAACTTAAAAGAATTTCAGAAAGAAAAGAGAAATAGAAAACAGAACTGGTCAGTGTGTTGAGAGAAGAAGAGAGTTATTCGAATGATTGCCTTTTTGTTCCTTTTACTGGTTGTCGAAAAAGGGGAGGGCTAAGCCCTTTATATAGTTTTGAAAATAGGTGAGGCAGGCAAAGGATACAAACATAGAAACTAATCAAATTAGTATCAATCAGGGTAGCCAGACTCCTTTAATTAAGGGTCTAGTTCAAACGACTAAGAAGGAAGAGAGAATCAGTTTATTAAGACTAAATTAAGGTAAAGAGACCATATAGTGCACAAATAGGGCCAAATACATAGTTGGTATTTAAGGAGAGAGGGTACAGTAGGTACAAATTTGAAAAAATCAGTCAAAGGATCTCGGATCCAGTTGCAAATCACAAAGAAACTGAGGTAATTAAGGAAGTAAATGATCCAGACGTTGGTACAAAATCACAAAATATACAGGATCAATTATTTAAGAAAAACATCAGTAAAGTAAAAGAGGTTCAATCAAGAGAAATCAGTGACGAATTTCTTAGCATGATTAAAGGGATTTCAAAACTTTGAAAGGGAAGCTTATATATAAAGCATACAGTTCAAACCAAAGAAGAACAATGAGAGTTTTCATAATCACAGGCAAATAAGATTTTGAGTTCGATTGCAGACTCGTCGTGAGTCTGTAAACTTAGGGTTTCAGAGTGAAACCCTAGTCTCTTTTACTCAAAGAAAAAAACCCCAAATTCTAGGGTTTCCCCCATAGAATCAAACACAGAAACGAGAAGGAAAATGAACAGACTCAAGGAGTCTTATGAGAATCAGGCAAATACAACAGCAGGCTTGAAACAATCAAAGAAAGAAAACCATTTTAAGGCATGAAGAACATGTTCAGACAACTTCGGAACTTAAGAAAGGATGGGGATTTAAACAGAACAGACAAACATGCTTAACAAGAAACACGAACATAGTTCAGAAAAGCAAAACATCGAGAAACACAGTAGTAAATACGCATGGTAGAAGAGTGAGAAAACAGACTTAATCATGTGAGCATACATATAAAAGTAGGAAGACAATACATGCGTAATAGAGGAGGAAAACATACGAGCATACTGCAGACAAACATCTAAAGAAAAGAACAACAAGAATTGAAAGACATTCAGAAACCCTAATTTGAAAACCAACGATTTTGAAAAGGAAATTTGGGGAAAACCCTCAAACGTCAAATATAGCATAGATTTAGCACAGATCTAAAAGAATAAAACAAAATGGAACCTCGAATAGGCTAGGGTTTTTGAGAACCCTAAAGGACGAGAAGGCTTAGAAGTCTCGAGAGCGGATCTGAGCTGCTAAAGTCGAATCCAAGCTCAAGAGGCTAAGGTACGCCGGAGCAAGGCCAGAAACGGCCAAAGAATCTCGAATCGGCCAAGGTCTGGATGAAGACCTTTGAGGTTTAGCCTCGAATATTCAGCGAGCAGGCGTATAGGAGCAGAAGATGGTGAGTAGAGATCATCCATGGCTAGATTAGCCATGGATTCAATTGAATTTAGGGTCAGAGGGGGTAGGCGGCTACTGGGGTTTCAGGAGTTGAGAGAGTTTGAGAGAGACGAGGGAACCAAAGGCGGAGGGTAGGTGAAAGTGATTTTAGGGTTGGGGTGTTGGTGGATTAAAAAAGGAAATAAGGAAATGTGGTCGTTGATCATTTTGATCAACGGCCTGGATCAAAAGGGGAGCCGGGCGGGTAAAACAAATGGGCTGTGGGTCGGGTTAATTAGGAAATTGGGTAGGGAATTGGGTTTGATTTGGGGGTTGGGATTGGGTTCAATTTGGTTAAAATTAAAATGCAAAAAGGGCTAACTTTTAAATAGCCACTTTCCCTTGTTTTAATTTATAAAAATAGTAAAATAATTTTAAAAAACAAATTGAAAGTACTGAGTAGATAATTATTATATAAATATTAATTTAAAAATACTGGAAGCAATTTTATAATTGTATAATGTTATTAATTGTAAAGTAAGCTATAATTGCAATTATATGCAATTTAGCTTTAAAAATGCCAAATAAATTTGTAAAAATATGCAAAAGATTACCTTAGCTATATTTTGGTGTAAATATGAGGATAAAATAAGTTAATCACCAAAATGATAATTTTGGGAATAATTATTGGATTTTCTGGTATAAAAAATAGGCAATAAATTGGTTTAAAAACCATTAAAATGTCAAAACCCTTTGGTGTGCTTATATATGCACATATATGCTATTTTGGAAGTATTTTGGGTAAAAAAATATATAGGAAAAAATTGGGTATCAACACACACCTGCTTCCACCCACTTGGAGAAATAGTCAGTTAAAACTAGTAGAAATCGTACCTTTCCTCGTCCCGCTAGTAGGGGACCGACTATGTCCATTCCCCATTTGATGAAAGGCTATAGGGAGGTGACTGAGTGGAGGGGTTCTCCTGGTTGGTGTACCATGGGGGCATACTTTTGGCATTGTTCGCATCGGCAAACGTACTCCGCTACCTCTTTCTTCATGGTGGGCCAGTAATAGCCGATTCATATAATGCATCGTACGAGGGCGCGATTGCCTGTGTGGGAACCGAAGCGATCCTCATGTACTTCTTCGAGTATTGTCCTCGTTTGGTGCGGCCCTAGGCACTTGACCAGGGGTCCGCCAAACGTCCTTTTATAGAGGTCATGATTTATCAGGCAATACCGGGCGGCTTGTACGCGGAGTTTCTTTGCCTCTTTTTTGTTGAGTGGGAGCGTCCCATCCTGCAGATAGGATACAAATTGGTTGCGCCAGTCCCAAGTCAAATTTAAAGAGAATACCTCAGTGTGATCAATGGCTGAATGGAGGAGGGTGACCACGCTTTCTTTGTTGAAGTTTTTGGTGGCCGCGGCCAGTTTCGCTAAACCGTCTACTTCAATGTTCCGTGCCCTCGGAATTTGCTCGAAGCACCACTCGTCGAACTCAGCCATTAATCTATGGATTTCTGACTGGTATTTTTGCAATCTCTGCTCCTTGATTTGGTAAGTCCCAGTGACTTGGTTCACCACGAGTTGGGAGTCGCAATGGAGGACGAGTTGTCGAGCCCAATATTTGATGGCTAGTTTCATACCTGCAATAACGGCCTCGTACTCGGCCTCGTTGTTAGTTATTTCGGGGCATCGTATGGACTGGAGATTATTTCGCCCATGGGGACCTCGAGGATGAGTCCCAGTCCCGATCTCGAGGCATTAGCGGCACCGTCAGTATAGAGAATCCATAGGTCGGTACTGGAGGAGGCACGATGTGCCTCCAGTTTCACCTCTGGCAGTATCTCTGCGTTGAAATCGGCTATAAATTGGCAAGTACTTGCGACTTGATGGCGGTTCTTGGGTAAGATGAAATGTCGTGCTCACTAAGCTCAATGGTCCATCTGGCGAGCCTGCCTAATAATTCAGGCTTGTGTAGGATGCTTCTCAACGGGAAGGTCGTTACTACTTTTATGGGGTGGCATAGAAAATAGGGCTGGAGCTTTCGTGAAGCCACGACCAATGCCAAAGCCAATTTCTCAAGGTGTGGATACCGTGTCTCGACGTACAGTAAGGTTTTGCTAATGTAATAAATAGGATATTGCATACCTTCGTTTTCGCGAACCAAGACTGCACTGATGGCAACCTCGGATACGACCAGGTACACCAGCAGGGGTTCGCCCGGGCTTGCTTTGAACAGTAGTGGTGGCGCAAATAGGTACGCTTTTAGCTTTCTCAGGTCTTTGACGCACTCCTCATTCCACTATAACCCGTGGTCTTTCCTCAACACATTGAAAAATTTATGGCACATGTCGGAAGACCGTGATATGAACCTGGATAGGGCGACTATTTGCCTCGTTAGCTTTTGTACCTATTTTTTGATGTTCAAAATTTTAGGTATTGCGTCTATCGCCCTGAACTGATCTGGGTTGACCTCGATGCCTCGTTGTGATACGAGAAATCCTAAGAATTTTCCTAAGGCCACACCGAAGGCGCATTTCTCGGGGTTCAGTTTCATTCTGTACCTCCTCAATATCTCAAAGGCTTCCTTCAGATGGTCAATGTGATCTTCTTTCTTTGTCGACTTCACCAGCATATCGTCGATATAGACTTATATGGTCTTACCGAGCTACTTTTTGAACATTTTGGTGACCAGTCTTTGGTACGTAGCCCCTGCATTTTTGAGCCCGAAGGTCATTACCTTGTAGCAATATGTCCCTTGGTGGGTGATGAAAGTCATTTTCTCCTGGTTCTCCTTGGCCATCATGATCTGATTGTAGCCGGAGTAGGCATCTAAGAAGCTCATCAGTTCGTGTCCTGTGGTGGCGTCGATCAGTTGGTCTATGTGGGGCAGGAAAATGAATCTTTTGGGCATGCCTTGTTTAGGTCGAGGAAATCCACGCACATTCTCCACTTCCCATTTTTCTTTTTGAACATGACGACATTGGCGACCCATTGGGGTACTTTGATTCTCTGATGGAACCGTTGTCCAGTAACTTGTCTTCTTCCTCACTGACCGCTTCATTGATAGCGGCGTTGAATTTCCTTCTCATTTGTTGCACGGGTGGGTGTAACGAATCAACATTTAGCTTATGAGTGACGATGTCTCGCGGGATTCCTAGCATATCTGAATGGGAAAAAGCAAATAGATCTGCATGGTTAGTTAAGAATTCACGATACTTACAGGGGTTGGCAAAGTCGTGGCCGATGTAAGCTTTCTTTGTAAGGTCAGTGTCATCCACTTGGACTGGGTCGAGATCTTCGACTGTAACTTTGCAGGCCTCCACGACGTCAGGGTCTCTAATGGCGTCTATTGTCGGGTTGACCTTAGTCCCCGACATAGCTGATTGTTATGCCTCTGCACTCGCCCCCTTGAGCTGTTTGGTGTGGGCATAATCTTGAGCAATTTTGTAGCATTCATGTGCGGTGCGCGGCTCGCCTCGGATACTGAACACTCCCCATGGGGTAGGAAATTTGATCACTTGGTAAAAGCTTGAAGGGACCGCTCGCATGGCGTGTATCCATGGGCGTCCTATGATGGCGTTGTACGCCGTTTCCTGGTTCATCACGTGGAAAGTTATTTCCAGCGTGACTCCTCCTGCTATAACGTGCAGTGATACTTCTCCGGATGTCCGCTATACTGCATTGTTAAAACCAATTAGTGTTATGCAACGCGGCATTATCTTATCCTCGAGTCACATTTGCACTAGGACCCTCGGATGGATAATACAGGTGCCACTTCCATCGTCAACCATGATTCTTTTAACATCCATATCGGCGATACGTAAAGTGATAACTAAATCATCGTAATGAGGGAAAGACAAACCGTCGGCATCGGACTTATCGAAGGTGATACTATATTCGAAGTCGTCATACCGTTCATAGGCGATGATTCGCTTTAGTTTGTGCGTGGTGGTGAACTTGACGTGATTGATTGCTGAGTCATCGCCGCCTCCGACGATCATGTTTATCATACGTGCCGGGGAGGGCAATTTCGGCGGCCCATGGGGTTGTTCCCGTCCGCGTGCAAAGTTGGTTTTCCCTTTGTCACTGAGTAGTTCCCTCAGGTATCCCTGGTTCAGCATCCTAACCACCTCTTGCCGTAGGCCTATGCAGTCTTCAGTTTTGTGCCCTCGTTCCTGATGGAACTCACATAGGACGTTTGATTTCCTTGTAGTTGGGTCCGATTTCATCTTCGTCGACCATTGTACATTGGTGCCCAGTTTCTCCAGTGCGTACACTATTTCTGAAGGAGACACACAAAAGTTATGAGCAGACAATAAAGGAGGCATACCTCTTTTGTTTCAGAGTGGGGCGACATGTCGTTGTAGTGCATCCATGTGCCTTGGTGGAGGCGGATGGGAAGATCTAATGTAGGGCTGGTGCCTTTCCTTGTTGAGACGTGGGAGTTGCTCCCGCCGTCCCTCGTTGCATCGATCCCTCCTGATTTCTGGGAGTATCATCGTTAACTGCTGGGTCGACCCGTTGAGTCCGTCCTCGTCTGCTCGTACATCAGCACAGTAGGCATTATAGATTTATTCCCATGTGGTAGGGGGATACTTCATAAGACGGCTTAGTAGCTTCTTAGTCGCCCTCGAACCGTCTCTATTCAGCCGATTCTGGAAGGCGGCGACCGCCATGCCTTCCAACACGTTTGACAGGCTCATCCTTACCCTGTTAAACCTGGCTAGGAAGTCTCTGAGTCCCTTTCCTGCGGTTTGCCTGACAGCAAAGAAATCGTTGACCCTCGCTTCCGCTTTCTTTGCTCCTGCATGGGCGGTGACGAACTTATCCGCCATTTCCTCGACATTGATATTGTCTTAGCTGGCAGCTGAGAGTACCACGTTAGGGCCCCTCCTGTTAACGTCTCCCCAAATTTCTTCAGCAGCACGGATGGTACTTGTTCCTTTGATAGGTCGTTGCCCTTCACAGTAGTGACATAGTGGATCAGATGATCCTCGGGATCTGTGGTTCCGTCGTATACCCTTAAGTAAGGCGGCATCTTGAAGGTTTTTGGGATAGAGTGAGGAGCAGCTTCTTCAATGTACGGTTGTTCAGCGAACCTTCCCACGTCACGTTTTGGTAGCAGCTTGGGAGCACCGGGATCTTGTTTACTCTTTCCTGGTGCTCCTTCATTTGGTCACGGAGCGCCTTGTTTTCGTTCTCCATTTCTTCCATCTTTCTAAGGATGGCTGTGAGTGTGCCATCGTTGGTTTGTACATCGACGGGGATGTTATTTTCTTGTACAACTTCACGCTCACCTATGGCAGCGGTGATGCCTGCTGCTGGTGCGCGCCTGGTGTTACTTTGTGGTGACTTCTCGATCAAGCCACTTAAGGTATTTGTCAGCCATTCCTCCAGTAGCTTCTTGACTACTGGTGGTGTTTCTTTAACAGTAGATGTTGAAGCTCCTTTTTCATGTAAGATCGTTAGATCTTCAGATGGGGAAGGTGAGATCTCTCCACCTGGCATGGTACTGGGTGTTGCATTCAAAATATCCTTTTCACCGGCCTCGTTGAGAGGACCTATCAGGTTGGCTGTGACACCTACTATTGCTTTCATTCTTGTGTTATTTTCAGCCATATTTTGTTTCTGTGTGGTGTAGAGAATGGTTGTCGGTTGTTCTCTAGGTGCAAACTATGATTTTGATTCTCGAAATCCCCACAGACGGCGCCAAATTGTATGGCTCAAAAGTTATCGATACACTTTGTAAGCTTAAAAACAATCAAAAGTAAAGGAAGGTAAATCGTAATCAAATATAATAGGACCTAGAGATGAAAAAATGGTGTTATGATCGTGGATCTAATAGTATAAAAAACAATATGAACTTCAGAGAAGATATTTGTTGGAGATGGAGATAGAGAGAGAGAGAGAGAGAAAAAGAGAGTTGTATTATTCTAGAATAACAATGATGCCCCTTTACAATGTGAAGGTCTCCTTTATATAGTAGGAGACCTTCCTCAAAATAATCAAAAGAAAGTACAGAAGTAGGTAACGTCCTTTCAACGGGACGCCTAGGTCCAAACGACGTCGCCTTTGTCCCCACGCCCAAGTCGTACCCTTGCTTTAGTCGATGTATACTCACTGGGCATACCCACCGACGTAGGGACGTTGAGGATCAAATTTGACCCTATACAAACTATATGATAAAATATGAAATTTCAATCCAAAATTTTAAGGCAATGCGCGAAATGGTTGAAGACATTATAAACCCCTTTTGGAAATCTTCACACCACCAAATGTATAGTCAAACACATACATTATATTATCATGCCCAGATATATATATATATATATATATATATATTACAATTTTTACTTTTGAGCTGTAGACAATTTCATGTATTTTCCATAAATATCAATTTTTTTCCATTTTTGTAAGTCTAATTTTTACTTTTTACTTTAAAAAAAACTCGAGCCAAGGGTCTATCGGAAACAGCCTCTTTATTCCATTGGGGTAGGGGTAATGTCTGTGTACATACTACTCTCCACAGACTCCCTACCTGCAGGATTTTATCGGATTGATGTTGTTGTTGTTGTTGTAAAAAAAATAATAATAATAATCTCGAGGCCTACTCCTTTTGTATGGAGCTTAATTATGTTCTACCCAATGATCGTTGAAGTTTTTTCCCCCTATTTCCTCTTTTTTTAAGACGTTGAGTGATATATCATATATTACACAATGCTTACATATTGTGAGCACGTGATTTTTGCCCTATATGAGAATTACTCCCAAAAATTCAAAATAAAACAATTTTCCTTTGTGTGCAATTTTTGAATTTTTACGGCATTTTTGGATAATTATTTGTATTTTTGCATGTGCATGTTTATTTGTTAAATTAATAAAAAATATAAAAAAATATGTCGCATTTGCATTTAATATTTAATTAAGTTTGTTTTACAAAAATGAAAAATCATAAAATAATGTACGTTGCATTTTTAGTATTTAACGTCCAAATTATGTGATTTTATTGTTAATTGCTATTTAAATGTGTGATAATTGTTATTAGGAGCTAATTAGTATTTTTAGATAATTTTGGGTTTTGTAATTTAATCTTAGCATTTTAGCTTTATTAATTAGGAAATCGAATAAATAGAAAAGAACAAAAATAGACGAAAATCGGATTGGGCCTTTTCTTCAATTTTAAACCACAAGCCCAAAGATACCCAACCTTCCCCTACGACCCGGTCTATTTCAACCCGGGTCGACCCATTCCATAACCCCAAAGACCCAACCCCCCCTTTTCTTCATTTTTCATTTTTCATTTTCACCCTCAAACCCTAAGCCTAAAGAACCTACCCGCCTCCCCTCTCTTCTTCTCCAAACTAAACACCCCAACCTTTCATGGCTGCCCTCACACACAAACAGCAACCATGGCTGCCCTCCTCCATCGTCGACCAATAGTCCGGCAACGACCACCTGCTGCCCTCCTTCATCTTCTTCGTCTTCTCCATGTCGAGCTCAAGCTCGACCATGGCTACCCCTTCAACACATCGTCTTCACGATCTTCACCTCCAGACCCACGAAACTCCGCCATGAACGACCACCCTCGAGGTCCAGCTCCCATCGCTGCCCCTTGCCGCTTTGTCTTCTCCATGGCGAGCTCAAGCTCGTCCATGGACTGCCCTCCACCACCATCTCCTTTAAACCAACGAACAGCCCAAACGACCACTCAGCTCACGTCCAAACGAACCCCGTCGCTTCTGCTGCCTTCCCCACTATCAAACCAACCATGAACGGCCACAACTCGTCATCGCTCCATCCCCAGCGCCGTCACTGCTGCGTTCCTGCTCGTCGAGCAACCCAGCTCACTCGTCCGTCGCCCAGCCACGCCGGAAACCACTGACCGTTCGGTCATTTTCAGTGGTGTTCGTGGTCGTCTTCGTCGTCCAGCTTCATCGCCTGAAATAAACCGGAAAACATACAAAATTCGAGTTATTTTGGTTTCAAAGTTTCCGGGTGTCGCACCTCCTTTTTCCGCCCCCGCGAGGGTGCAAGAGAGTTTTTCCAATTGAAGGACAATCGAAACGGGATTTGTTTATTTATTTCAGAGTCGCCACTTGGGAGATTTAGGATGTCCCAAGTCACCAATTTAATCCCGAATCGAGGAAAATATTCGACTTTCCAAATGAAGTCTGCGAACCAGAAATTCTAAGTAAGGAATTCTGTTGACCCGAGGGAAGGTGTTAGGCACCCCCGAATCTCGTGGTTCTAGCACGGTCGCTTAAACTGTTGTAATGGCTAAAATATCTGATTTTAATACATGTTCAAAAAAAAAATTAGTGCAATTTTAACTTTTAACCGCTTTTATTGTTATTATTATATTTTTAAAGAATGTGAATATCGTTTAAAATCATGTCTTTGGATTGTGTAACATAGAATGCATCCACGATCCGGAACATATTTTTATTCAATGTTTTGGGATTTGGATTTGGGTCGCATAAATGCGTACCCGTGTTTAAGAATGTATTATATCGCGCCTAAAGCGATTAGCGCTTTATTACTTTGGGGAAGGCCGTGAAATTTGCTAAACGGCCCATCCCGAAGTTTAAGTAATCAATTAATTTTTTATCGAGGGCCCCGCAATTTGTGTGTTTTATTTGGCGAGGCTCGTCTCATTAATTTTAAATGGACAAATCTTAAAGCGACTACATTTTGCTATTTAAAATTAGTCTCTAAAATGAATAAAGAAAATCCTAATTAATTACGTTTTTTTATTTATTATTATTATTATTAAGAAAACATGACATGCTAATTGCTTGATTAATACAAATATTGATGAAAAAGGAATTTTATTCTTAATTTCAAAATTATAAATAAAATAAAAGTTCAACAACTAATATCCAAAAGAATCAAATATAGCTAGATTAAAACTCAGCATTGTTAAAAATAATTATTGAGATTAATTATTCACAACCATTTGAAACTTGATTTAACCATAATTACTAAAGATTATTAGAAAGTTTATTAGATTTAAACGTTCTTCTAGTCTTGCTTGAACTCAAGTCATGCCTTAATGCCTAATTTACGAAGTTTTAATTTAAATTCATGTCTTAGCTAAATTTAGCTAGTTATTCATGATTAACCTACTGTTGATAATCTTGAAACCTTCATAACTAGTGAATTAACCTGTTTTGCCGAATTGATTCATTAAAGACTAACTTAAGTTATTATTTTTTTATTCCAGTTATTATTTAGTAATACATGGAATAGCTTAAATATAATCAACAAAAGGAAACAAAGAAAAACGAAATTAAAACTTCAAAATTTCATTCTTCATATGTATTCATGCTTCATATTTCGGATTACAATAACCAGCTTTTCAGTTGTGTACCTGATATTGGAAGCAAAAAAATGAAGATGAGAATCAGCAACAGTAATAACAGTATAGCACAGCAGCAACAACCCAGCAACAGTACCAACCCAGAAAAAGAGTTTGCAAACCAGTAGAGCAGTAATCCCTAAAACAAAAGCTTCAAGCTTTGATGAAACAACAATTAATTCTGATTTCAAACAATGAAAGAAAGCAGAATATTTTTTTTAGTTTTTTTTTTGAAAGTTTAAATATTTTTCAGAATTTTCTCTCTCTTAAATGTTCAGCCCTTTTTTCTCTCTCTCTTATTTTCAGATTCGTTCTCTCTCGTTCTTATTCTCTGTTTGTGTATTTTTTCTCTGTCTATGTTCTCTCTATATCCCTTTGTCTTGTGTTCAAGACTTCATATATATAATCTCATCTCATAAATCTTTTAATCAATTAAATCAATACTTTTTCTCTACCCAACCCATTATCTTCCCACTCATCCCCATTACATTAAATAAACATATCACACCACCCATTTCATTTTGTCCCCCATGCTTCACTTAAAATAATACAAGATTCCCCCCACTTAATTTTGTCTTGTCCCCCCTTTATATTAAATAACCATATCACAACCCAGCCCATTTCATTTTGTCCCCCATGCTTCAAATAAACAATTACAAAATGTACAATTCCTAAACTACCCCTCCGACCCTATTGCAAATTACTATTTTACCCCCGAAAGTACTATAAATTACCAAACTACCCATCAGCTATAACACATCAATTAATCAAACTTAACCAAAATATATGCAATATGATTAATTTCTAACAATGTTCAAACAACAAATTTCATGAACATGATTTCTTCAACATTTCAACAACAAAGCACATGAACATGATTTCAACAACATTTCAACAACAAATCACATGAACACAAATTGAACAACAAAGAACAACTAAAATTTGATTGAACAATATTTTAGCAACAAACAATCCTATTTTCGGATTCAACAACAACAACAAACAAGTATATTTAGATTTCTAAATTCAATCATATTGAACTTAAAATCAACTCTAACAACATTACAACAAACAATTCTTATATTAAACTTTAAACAAGATTATGAGACCAATTCAAGAAATAATCATAAATGGTAAACAAGAAATCAAACTATACACATTTCGGATTCAAGATCAAACAAACATAATATGAACATGAATTAAATCTAAAAATAAAAACGACGGATTCAAATGATTAAAACCAACATACTTCCCTTATTACAACTAAATTCTTTTAGGCAAATGACAAAACAAAACCTAAGAAGAAACAATTATGAATTTAAACTTGAACTTAACAATATTAACAATTTCCGGAAAATACATAAAATACATGAAACAAATTGAAGAAACAATTAATTAAACTTCAATTTGTATCTAACTAATATTAAACTAACAAATATTCACTTAAACAATAATACAAACATGAAATAAACATGAAAAACAAATTAATTAATTTACCATTTGAATCTGAAAATTAAAATCAACAAAACACATGAACAAACTAAAATTATTTCAGCGACGGACAAACAAAACAAGAATTGAATCATTTATTGATTTTGGATCCGAAAAACAACGAACAAAAATATGGACAAAATTTGAAACATAAACCAACTAACCGATTCAAAAACAACGACGAAGACGAAGATGATGGAGAGGCATGAAGCAGTAGGGAGCTGCTGCGACGAGCAGCAACAACATCGCGGCAGCAGCTATGGCGGATGGCAGCAGCTGGTCGAGGAGATGGAAGATGCAGCAGCGGCGCGTCGATGAGGTTGCTGAAACGCAGCTGCGCGAGCAGCAACAGTTCGATCGCGTTTGGTTGAAACAGAAGCAGCAGCGACATGGATGACGACGAAAACATGAAGAAGAAGAAGCAGCTGAACACAGCAAGAAGGAGAAGCAGCTGAACGCAGTAGGGGAAGCCATGGATGAGCTCAAACTCGACGATGACGAAGCTTGATGGAGGAGGGCAACTATGGAGTTGTTGGTGCGTGTGTGCATGAGTGACGGGGTGAGGGGGCGTTTGTGGGGGAGGGTGGTCGACGTTGCAGGCCGGGGTTTGTGGGGGGGCACCCATGGATGACCATTGGAGAAACTTGGAGAAGAAAAGACAAGGGGAGGGGGCGGATGGCTTTCCTTAGTTTTTAGGGTTTTTTCTTCTTTTTTCTTTTGTTTTGTGTCTTTGAAATGCAAGATAGGGGTATTGGGTCTTTTGGGTTATGGACTGGGTCGACCCAGTTCGAAATGGACTGGGTCGTAGGGAAGATTGGGCCATTTTTTGGGCCTATGGCTTGAAATCGAAGAAGAGGCCCAATTCCGACTTTCTTTATATTTTCGCTCACTTTTCTTCTTTTATTTCTCTAAAACTAAATTATAAAAATACTTAAACTATTATTAAGAACTAAATTAAGTTATAAAAGCGCAAATTAACTCCAAATAACAATTAACGCACAATTAAGTAATAATTAAGCATAAAATTGTATATTTGGACATTAAATGCTAAAAATGCAAACGATGCCTATTTTTGTAATTTTTTAATTTTTGTAAAACAAATTTAATTACTAACAATTGTAGAAATTAAATCCTACATGCAAAATGCGACATATTTTTGTATTTTTTATTAATTTAGCAAATAAACACGCACAGACAAATACAAATAATTATTCAAAATATCACAAAATTGCACACCAAAGAAAAATCATTTTATTTTTGGATTTTTTGGGAGTAATTCTCATATTGGGCAAAAATCACGTGCTTACAGCTGCCCCTCTTTGCCCGAAGACACGAAGGGTTTTCGTGCAAAGATAAAGCGAGCGATTTTTGCCCATCCGAGTACTCCGTGTGAAGCATTTTTTTTTTTGAAAAAGATTTGACCGAACCTTTGCTTCAAAGGTTTCCTACATATCCTGGGCTAAACAGGAATCAGGTCAATGTAGTTCGGGAAATTTTGGTAGCTGGGACTACCGTTGGACTGCAATGTTACTGTTGTTGCATGCTATTACTACTGCTTACCGATCTCCTTGTTACACCATGCTTAAAAGAAAACAAGAAGTTAGGCTAGAGTACAATTTGTTTTTGTTGCCTTGCTTCCTTGTCTGCTTGCATTTCTTCCAGTGCTTTTCTTCTTTTGACACATGTACTTGAGTTTGTACTGTGACCTCTTGTTGTAACCTTCTGTTTCCCGGTGCCGGGGAATTTTATTATTTTCTGATGGGGATTCCTGTTGTAACCCTCTGTTTTATTGTCCTCTGACTCGATCTTGAAATGTATGCCTCTGTTCTATGGGCGGGCTCCCAACTTCAATACTTGAAATTAAAGACTGAATGTATGCCTCTGTTATATGGGCGGGCTCCCCACTTCAAATAAACAACTTTTGAAATAAACGCCATTCCTCTTTTCAGGCGGGCTCCTGACTTCAACAACAACTTCTAAAATAAAATGTCTTTCCTCTCTTCAGGCGGGCTCCTGATTTCAACAACAACTTTGAAAATAATCGCCATTACTCTTTTCAGGCGGGCTCCTGACTTCAACAACTTTAAAATAAAATCCTATTCGAGGGCGGATGAACCCGAAATATCCTATTTGAGGGCGGATGAACCCGAAATATCCTATTCGAGGGCGGATGAACCCATTATATCCTATTCGAGGGCGGATGAACCCAACAATATCCTATTCGAGGGCGGATGAACCCAACAACATCCTATTCGAGGGCGGATGAACCCAACAATATCCTATTCGAGGGCGGATGAACCCAAATATCCTATTCGATGGCGGATGAACCCAAAATATCCTATTCGATGGCGGATGAACCCAAATATCCTATTCGAGGGCGGATGAACCCAAATATCCTATTCGAGGGCGGATGAACCCAACAATATCCTATTCGAGGACGGATGAACCCAAAATATCCTATTCGAGGGCGGATGAACCCAACAATATCCTATTCGAGGGCGGATGAACCTAACAATATCCTATTCAAGGGCGGATGAACCCAAAATATCCTATTCGAGGGCGGATGAACCCAAAATATCCTATTCGAGGGCGGATGAATCCAAAATATCCTATTCGAGGGCGGATGAACCCAAAATATCCTATTCGAGGGCGGATGAACCCAAATATCCTATTCGAGGGCGGATTAACCCAAATATCCTATTCGAGGGCGGATGAACCCAAAATATCCTATTCGAGGACGGATGAACCCAAAATATCCTATTCGAGGGCGGATGAACCCAAAATATCCTATTCGAGGGCGGATGAACCCAAAATATCCTATTCGAGGGCGGATGAACCCAAAATATCCTATTCGAGGGCGGATGAACCCCAAATATCCTATTCGAGGGCGGATGAACCCAAATATCCTATTCGAGGGCGGATGAACCCAAATATCCTATTCGAGGGCGGATGAACCCAAAATATCCTATTCGAGGGCGGATGAACCCAAATATCCTATTCGAGGGCGGATGATCCCATTTTCAAAATCTTGGAATTGTCTTACCTCCGACTGTTTTTCTTCGAATCGTGTTGTCTTGCTATCTCTTAAAACTTGAATTGATTTCCTCGTTCCTCCGAGAAAATTTTCGACAATGGCAGAAAATCTTCTGCCCCAGTTTTGGTGCTTTTCCTTGTTCTCCAGGTGGATGCCTGATTACTAATACTTCAACTGTTCTTCCTTGTTCTCCAGGTGGACGCCTGACTGCTAATACTTCCATTTCTCTTCCTTGTTTCTCCAGGTGGATGCCTGATTGCTGTTTCTTTCATTGCTCTTCCTTATTCTCCAGGTGGACGCCTGATTGCTAATACTTCCATTACTCATCCTTGTTCTCCAGGTGGACGCCTGACTTCTAATACTTCTGTTGCTCTTCCTTGTTCTCCAGTTGGACGCCTGATTGCTGGGGATAATACCACTGGGGGAGTCTCCTTTCTTTCCCTCCTTCAAATTCAATTTTTTTTTTGTGGTTTTTTTTTAACACTGCTGGGGATAAAAGTGTTATCTTCTTGAGATAACTTTGTTGAGGATAACGTTGCTGGGGAATTTTATCCCTTCGAATCGATGCTTCATTCTTCTGGAAGCTGCTGGGGAGGATAATGGCTCTTTGCTTTTCTGAGCACAAATGTCATCTCTTTGTTCTGTCTGCTGGGGATCAACTTCCTCCATTGGAAGCTTATTATGTTGGGGGCAACCCTGGTTCAAAGACCACTTCCTTGATGCTATCTTTATTCTTCCCCAAATGGGTACCTGATTTCCAGAAAATTTTCTAACTGAAAAGAAAATTTTCTGCTTTTGCATTTTCCCTTATGGTCTTCACTGCCATTCCCTTTACCTGTTTCAAACCAAATAAAATTTGTTAGTTTAAAAACCCAGTGGTTGGTTATAATACTCCTACTGGGATGGTTTTTCCCTTTCTCTCTTCCCCACTCTATGTTGTCCGACCCTCTTGGAACTTGGTCGAAAATCTGTCGAGGATGCTCCTACATCTCGATGATCTACCGGGGGCCCTCTTGGAATTAGGTCCACAATTTTCTCAACTGTTGTTTTCCTGTTTTTTTCCAACTTCCCTTGGAAATTTGGTCCTATTGGGATCTAGGCCCCTTTCATCATTTGGTCTTGCGACCAACTTCTTTTCTCTTTATCGCCTTGTCTTTGGCGTGTCCTATTCGCATTTTGCTTTGCATCATTTTGGCAACTGGTAGTAAGCTCTGAAAATCCTTTTCAAAAACAAACTGCTGGGAAGGTAAAGTCTTTTAAACCAAGAAATGAAAAAGTTATGATTTCAAAAAATAGAAAGAAAAAAAAAGAAGTCTTTCTGAACAAATGCTAGGGAAAAGGAAAGAAAAGAACTTATCTGAATGATATAACCGATTCAAACGATCATGTCGCGCATTCTGGATTAATCAACCCAGTCTATTTGTATCAATCAACCTTCCAGACGGCCTCATGTTGTTGGGGATAAACAGGCACTCAACTCTTTGCCAAATGCGGATCCTTCCCGCCAATCTTGTCTTGTCGCCTCATAGTGCCCTTCGAGGGGTTTTCACTAATAAGACTCTCTCATTTCTCTCAACTCCCGTCGCCTTATGGTGCCTCTGAAGGTTTTCACCGATAAGACTTTCTTATTTTATTTTATTTTTCAGCTGGGGATTGGAGTGCTGCCGATATGACTCTCTCTGTTGGGGATTCTTTCGGCTATCAATTCATTTTCAGCTTATGATCTTCTTCTTTGCTGGGGATCAGAGTGTTATTCCCGACTTCCATTTGAATTGACTTAGCATTTCTCAGATACTGATCGGGAGGTCTTTTTTGGACATTAATAGGGGTTTTTGTGTATGGCTGAAAGTAGAAGGGGGTATCCAAAGTTCAAAAATAATTTTTAGGGGTAAAATAGTACAACTCTTGGAATCAAACTTTCTTGACAAAATTACAAGCGCCAACTTCTGCCCCAGTTTTTTCTTGCTCGGGGATTTTTATTTTGTCATACTATGTTACCTTATGCACACTATGTTACACTATGACCGAGCCGTGAGGCGCCTACGTATCCTTCTTTGAGGAATCAGGTCAAACGTAGTTCCCATTCCTTTGTTTTTTTTTTCTTGACTTTTCTTTTGTTCTTATTATCATTACTTTTTCGTTTTCATTACTGATTCCAAAAGAGGGGTATGAAAGAGTAAATAAGGCTCAAAAGGGGAAGCAAAGGTCAAAGTGTTTGGATAGAAGAAAGAATTGCCTCCGTCATTTCATTCTCTGATAAATGCTAAGTACAAACAAACAACAATTACAATTACCAGAAATCATAATATCTCTTAACTGCGTCAGAATTGATAGCCATGTCGATGCATTTCCCTTCGATATCTGTTGATCATAAAGCGTCATCGGGCTTGCTCTGTTTAGATTGCGATAATCAACACACACCTCGAATTTTCCGTCTTCTTCTTCTTCTTCTTCTTCTTTTTTTTATTTTTTTTCATTGGCACCACATTAGCCCACCAATCAGGATATCGAGCGGCCCGAATAACCTTAGTATTCAGCTGTTTGGTCACTTCTTCCTTAATCTTCCCACTCACGTTGGTTTTGAACTTCCTCAATTTTGCTGGACGGGGGGTAATGCCGGGTCAGTGGGCAATTTTTGAACCACTAGATTGGTGCTTAAGCCCGGCATGTCGTCGTATGACCATGCAAAATGTTTTGAATTCAGTAAGTGCTTTGATTAGTTCTTCCCTGATGTTTGGTTCCATGTGGATGCTTATCTTAGCTTCCCTGATGTCATCCGCATCCCCTAGATTGACGACTTTCGTGTCATTTGAGTTGGGCTTTTTTTTTCAAATTGGCTCAACTCTCTGTTAATTTCTTCGAAGGCTTCATCCTTATCGTATTCCGACTTATCATCACAATCTTGTACTATAAGTTCGAAATCAGATTGATTTTTTTAGACTAGGTTGAAGATCCGTCGTGCATGCCATGTCATTAGAACCAGTAGAAAGAGAACTGTTCAGAAGAGAAAAATAAGAAGAAAAATTAAAACAAAATAAGGAATGAGGAAAAAAAACTTTCACTTTATTAAAATACGGGATAGCAAGGTTTCACACTTTGGCGAGCACAAGAAAGATCTGGATTACAACCCTGGAATAATCCAGACAACAAAAAAGAAAATCAGAGCCCACTACCAAGACTCCCTTCGTATAGGAAGAGGAGTAGCCATTCAATTGTTGATTTTTGCTTTCAACCCCACAAACTGCACATCTGCCTCGTTGGACCCTTTTCCCAACACCATAACTGGCTTGTCATCCACCTTTTCCAACTATACCACCACTTTCCCACTGGTTAACATTTCTTTTGAACCGACACGGATCATCATCACTGTTTGTGAGGGTTTCTTTGGCTTCCCTCCTTCGTTCATTAGCTCAATCATGTGGGTTTCAAGGTGTGCCGGCAACGGGTTCTAATTAATGTTGGGTGCCTCTGGTGTCTGAACCTCAATCTTGTTGGTGTCAATAAGATTCTGTACTGCATGTTTCAACTTCCAACATTTCTCGGTATCATGTCCGGGAGCCCCCGAACAATACTCACAGCTTACCGAGTGGTCCATATTTTTGGGAAAGGGATTTGGCAATCTGGGCTCAACAGGACTCAACAAGCCTAATTGCCTTAATTTGTGGAACACGGCAGTATAGGTTTCCCCCAACTCAGTGAATGTTCTTTGTATTTTTTCATTTCTAAAAGCCTGATTTCCCCGGAAACCTGCCCCTGGAGGGTTCTTGTAGGCTTTTGGTGGTGAATAGGTGTTTTGCAGTGGTGTATGTGTGTTCTGGGGAGCCGGTGCGCGCCATTGCGAGCGAACCTGAGGCTGAGTGTATGTTTGGGCTTGGTTAATGGAAGAATGGGGCTCTGAAGGGTGATAGTAGTGTTGGGATGAATTGTAGTGGTAAGTTGATTGGCGAGGTCGTTGTTGATTATAGTAAGGCGGTGAACCTCTAGGTCCCGACCAAATTCCTGAATCAACTACCGCTGCTTCCTCTCTCTTCTTTCTTCCGATTTCTCCTACCCCGCCTTGAATAGCTTGAGTAGCTGACTTAATTGCTGAATAGCTCATAATTTTATTTGTCTTGAGTCCTTCTTCCACCATACCTCCCATCTTCACTACCTCGTTGAATGATTTCCCAACCACTGAAACCAAATGGGCATAGTAAGTTGGTTCCAAGGCTTGGAGGAAGTAGTCTACCATTTCACTCTCCTTCATAGGAGGATCCACTCTTGCTGCTTGTTCTCTCCACCGGAAGCCGTACTCTCTGAAACTTTCATTGTGTTTCTTCTCAAATTTTGTCAAAGATAGTCGATCTGGGATGATTTCCAGATTGTATTGGAAATGGTATGCGAATGCCTGTGCCAGGTCATCCCAGGTGTACCATCTCCCATGGTCCTGGCGTGTATACCACTCCAAAGCTGATCCGCCTAAACTTTGACTGAAGTAAGCCATCAATAATTCGTCCTTTCCCCCAGCTCCTCGCATCTTGCTGCAGAAACCCCTTAAGTGGGCTACTGGGTCGTCGTGCCCATTGTATAGGTCAAATTTAGGCATCTTGAAGCCAACTGGTAATTGTACATTTGGGAACAAGCACAAATCCTTGTATGCTACACTGACTTGCCCACCTAACCCTCGCATGTCTCGGAACGATTGTTCTAGACTTTTGACCTTCCTGAACATCTCTTCTTGTTCAGCATTTTTGGCTGGCTTGTCACTTTCGGTTGGGAGGTCAAAACGAGGAGTAGTTGAATGGATTTCGGAGGCTTTGAGGGTGGGCTCCGGGGGTAATATTGGTTGTCCTGGGCCTGGAATGTAGGCTCGCTAGGAGATTTGTGGAATGTAGCCGGGGGAGGTGCTACTAAAATAGGAGTCACAGGTGGAGGAAAGTATGAAACTGGTTTCGGAGGTGGAGACTGCGTTGTCTGAGAGATGGTTCCTCGGTAGTGTTGGTGAATGGGGAAATTTGGGGATAATTCAGTGGTAATATTATCCTGAGTTTGGGTCATTGATGTAGCAGGGTTAGTTGGGTAAGATGGGGGTAACTGTCCTGTAGACCAGGCTTGGTACATCTCAGCCATTTGCTGCTTGAGTTTAAACATCTCTTCTTTCATTTTCCCGACATCCATCTCCTCTAGCTCAATACCTGTGTCAACATCTGGGATAGACATACTTTCGGGTATTGGTCCTTTTGATCTCGTGTGATAATGATAATATGCCAGTATACTCTTTAGAGAAACTAACTGCTTGAATTCTGGAAATGAACAAACTTGTTAGTTTTGAGAATTTAACACATATATAATTACACGTTGAGATGCAATGCTCCTAGACAAATATCCCCTTTCTATTATGCATTTGCTCGACTGCTTGTGTCGTCCCAGCTTTCTTGAAAATTTTATTCACTTTTATTTTATTTTATTTTCTTATATATATTTTATTGTGGTGGTCGAATCTTATAGAGATTGCCTACGTATCATGCCCCCGCATGAATCAGACCTTGCGTAGTTCGGACCAATAAAAGATAAGCAATACTAATCATTTTTTTTTCATTTTCCATATTGGGTTTCAAAGGTTTAAAAATGACCTACAAACTTGAAAATCAAACGACCCACATATTATAAACAAAAGTTTTACAAACTCCAAAACAAACGGTCAGCTTCCTTTCTCCGTTTGACAAATGCAACCAAACGGTTATTTTTGCAAACGTGGCCCCTTCCAGATTTTGAGGCCGAAGAGGATTATTTTATGACACTTTACACACTTGTTCGTTCTTTTACGAAAATAACCTTTTGACAATTGAAAGATACTCTAAGGCTATTTCGGCAAGAACAGTTTTAAGATGCGGCCGAAGCTGGCTCGACTTTATTTTGACCAAAAATTAAATTGGTATTCGCCTAACCGCTGACTCTTTGTTGTTGTTTTTTTCAAATTACAATAAAAACCGGGTGTTGCAAACACGGCCCTTCAGCGCCTCGGGGATGAAGATTTTTTTTTTTAAGGTCGTGTGGGTCAACTGGACCAAAATCCTACACCTGACCCAAAAAGTGGCTGTTTATGCAAAATCAGCCTTCCGGCGTCCTTTTTGGGAACATTCGGCTATGTCTTGATAAAACAGCGTCACCCGATTTCTTTATGACAAAATTAAAATTAGACATATTTTCATTTCAAAATATTGTTCTTGATATTCAAAAGTCAGTCAACATACAAGTCCGAATCAAATAAATGCGCAAGTAGGAGCAAGTAAGATGCATCAGGATGGTCATTTTCATTTTTGGTACACCTGTCCTAGACAGACCCAACCCCTGTGTTGAGCCTCCAAAGTCAAATGCACGTGATGCAAACAAACGTTCCTACTAGGGATCCGGCATGTAGCTGAGTTATTCTAAGTGAAAAACCTGAGGCATATTGTTCTAGCCCTGGCTTACCCAAGTGGACAGCTTGAGCCGAAATGGGGGCAACGTACCGGGAGCACGAAAGTCTGCCTGGCCTAGTTACTTGTCCCAACTTCGTCTTATTTGGTATGACTTCTAACAGAAAGGTGGGCCACGCGCACGTGTACACCATAAATTTAGAAGACTCAGAAAGAAGAAGGGTTTCGTAGCAGTTTTATATACACAATTCAGATAATATTAAAGCGGTAAAAGCATCATTTAGCACATTAAGCATATATCATGTAAAAATCAGATAATAAATAAAGCCAACTATAACAGTTATTTTAAGCTCGAATTCTTGAACCCTGAACCAGTGGTTCTGGGTCTAATCCCCAGCAGAGTCGCCAGAGCTGTCGCACCTCCTTTTTCCGCCCCCGCGAGGGTGCAAGGGAGTTTTTCCAATTAAAGGACAATCGAAACGGGATTTGTTTATTTATTTCAGAGTCGCCACTTGGGAGATTTAGGGTGTCCCAAGTCACCAATTTAATCCCGAATCGAGGAAAATATTCGACTTTCCAAATGAAGTCTGCGAACCAGAAATTCTAAGTAAGGAATTCTGTTGACCCGAGGGAAGGTGTTAGGCACCCCCGAATCCCGTGGTTCTAGCACGGTCGCTTAAACTGTTGTAATGGCTAAAATATCTGATTTTAATACATGTTCAAAAACTATAGTGCAATTTTAACTTTTAACCGCTTTTATTGTTATTATTATATTTTTAAAGAATGTGAACATCGTTTAAAAACATGTCTTTGGATTGCGTTACATAAAATGCATCCACGATCCGGAACATATTTTTATTCAATGTTTTGGGATTTGGATTTGGGTCGCATAAATGCGTACCCGTGTTTAAGAATGTATTATTATTATATCGCGCCTAAAGCGATTAGCGCTTTATTACTTTGGGGAAGGCCGTGAAATTTGCTAAACGGCCCATCCCGAAGTTTAAGTAATCAATTAAATTTTTATCGAGGGCCCCGCAATTTGTGTGTTTTATTTGGCGAGGCTCGTCTCATTTATTTTAAATGGACAAATCTTAAAGCGACTACATTTTGCTATTTAAAATTAGTCTCTAAAATGAATAAAGAAAATCTTAATTAATTATGTTTTTTTTATTTATTATTATTATTATTAAGAAAACATGACATGCTAATTGCTTGATTAATACAAATATTGATGAAAAAGGAATTTTATTCTTAATTTCGAAATTATAAATAAAATAAAAGTTCAACAACTAATATCCAAAAGAATCAAATATAGCTAGATTAAAACTCAGCATTGTTAAAAAAAATTATTGAGATTAATTATTCACAACCATTTGAAACTTGATTTAACCATAATTACTAAAGCTTATTAGAAAGTTTATTAGACTTAAACGTTCTTCTAGTCTTGCTTGAACTCAAGTCATGCCTTAATGCCTAATTTACGAAGTTTTAATTTAAATTCATGTCTTAGCTAAATTTAGCTAGTTATTCATGATTAACCTACTGTTGATAATCTTGAAACCTTCATAACTAGTGAATTAACCTGTTTTGCCGAATTGATTCATTAAAGACTAACTTAAGTTATTATTTTTGTATTCCAGTTATTATTTAGTAATACATGGAATAGCTTAAATATAATCAACAAAAGGAAACAAAGAAAAACGAAATTAAAACTTCAAAATTTCATTCTTCATATGTATTCATGCTTCATATTTCGGATTACAATAACCAGCTTTTCAGTTGTGTACCTGATATTGGAAGCAAAAAAATGAAGATGAGAATCAGCAACAGTAATAACAGTATAGCACAGCAGCAACAACCCAGCAACAGTACCAACCCAGGAAAAGAGTTTGCAAACCAGTAGAGCAGTAATCCCAAAAACAAAAGCTTCAAGCTTTGATGAAACAACAATTAATTCTGATTTCAAACAATGAAAGAAAGCAGAATATTTTTTTTAGTTTTTTTTTTTGAAAGTTTAAATATTTTTCGGAATTTTCTCTCTCTTAAATGTTCAGCCCTTTTTTTTCTCTCTCTTATTTTCAGATTCGTTCTCTCTCGTTCTTATTCTCTGTCTGTGTATTTTTTCTCTGTCTATGTTCTCTCTATATCCCTTTGTCTTGTGTTCAAGACTTCATATATATAATCTCATCCCATAAATCTTTTAATCAATTAAATCAATACTTTTTCTCTACCCAACCCATTATCTTCCCACTCATCCCCATTACATTAAATAAACATATCACACCACCCCATTTCATTTTGTCCCCATGCTTCACTTAAAATAATACAAGATTCCTCCCACTTAATTTTGTCTTGTCCCCCTTTATATTAAATAACCATATCACAACCCACCCCATTTCATTTTGTCCCCCATGCTTCAAATAAACAATTACAAAATGTACAATTCCTAAACTACCCCTCCGACCCTATTGCAAATTACTATTTTACCCCCGAAAGTACTATAAATTACCAAACTACCCATCAGCTATAACACATCAATTAATCAAACTTAACCAAAATATATGCAATATGATTAATTTCTAACAATGTTCAAACAACAAATTTCATGAACATGATTTCTTCAACATTTCAATAACAAAGCACATGAACATGATTTCAACAACATTTCAACAACAAATCACATGAATACAAATTGAACAACAAAGAACAACTAAAATTTGATTGAACAATATTTTAGCAACAAACAATCCTATTTTCGGATTCAACAACAACAACAAACAAGTATATTTAGATTTCTAAATTCAATCATATTGAACTTAAAATCAACTCTAACAACATTACAACAAACAATTCTTATATTAAACTTTAAACAAGATTATGAGACCAATTCAAGAAATAATCATAAATGGTAAACAAGAAATCAAACTATACACATTTCGGATTCAAGATCAAACAAACATAATATGAACATGAATTAAATCTAAAAATAAAAACGACGGATTCAAATGATTAAAACCAACATACTTCCCTTATTACAACTAAATTCTTTTAGGCAAATGACAAAACAAAACCTAAGAAGAAACAATTATGAATTTAAACTTGAACTTAACAATATTAACAATTTCCGGAAAATACATAAAATACATGAAACAAATTGAAGAAACAATTAATTAAACTTCAATTTGTATCTAACTAATATTAAACTAACAAATATTCACTTAAACAATAATACAAACATGAAATAAACATGAAAAATAAATTAATTAATTTACCATTTGAATTTGAAAATTAAAATCAACAAAACACATGAACAAACTAAAATTATTTCAGCGACGAACAAATCAAACAAGAATTAAATTACTTCTTTATTTTGGATCCGAAAAATACCAAACAAAATATGGACAAAATTTGAAACATAAACCAACTAACCGATTCAAAAACAACGACGAAGACGAAGATGATGGAGAGGCATGAAGCAGTAGGGAGCTGCTGCGACGAGCAGCAACAACATCGTAGCAGCAGCTATGGCGGATGGCAGCAGCTGGTCGAGGAGATGGAAGATGCAGCAGCGGCGCGTCGATGAGGTTGCTGAAACGCAGCTGCGCGAGCAGCAACAGTTCGATCGCGTTTGGTTGAAACAGAAGCAGCAGCGACATGGATGACGACGAAAACATGAAGAAGAAGAAGAAGAAGAAGCTGAACGCAGCAAGAAGGAGAAGCAGCTGAACGCAGCAAGAAGGAGAAGCAGCTGAACGCAGTAGGGGAAGCCATGGATGAGCTCAAACTCGACGATGACGAAGCTTGATGGAGGAGGGCAACTATGGAGTTGTTGGTGCGTGTGTGCGTGAGTGACGGGGTGAGGGGGCGTTCGTGGGGGAGGGTGGTCGACGTTGCAGGCCGGGGTTTGTGGGGGGGGCAGCCATGGATGACCTTTGGAGAAACTTGGAGAAGAAGAAGCAAAAGTGGGGGGTGGCGGATGGGTTAGCATTTTAGGGTTTTCTCTTTTTTTTGTTTTGTTTTGTTTTTGTTTTGTAAGATAGGGGTGTTGGGTTATGGACTGGGTCGACCCAGTTCGAAATGGACTGGGTCGTAGGGAAGATTGGGCCATTTTTTGGGCCTATGGCTTGAAATCGAAGAAGAGGCCCAATTCCGACTTTCTTTATATTTTCGCTCACTTTTCTTCTTTTATTTCTCTAAAACTAAATTATAAAAATACTTAAACTATTATTAAGAACTAAATTAAGTTATAAAAGCGCAAATTAACTCCAAATAACAATTAACGCACAATTAAGTAATAATTAAGCATAAAATTGTATATTTGGACATTAAATGCTAAAAATGCAAACGATGCCTATTTTTGTAATTTTTTAATTTTTGTAAAACAAATTTAATTACTAAAAATTGTAGAAATAAATCCTACATGCAAAATGCGACATATTTTTGTATTTTTTATTAATTTAACAAATAAACACGCACAGACAAATACAAATAATTATTCAAAATATCACAAAATTGCACACCAAAGAAAAATCATTTTATTTTTGGATTTTTGGGAGTAATTCTCATATTGGGCAAAAATCACGTGCTTACACCGGGCAGATTTGTTTATGTTCGAGTTCGTCGTTGTTCCGATCCGGTTAGTTGGTTTAAGTTTCATTTCTGTCCGTATTTTGTTTGATATTTTTGGATCTGAAATCAGTATATGTTTGATTCTTTTCTTGTTCGTTGTTTATCATTTCTTGATTATTTCTTCAGTTTGTTTTTATTCATTTGTTCTTATTTAGTTTTAATATAGAAGTGTGTTAGTTTAATCACTTGAATCCTTTATCTTGGTTGTAATGTTGTTAGATTTAATTTGAAGTTCAATTGATTATTGAGTTTAGTGATTTGAATCTACTTGTTTGTTATGTTCAATTTGTTACTGTTATTGAATCTGAAAGTATGTTTGTTGTTAAAAATGTTGTTCAGTCAAAATGATTTCAGTTGTTTCTTTATTGTTCATCATATGGTTTGGTTCCCTGAATCCTTAGTCTTTGTTTTGATGATAGTTGACATAATCTGAGTTTCTAGCTTAAATTTGTTGATGAAATTTGATTAGGAATTGGTTATAGCTGATGGGGGTAGAATGGTAATTTCAGAGGGGTATTTTTGGATTTAAAAATTTGAACAATTATTTATTTTGAGTGCTTCGTCCACTAAGCATTAATAATATTAAAATAGTACATGGTGGGGGACAAGACATAATGGAGTGGGAATAATGTATTTGTTTAATATAGTGGGGAACAAGACATGTAGGCATGGAGGACATGAGTTAAATAAAGAAAAGGCATAGGGTAGTGGGGAACAAAGCATGCAATTATGGGAATATTTTTGGGTTAGTGGTTCAAGGCAAGAGTCTTGTTATAAATAGAGTCATTTGACACAAGTTAAGGGGGATTTTCGAAGAGAAAAGTTCAGAGAGTTGACTGAATTTTGAAAAATCAGAATTTGAGAGCAAAAAGAGAAAAACAGGCTGAACTTTTACTTTAATAATTTCAGGCTGCTTTTCTTTGAGTGTTGTTCAAAAATCAGTAAACTATTGTTGTCTTGTATCTGTCTCTCTTCTGCTTTGACTGTGATTGCTGGTGGTATTTCTGGTTTTATTCCTGGGTTTCTGGTGTATCGGTGTTGCTGAACCTGCTGTGTTGATGTGTGTGTGCTACTATTGCTTCTACTGATCTTCCTCTTCTTTGCTTTCCAAATACCAGGTACACAAATTGATACACTGGTTCTTGTAGAATGGAAACTAAAGCATGAATATGAAATGAAGAGTTGAAGTTCTGAATTCATCTTAGTTATATTCTGAATTTTAGTTGTATATGTACATTATTTAGCTTCCTCTAATTAGAATCATGTAGTTGTTTGATATATATAATGGAACATCTGACAGTAGCTTAGTGGACGAACTGTCTATGTATGCTAGTTAAAAAGACTAATGGTGTAGTAGCTCTGTTCAGTTAGTTCGTTATTATTTGATGATTATCATGTCTCAAAAAACATGTTAGCTGATTTAGACTATTCTTAAACATTCAACAGTTAGCTCATTAAACAAATAGCCCGTTTCGGAACTTGTAGGAATATTGTTTAGCTAGATACTATTGGTTAATTTCAGCATGTAAATGGTTTAGGATTAAAATTAGATTGCTAAGTTTTTTTTTTTAATTTGGCAAACTGTGAGCATGTGTAGTATAATGTAACTAGGTAGTAACATGTGAATGAGATGGCCCAGGTCCAGTTTTGTACCATACACGTTGGGCCTGGGCCCGCGTTGGCAACAAACTGCTCTGATTGCTTCATTTTCAGATTTTACGAATCATATTCGGAACCCCACTATAATTAACTCGTAGGCATGCAAATAAAGTAGGACATTTTCTTCTTTCATTTTTAGAGACGTATGAAAAACGGAAAAATAGAAAAACATAGTTGCTTTAGGATATCCTTTTAAAACAAAAATGAGGCGTGCCTCGCCAAAATGCACAAGCTGCGGGGCCCTCTATACGTGTTTGTAAAGTCGCTTAGACTCCGGGACGGGCCGTTTAGCAAAATTTCACGGCCTTGCCCAAAATAACGATACGCTAGTCGCTTAGGGCGCGTCTTTAATAAGATTACTTCCCTAAGTATGAGTGTGTATTTATGCAACCCAAATCCAAATCTCAACGGAGTCGAAACGTATCTATGACCATGGGTACATTGATTGTGACGAGGTTTGAGATGCTTTTCACGACGTTGCAATTCTATTAAAAATAATAAAGGCGGTTTAAACTTAATAAAAGCACACAAGTTATAATATGTATTAAAATCTGATATTTAACCATTATAACAATTTAAGCGACCGTGCTAGAATCACGGGATCCGTGGGTGCCTAACACCTTCTCTCGGGTCAACAGAATTCCTTACTTAGAATTTCTGGTTCGCAGACTTCATTTGGAAAGTCGAAAATTTCCTCGATTTGGGATTCAAGATAAACCGATGACTTGGGACACCAAAAGCCAAATCTTTCCCAAGTGGTGACTCTGAAATAAATAAATAATCTCATTTTCGAATAATGTCACTTAAAATGGAAAAACTCCCTCACGCATTTATCCCTCGGGGTAGGTGCGCGAAAAGGAGGTGTGACACCTATGATATCAGTATTCACTATTCAAAATAGGATAATTGTCGTCATTACATAGAGTTTGGGGAAAAAAAGTAGTAATAAGGTTATACTACTAGTTATCAAATACTTAGTAAATATTTACTAAACAAAGATGAAAAATATAAGTGAGGAAAAAGTGAAACAAGTACTATAATATAAGAAAGGGGGTCGTGTAATGTGTTGTCAACTGAATTTATTCATTTAAGACTGAATAATTTATGACCAATATAATTTATTGTGATATACTTATAAATTTTTTTTTTTTAGAGCCAAGCAATATCTCGGAAAGTATTTATTTCAAATTTATTATTTAGTGTGCTTTGTTGGATTTTATCATAAGTGGGCAATTATTAATCCCGCATCAATGTGCTTTATTGTCTACTTTGATAAATATTGACTATCCCCACCACCTTTTTGAGTTGGATGTATTATTTCAACAATTGCTGCAGTTGCAAACACTGTTCTCAACTCAAGCTCTATATAAAATACTTAACATCGATAAAATATAAAATTATAAACCGCAAAGGGACAAATATATCCTTGCACTATTAAAAAAGGTTTAAACATATTATTCGTTATACTTTGGGTTCAATTCTATCTCGTGCCGTAATACTATTGGTTCAAATATACCCTCTTCTATTAAGTATGTCCAAGGTGAACATCCAATCCTATATGACACTGATATTTGATGAGGTGGATGTCACATGGCATGTAGGGTTGTGCACGGATGAGATCGGATTTAGCATATTTCAAATTCGAATTTCGGATTCTGAAAAGGGTAATCCGAATCCGATCCGAATTAACATTGGATCGGATCGGATTTTAAACTTTGGGTTGGATAATTTTTCGGATTGTCGGATCGGATTGTGACTCAGCGGAGTACTTGTTCGAAGTACATAAATAGATGTTGGCAATCATTCCTTGACAGACTTTGTATTATGAACTTTTTTTATCCGTATATCTTGAATCAAATGTCAATTTTACCAAACAAACCAAGTAGCTTCCTTGTCTAACTTTAAGCTATTTGACCTGCAATTTTACCCATAGCCTGCAATATATATATATATATATATCTTGTCTTCCACGCAGGGGAAGTTAATCATTTTTCAAACACAGGGAAGGGTGTAGTTATTCAACATAAGATTCTAAGTTACTGGAGTATGTCGACTTTTTTCTGAGTTGAGTTCATGCTTTTCAGGTCAACTTCAACCCTGTCACTATCAACTCGATCAAGAAAACACTTACAACTATATACAGAAAGGAGCAGCGTGAAGTTAGTGCTGATACGATTGAGCTAATAGCAAAATCAAGTGGAGGTGACATGAGACATGCAATTACTTCTCTGCAATATCTCTATCTTAACCCACATAGAAGGCCTATTCTACCTTTAAAAGAAAGACCGGACAATAGCTGGATGATGCGTTTTCTTTGCCATTTGGAAAATACGAAGACTTCGAGTCTCGAGAAGACTGAGATAGTGAGCTCTGAAGAGAGGCGGAAGAGAGAGACTAGAGAGGACTGAAGATCGATATAACCTAGGGTTAGTCTGATAAAATGAATATAAGGTTACTTAATCCTAAAATTTTAGGGTAGTATTTATATATATGCCATATAATTTCGGATTTCGGATCGGATCGGATTAAAATCATGCCAATCCGAATCCAATCCGAAAATCTGAAATTTTATAAAACATAATCCATATCCAATCCGAAAATTCGAAATAGAGTGGATCGGATCGGATTTCGGATATCCGATCCAAATGCACAGGCCTAATGACATGCCACCTCAGCGCCCATAATCCATATATAAAAGACTACAATTTGAAATACAATATTTTTTATGGTAGCGGTAATGGTGGCAATAATAATTTGGGGGAAAGAAATTTTAGTGGTGAAAAAAAAATATGAGGGATAAAATGGGTTAGGGGCACTGAGGTGGCAATCCATGTGGCATCCGTCTCATCAAATACCAGATCCACATATGATTGAATGTCCACTTTGAACAAATTTAATGGAAAAGGGGTATATTTGAACCAATAGTATAAGGCAGAATAGCCTAAATGGCACCTGTATTTCACCCACCTTGTCATGCCGGTCCCCAAAGTTACACATTTGCCAACTGAACACTTATAGTCATTCAAAACGTGAATAATAAACGCTTATCCAAGGAGGCTGCCAGTGTGTGTATGACAATCGCCTACATATAGGACGCCACGTCAATAAAATAAAACCACGTAGGCTCCAACTCACATCTGATGGCCAAATAGGATAAAAAAAATCGACAAATGATTATTTACCCCCCCCCCCAAACCCACATTTTCCCTCATTTTACAATTACCCCGCTTAATTAGGGCTTAGATAGTATCGAACAACAGTGGGTCTCTCATTTCTTCTCCGTCATTGTTGCCGGGATTTTCATCTGTACAGTTGTTATCGAAGTTTGTGGGGTAAGTTTCTTCATTTGTTCTTCATATTTTGTCTTTATTGTTCTTCATTTCCTTTTATTTATGGGGATTTTGCTCTGTTTAGGGTTTTTTAGGGGAAGGTTGGGTTAGGTCGTAATTGTTGTTTAATATCCCTTAATATATAGGGCTTTTGTTGTATTTTGCGACATGTTAGAGTGAAAGCCCTTTTTAATATGGTGTCATACATGTAATGACATATTTGGTTATTCCGTTTAGTATTTTGGGTTTTTGTTTTCAAATCAGAATTTCATCCTAGTGTCTCGAATTTTTGTTGGGTCTCTTTCTTGTTAGTGGTCCACCATAGTATTTTCTAAATATTATAGACATTGTGGGGACGAAAAAGGAATCTTGGATGCTTTTTTACTTTAAAAATCTGTCTTTTTTGTTTGTTTGTTTATGGTTTGTGTAAAGGTGCAACTTTTGATAACAAAGAGTCATTGATAACTGTTTTTTTTGTTACTTTGTAGGTATGAAAAGAAAATGACTTCAACCCTAGTTAACCTACAAATCCACCACAGTGGTAATTTTGTATCCGACCCTGACCTAAGATATGCAAATGGACTAACTTGTCCTCAATTAGCAGTTGATGTTGATGAGTTACATATTATGTTGTTTCACAAGTTTGCTAGAGACTTAGGAGTTTTAGAAGTTGATTTGTTTGGATGCAAAGTTAACAAAATGGGTGGCTATTACATTTTAAAAACAGATGCTGGTGTGTTAAAATTTCTTAATACATTGAAAGGTGGTGACTTTGTTGATGTTTGTATTGTCCAGAAAATTAGTGAGCCTATTCTTGTTAAGGACATAACTTAACTAGACCTCACTATACAAACAGATGGGCATGATAGTGGGTTAAATGCTAGGGCTGATATGTCACCTCCTAGGACAGAAAATGACAAAGATAAGAGTAAGGGGCAGATATAAATGAAGAGATAGAAGAATCAGATGAAGGTGAAGGTAATAACTTCTCTTCCTATCACCTTCAAACATCAGAATCTGATTTTGATGAGGACCTTGATGATTCTGAAGGGTCTGACTCACTGTTTGATATAGATGAGAACATTGAAGAGTGTAGTGATTTGGAAGATGATTTAGCTGAAATTAGACAGTCTAAACTCAACAAAAAGAAGGATGCCCAAGTAAATATAGATGAGATACCATCTGGTCCAGTTGGTATAGATGCTGATTTTGTAGATATGCATAAGAACAAAAGGGAAGGTGTAAGCACGTGATTTTTGCCCAATATGAGAATTACTCCCAAAAAATTCAAAAATAAAATGATTTTTCTTTGGTGTGCAATTTTGTGATATTTTGTGATATTTTGAAGAATTATTTGTATTTGTCTGTGCGTGTTTATTCGCTAAATTAATAAAAAAATACAAAAATATGTCGCATTTTGCATGTAGGATTTAATTCTACAATTGTTAGTAATTAAAATTGTTTTACAAAAATTAAAAATTACAAAAATAGGCATCGTTTGCATTTTTAGCATTTAATGTCCAAATATACAATTTTATGCTTAATTAATACTTAATTGTGCGTTAATTGTTATTGGGAGTTAATTTGCGCCTTTATAACTTAATTTAGTTCTTAATAATAGTTTAAGTATTTTTATAATTTAGTTTTAGAAAAATAAAAGAAGAAAAGAGAGCGAAAATATAAAGAAAGTCGGAATTGGGCCTCTTCTTCAATTTCAAGCTATAGGCCCAAAAAATGGCCCAATCTTCCCTACGACCCAGTCCATTTCGAACTGGGTCGACCCAGTCCATAACCCAAAAGACCCAAACCCCTTTGTCTTACATTTTACAACACAAAACAAAAGAAAAAAGAAGAAAAAACCCTAAAAACTAAGGAAAGCCATCCGCCCCCTCCCCTTGTCTTCTTCTTCTCCATCTCCAAAATAGTGAGCTGCCATGGCTACCCAGATGCCGCCCCCCTTCGTCGAACACCATCCAAGCACCGTCCAAACACCACCAAACGACACAACCTCTTTCGCGACCCCAACCCTATCCGCCATTGATGAAGCTCGTCGAGCTCAAGCTCGTTGAGCTCGACGTCTATGTCGTTGTTGCTTCTGTCTCAACCAAACGAACATAGCCTCGATGAGTCAGCTGTTGTTCGAAGCTCCCATCGCCGCTGCTCGTCACGACCAAGCTCGCACGCTGCCATCGGGAGCAGTCCATTCCGCCATGGACGTCGTCGACAGTTGCTGCTGCTCGCTGCTTCGGACTGCTGCTGCTTCTTGACGTCGTGTTGCTGCTCGCCGCTTCGTACTGTTGTTGACGACACAAGGTAGTCCGGTTAAAGTCCGGCAAAGGTCGAGGGCTTTTCGTCAAGTGAAGATCCTGTACGTCGTGAGTTCATCGTCAAGTTCGTTGTTTGTTTGGTCGTTGTTCGTCTTTCGATCCGGTTAGTAGTTTTTGAGTTTTATTTTGTCCATATTTTGTTTTGATATTTTCGAATCTAAAATCAACAAATGTTTGTTTTGTTTATCGTTTGAATTAATTTTTAGTTCATGTTCATGTGTTATTTGTTAAATCAATTTTCAGATTTTAAAATGGAAGTTTAATTAGTTGTTTTCATGTTTATTTCATGTTTGTTGTATTGTTTAAGTAAGAATTTGTTAGTTTGATGTTTGTTAGATTCAAATTGAAATTTAATTAATTGTTTCTTCAATTTGTTTCATGTGTTTATGTATTGTTAGAAATTGTTAATATTGTTAAGTTCAAGTTTAAGTTCATAATTGTTTCTTCGTCGATCTTGTTATTTGTTTAAAGAATTTAGTTGTGTTAGAGAAATATGTTGGTTTAATCGTTTAAATCCATCATGTTTGTCTTAAAATAGATTCATTCATGTTCATACTTTGTTTGGATGATCTTGAATCCGAATTTTGTATAGTTTGATTTCTTGTTTACCATTTATGATTATTGCTTGAATTGTTCTCATAATCTTGTTTAAAGTTTAATATAAGAATTGTTTGTTGTAATGTTGTTAGAGTTGATGTTAAGTTCAATATGATTGAATTTAGAAATCTTCATACTTTGTTTGTTGTTGTTGTTGAATCCGAAAATAGGATTGTTTGTTGCTAAAATATTGTTCAATCAAATTTTAGTTGTTCTTTGTTGTTCAATTCGTGTTCATGTGATTTGTTGTTGAAATGTTGTTAAAATCGTGTTCATGTGATATTGTTGTTATGATGTTCATCCATGTTCATATTGTTGTTTGAACATTGTTAGAAATTGATCATATTGTCTATATTTTGGTTAAGTTTGATTAATTGATGTGTTATAGCTGATGGGTAGTTTGGTAAATTTGTAGTACGTTCAGGGGTAGTTTGGTAATTTCAGTAAGGTCGGAGGGGGTAGTTTAGGAATTGTACATTTTGAAATTGTTTATTTGAAGCATGGGGGACAAAATGAAATGGGGTGGGTTGTGATATGATTATTTAATATAAAGGGGGGACAAGATTTAATTTAAAGGGGAATCTTGCATTATTTTAAATAAAGCATTGGGGGACAAAATATAATGGGGTGGTGTGATATGTTTATTTAATGTAATGGGGATGAGTGGAAAGATAATGGGTTGGGTAGAGAAAAAGTATTGATTTAATTGATTAAAAGATTTATGGGATGGGATTATATATATGTGAAGTCTTGAACACAAGACATAGAGACAATACGGAGAGAACAGAAATAGAGAAAAGATACGAGAAAAAATACACACACAGATAGAGAAAAAAAACGGACAGAGAATAGAAGAGAGAAAAATTCCGAAAAATATTTAAGCTTTCAAAATAAAAATAAAAGCTAAAAAATCTACTGCTTTCTTTCTTTGTTTGAAATTAGTATTAATGGTTGTTGTTTCATTTAAAGCTTAAAGCTTTTGTTTTTGGGATTACTACTCCACCGGTCTGTACTGGGTTGTTACTGTTGCTGGGCAGTTGTTGATGTTGTACTGTTATTACTGCCGCTGATTCTCATCTTCATTTTCTTGCTTCCAATATCAGGTACATATCTGTAAATTCATGTCATGAAAAGCTTCAACATGGCAAGTAAATGAAGTTTGGAATTATAAGGATGTCTTCTACTCATTTAAATTTTATTAGTTTAAGTTTCAGTTTTGTTTTAGTTGGTTAATATAGTATTATACTTGACATGATAAATTGTTAACTAATTAACCTTCTGGAGTAGTAAATTCCACGATAATCTTATATGTTTTGAGGACTAGTGATGATATTTACTGTTTGAATTGTTGAGATAGGGAACATTGCAGAAAATTGGCCATTAATTAAATCATGTGATATTGTTAGCTAAGTAAAGAATAGTACGGAAATACCCAGAAATTACATTACTAGCTTATTTTGTCAAATATCCAATTTTGTTTAAGGCTAGATGATGTCGTCTTATTAAATCAATTGGTAGATTAGTTCTCTTTCTTAATAACAAATGGCATAGTTATTTTAGGAACGCGATCAACTCATTTCTTTTAATGTATGAAATAATGTCGATGATTTTTTACAAAATATAGAGTTAGTGTTTTTAAATATTCGTGTAGGCAGAGAATAAGAATTGGTTTATTTATCTCAAACTCAATCTTCGTAATCAAAAATTAACTAAATAATTATAACTTTGGACTAAAAACAAGTATATGAAAAGGATATGGGATTTATAAGCACGAATTGCAACATTTTATGTCAAGGATATGTAGAAATAGAGTTCGCATTAAATATAACAATGAAAATTCTTCAGAAACTATTAATTTGTCTATCAAGTTAATTCTTTTTCCAGTTTTATATGCGATTCGATTTTTTGATATATTAATGTTGTATCCACGATAAAAATGGTAGTATTTTTAGTTACATGTTGTTTGTTTCTTTTTCATATCATTAATTCTTTAAAGTTTGAATAGTTTTGATGTATATAATTCATACGCGTAAAATAAGACTTGTAGCAACGCCTAATAAATTTTGAGTTCTTTGTCAAAGAAATTTGTTGGCATCCCAATCGGTGATTCTCCATGACTCTTACATTTAAAAATAGATGGATGCAATAAACATTTGTAGAGAATTTATATTACTGTCAAGAATATTTGCATAATTAAGGATGCGTTTGCGTGACTTGATTATACTTCTAAAGGCGATTCGGATTATGCGTTCGCGCAATTTCGAGCAAATTTTTATTAAAAAGAGATTCGTCGGGGAATATTAAATTAATTTTATAAAACCCGAGATGTGTGGTTCACTATTTAAGAAAGGCGAATGTTCTTAATTTTATTTTTAAACACAATTTCGAAAAAAAATGATTATTTTTATAATAAATATATTATCAATATCATTGTGTACACGTACGCGTGACACGATTTCTCACGTAAAAAAATATAATATATAAAACGAATACACGTACGCGTGATTCGATTCGAAGAAGGGTCTTTAATTATAAACAATCTAAACAGAAGCGGTAACAAAATCATGCAATAAAAATGTAAAATCGAGATAATTAAGCCAAGAATAAAAATAGTTAAGCGACCGTGCTAGAACCACGGAATTCGGAAATGCCTAACACCTTCTTCCGGATTAACAGAATTCCTTACTCAGGATTTCTGGTTCGCAGAATAATAAACAGAGTCATATTCTCCTCGATTCAGGGATTAAAATTGGTGACTTGGGACGCCTTAAAATTCCCAAGTGGCGACTCTGAAACAAACAAACAAATCCCGTTTCGACTGTCCTTCAATTGGAGAAAACTCCCTACGCACCCTCGCGGGCGCGGAAAAGGAGGTGCGACAGCTCTGGCGACTCTGCTGGGGATAACACCCAGAACCACTGGTTCAGGGTTTAAGAATTCGAGCTTAAAATAACTGTTATAGTTGGCTTTATTTATTATCTGATTTTTTTTATATATGCCCAATGTGCTAAATGACACTTTTACCGCTTTAATATTATTTGAATTATGAATATATACAACTGCTACGAAACCCCCTTCTTTCTGAGTCTTCTAAATTTATGGTGCACACGTGCGCGTGGCCCACCTTTCTGTTAAAGTCATACCAAATAAGACGAAGTTGGGACAAGTAACTAGGCCGGGTAGACTTTCGTGCTCCCGGTACGTTGCCCCCGCTTCGGCTCAAACTGTCCGTTTGGGTAAGCCAGGGCTAGATCAATATGCCTCAGGTTTTTTCACTTAGAATAACTCAGCTTCATGCCGGATCCCTAGTAGGAGCGATTGTTTGCATCACGTGCATTTGACTTTGGAGACTCAACACAGGGGTTGGGTCTGTCTAGGACAGGTGTACCAAAAAAATGACCATCCTGATGCATCTTACTTGCTGCTACTTGCGCATTTATTTGATCCGGATTTGTGTGTTGACTGACTTTTGAATATCATGAATAATATTTTAAAATTGAAAAAAAGAAATAGCGGTTAGGGAATTGACTGTTTATTTTTGAAAAAAAAAACCAATGCCCAAATACTGTCAAAACTCTGCCGAAATTTTGAGAAAATGAAAAAAAAATGTTTTATTAGTTTGTTTTATTAAAACCAAAGAAAAAATAGAAAGAAAAAAAAATCGTTGTTCTGTCTTATTTTTCAAAAAAATAAAAAATAAATATATATATATATATATATATATATATATATATATATAAAGGAAAATAGTTTGTCTTCCCCTGAAAATGACAATGAAAAAGAGTCTTACTTTTAAAATAGTTTTTATTTTATTCGTTTCTGAAAAATTCAAAATAATAAAATAAAAAGAGTCGCGTTGAAAGTGGTTTTATTATTTGTTGCAAATATATATATATATATATATATATATATATATATATATATATCCAAAAAGTTTTTCTTTATTTCCAAAAAATGTATATATATCTTTATTTGTTGCAAAAATATTTGTCCTGCCCAAAAAGTATGGAAAAGTTTTTTTTAGACTCCCAATTTTCAACACAAAAAAAAATCCAAAAATATTTTCCATTATTGACTTCTTTAGAAAGTCTTTTTAATTATTAAAAAAATATATATATTATAAAATAAAACAAATTCGAAAATATTTTCCTTCTTCTTTAAAAATTGAAAAGAAAATTCAAAATTCAAGAAATATTTTTTTAGAAAGCATTTCTTTTATTAAAGGTAAAATTCCAAAATATATATATATATATATATATATATATTTTCTTTCTTCTTTAGAATAAGAGAAAACAAATGAAAATTCAAACAAAAAAAATATCTTCATTTTACTTTTGAAATTCTCAAAGTTCGAATCAAAAGAAAAGGAATTCTTAGAAGTCTTTCTTTCAAAAAGAAAATCAATCAAAAATCCAAAAAAAATAAAATATATATATATACTTCCTTTCTTCTTTTAAAGCAGTTCTTTTACAAATTTAAAAAAAATAATTTAAAATTAGTTTATTTACTTTATTCATGACCTGCCCGAACTACGCGGGTTTGATTCTCACCGGATGTGAGATACGTAGGCAACCCTCATCGGGTCCAACCCCCATTTTTGCTAAAATATCCAAAAACCAATAAATAAATAAAAAACATGTCAAAATTTTAATTTTTTTTTCATAAATAAGTCGGGCAGTGTCCAGCCTCCACTTTTTGCTAAAACAAAATAGCCAAAAAACAAATATGTCAAATTTTAAGAGTCATAAAGGAGTCGGGTGACGTTGTTTTATCAAGACATAGCCGAATGTTCCCGAATGGGACGCCAGAAGGCCGACTTTGCATAAACAACCACCTTTTGGGTCATGTTTATGATTTTGGTCTAGTTGACTCACACAGCCTTAAAAATCTTCGTCCCCGAGGAGCTGAAGGGCCGTGTTTGCAACACCAGGTTTTTATTGTAATTTGAAAAAAAATAAAAATAAATAGTCGGCGGTCAGGTGAATACCGTTTGAATTTTGTCATAATAAGTCGAGCCAGCTTCGGCCGCGTCTTAAACCGTTCTTGCCGAAATAGCCTCAGAGTATCTTTCAGTTGTCGAAAGGCTATTTTCGTAAAAGAACGGACAAGTGTGTAAAGTGTCATAAAATAATCCTCTCCGGCCTCAAAATTTGGACGGGGCCACATTTGCAAAAATAACCGTTTGGTTGCATTTGTCAAACGGAGAAAGGAAGCTGGCCGTTTGTTTTGGAGTTTGTAAAACTTTTGATTATAATATGTGGGTCGTTTGATTTTCAAGTTTGTAGGTCATTTTTAAACCTTTGAAACCCAATATGAAAATTGAAAAAAAAAATGATTAGTATTGCTTATCTTTTATTGGTCCGAACTACGCAAGGTCTGATTCATGCGGGGTCATGATACGTAGGCAATCTCCATAAGATTCGACCACCACTGAAAAAGAAAAAAAAAGGGAAGAAAGAAAAATAAAGGAAAGCGCAAGTGCATCGCATCTCTGATAGAACAGTTTAACTGCTTAGGTGCATTGCATCTCTAATATATGATTATCTGTCAAATGCCCTGACACTAACATGATGGCTTCCCTTTGCTGTGTTCATATATAGAAAAGTGGTTGGTTGTGGTAACTCCTCCCCGCAAAGCAAATGACACAGAACCTCAGAACAGGGTGGGTCGGTACTGATGACCGACAACAATTGGTCGAACAGAACAACGGGTTGGTAGAAGAAGTGAAAATGCTGAGACAACATGTGGCAGACATGTATCAAGCATGGATAACTGGGAAAGCACCACCCCCACCACCGCCAAGCTTTTCAAACTCTGGCATTACCCATCCCCCATACTCTCCATCCCAACCCACTTATGACAGCTTTCCTAGCTACCCGAGTAGCTCCATCACTCGTCCACGCTACTCCCCTCCCCAATGCTACTTCTCTCCACGAGGTTCCCAAAGATGGGCTTCACTTTCCAAATACCCAGCTCCACAGAAGGCCTATCCACCCTCACAAGCCTACCGGAAGCCCCCTGGATCAGGTTTCCGGCCCAATCAAGCATTTAGGAACGAAAGGTTGCTGAAACGAGGAAAGGCTCTCACCCCTATCGGAGTATCTTATGCAAGTCTGTTTGAAAGGCTAAAGCATGCTGGCTTGATTGAGCCGCTCCCCGCATATACTCCAGATCCACATGCAAGAAACTTTGATCCGGCAGCGCAATGCGCGTACCACTCCAATGTCATAGGGCACAACATTGAGAGTTGTCGTAATTTGAAAAGGGAAGTAGAGAAAATGATCCAAGAAGGGCGGATTGTGATCGATAACAGTAACATGGAGCACTCGAACCCTATCGAGAACTTGTTGACGGAGGTTGATGATATGGAAGCTGATAATGGTCTTGGCAATACTAATGCAAAGCTTAGTGGCTAAGATGCCAATTTTGATAAAATGGGAGGACGCTCCGTTCCTTGGTTAGCAAGAGAGAAGCTGTTGGTGGTTATTTTGTTGTCATTTCTGTTATCCGGATTATTCTTAGGGTTGTAATCCGAATATTGTCTTGTGTCAAACCTTCTTATCTTTCCATTTTTGTCGTATCAGTTTGTTTAAGTCTCGTTGATGTTGTGTTAAGATTTTATTCTGGTTGTTTTGTTTGTTTTTCTAACCATTTCGCCGGAAGTCTAATACAAAAGCCGGTCTTTTATTATTTCCAGTCATCTTTTTATTTAGTCCTTTTGTCATTTTCGTTCAATGCCGATTCTAGGGACATGACATGCGCACACAGTTTGGGCCTAGTCTATAAAGTTAATCATAAAACCCTGGGAAGGTGATCAAAGCATTTAAAGGAAATAAGAACGGTTTGAGATTATTTGAAGCCCGAGTCATGTGGAACTGGGGCAAGTAAAACATAAAGAAAACCGTTAAATGCAAGATTCGCCAAATTGGCATGAGGGTCGTTCATGAGAGTGAGAGTGTCGCCCAACAGTGCTTTAGAAATGACAAATGAAAAAGCAAGTGTTTAACATAATTGTCAAGTCCAGCACCATCGGAAGAGACTATAAATCTATGTTCAATTGTGTTGTTTGCATTTGGCATGTTTTGAAGACTGGAATGACGAAGGCATTTTGTTCTGCTATCTAAACACTTTATCCTTCGTTACCCCTTTTGAGCCTTATTTTATTTTCTTTCATACCCCTCGTTCGGAATCAATAGCAACGACTAGGAAATACGAGCCTAGAAGGTAAAAAAAAATCAAAAAAAAAACGAAAAAGAAAAAAAAAACAAAATTGATAACAAAAAAAAACAAAAGAAAGTCAGAAGAAAAAAGAGGAATTGGGAACTACGTTTGACCTGATTCCTCAAAGAGGATACGTAGGCGCTTCACGGCTCGGTCATAGGGTGCATAGTATGCATAGTGTGCATGGTGTTAAAAAGTAAAAAAAAATTATAAATAAATAATCCCCAAGCAAGAAACTGGGGCAAGGGTTGCACTCGTGGTAAGCAAAATTGGTTCCGAAGGTTGTAATTTTAAAACCCCAAATTTATTTTGTTTTTTGAGCCTTTAATACCCTTTCTTTCTAAACCTATCCAAAAAACCCACATTACGGTCCAAAGAAAGACCTTCTGACCAGTCTGCAAAAGATGCCAAGTCAGACAAATGAGAGTCTTACCGGCGAACATAACATTCTGTTCCACAGCAGAAAGGACTCTAATCTCCAGCAGAGAGAGTCATACCGGCAACACTCCAAATCCCCAGCTGGAAAGTGATATAAATGAGAGAGTCTTATCGGTGAAAATCTTCACGGACACCATAAGGCGATGAAAGCTGAGAGAAAAACCAAAATGAGAGAGACTTGATGGTGAAAACCTTTTGGGCACTACAAGTCGAATAAGATTGGGAATCAGATGGAGGATAGTCAAGGGAAGATCTTGAAAGACGATTGACGACGGAGGATAGGCCACATATGCATGTCATGACCATTAGAGTCGGTGTCTGCGTTTGATAGGTTTTTATTTATAATTTCTTTTGTTAAAGAGTCATCTTTTTCCTTTGTCTTTTATTCTGTTCCTTTTTATCTTTCTCCTTTCATAGAAAATTCCCCAGTAGAGTCTGTTTGGTCAGAACCAGTGGGAAATGACTTCAAAATAGGCCATCAGCTTTCCAATTATGCAAGATGAGATATGGCTAGTACATCCAAGTGGTATAGTCAGCAAGGAACGAGCACAAGGCCAGTGTCAAGAAAGATATCCCCAGCAAAAGGGAATTGACAAAAGGATTGACGAGTGTCAAGAGGGATATCCTTGCCAAAATCAGAGGTTATTAAAACCTCAAGGCCAAGGCCCGTGGACAAACAAGGAGAGCAATAAGCATGACTTGGAAAATTCATGCGAGACTAAAAGGTCGGAAAAATGCAAGTCTCCGAGCCATGCCACGAAAGAAGAGGGATATCCCTAGCAGAAAAGGATTATCCTCAGCAAATAATATCGTCCCTTGTGGAATGCAGAGCAAGGAAGGAGAAAGGGAAAGCCATCCCAAGTAGGAGTATCACAACCAACCACCGCGTTTTAAACTAACAAATTTTGTTTAAAACGGGTAAAGGAAATGGCATTGATGTCGGAAATGCATGCCACAAGAAAGATTGTCAAACTGGGGCAGAAAATTTTCTTTTCAGTTAGAAAATTTTCTGGAAAATCAGGTACCCATTTGGGGAAGAATAAAAATAGCACCAAGGAAGTGGTCTTTGAACCAGGGTTGCCCCCAACATAATAAGTTTCCAATGGAGGAAGTTATCCCCAGCAGACAGAATAAAGGGATGACACTTGTGCTCAGAAAAGCAAAGAGTCATTATCATCCCCAACAGCTTCCAAAAGAATGAAGCATCGATTTGAAGGGATAAAATTCCCTAGCAGCGTTATCCTCAACAACGTTATCCCAAGAAGATAACACTTTTATCCCCAGCAGTGTTGAAAAAAAAAAACCAAAAACAAATTTGAAGGAGGGGAAGAAAGGAGACTCCCACAGTGGTATTATCCCCAGCAAGCAAGAACAAAGCAGCGCAAAGGAAGGAGAAAAGAAAAGAAGAAATTACGAAGGTAAGTTTCTCAAATCATTGATCTTTACTACATTTTTCTCCTAGGATAAAAAGTCCTAGTCTGATGAATTTACCTCCCGATACAATCTTGGTCCGATGAAATTTTTCTCCCAAGATAAGATATCAAATCTTAGTCGGATGAATCTTTCTCCTAAGATCACAACAAATGGACCTAGTCTGACGATTTATCTCCTAGAGTCAAAATCTTGGTCTGATGAAATTGTTCTCCCAAGATAAAATCTTAGTCGGATGAATCTTTCTCCTAAGATCACAACAAAATGGACCTAGTCTGACGATTTATCTCCTAGAGTCAAAATCTTGGTCTGATGAAATTGTTCTCCCAAGATAAAATCTTAGTCGGATGAATCTTTCTCCTAAGATCACAACAAATGGACCTAGTCTGACGATTTATCTCCTAGAGTCAAAATCTTGGTCTGATGAAATTGTTCTCCCAAGATAAAATCTTAGTCGGATGAATCTTTCTCCTAAGATCACAACAAATGGACCTAGTCTGACGATTTATCTCCTAGAGTCAAAATCTTGGTCTGATGAAATTGTTCTCCCAAGATAAAATCTTAGTCGGATGAATCTTTCTCCTAAGATCACAACAAATGGACCTAGTCTGATGATTTATCTCCTAGAGTCAAAATCTTGGTCTGATGAAATTGTTCTCCCAAGATAAAATCTTAGTCGGATGAATCTTTCTCCTAAGATCACAACAAATGGACCTAGTCTGACGATTTATCTCCTAGAGTCAAAATCTTGGTCTGATGAAATTGTTCTCCCAAGATAAAATCTTAGTCGGATGAATCTTTCTCCTAAGATCACAACAAATGGACCTAGTCTGACGATTTATCTCCTAGAGTCAAAATCTTGGTCTGATGAAATTGTTCTCCCAAGATAAAATCTTAGTTGGATGAATCTTTCTCCTAAGATCACAACAAATGGACCTAGTCTGACGATTTATCTCCTAGAGTCAAAATCTTGGTCTGATGAAATTGTTCTCCCAAGATAAAATCTTAGTCGGATGAATCTTTCTCCTAAGATCACAACAAAATGGACCTAGTCTGACGATTTATCTCCTAGAGTCACAATCTTGGTCTGATGAAATTTTTCTCCCAAGATAAGATATCAAATCTTAGTCCGATGAATCTTTCTCCTAAGATAAGATATCAAATCCTAGTTTGATGAATTTTCTCCTAGGATAATTTGAAAAAAAAAGAAGTTTGAATTTGAAAAAAAAAGAAGAAGTTGTTGAAGTCAGGAGCCCCCTGAAGAATAGAATGGCGATTTAGTGTTTGAAATCTTGCCAACCTAAAGAAAGGAATGACGATGTATGGTTTGAAGTCAGGAGCCCGCCTGAAGAGAGGAATGGCGATTATTTTCAAAGTTGTTGTCAGGAGCCTGCCTGAAGAGAGGAAAGGCGTTTTAAAAAGTTGTTGAAATCTTGCCAACCTAAAGAAAGGAATGGCGATGTATCGGTTGAAGTCAGGAGCCCGCCTGAAGAGAGGAATGACGCTTATTTTTCTAAAGTTGTTATTGATGTTGGGAGCCCGCCCAGATAACAGAGGCATACATTTCAGTCTTTACATTTCAAGTATTGAAGTTGGGAGCCCGCCCAGATAACAGAGGCATACATTTCAGTCTTTATATTTCAAGCGTCGAAGTTGGGAGCCCGCCCAGATAACAGAGGCATACATTTCAGTCTTTACATTTCAAGCATTGAAGTTGGGAGCCCGCCCAAATAACAGAGGCATACATTTCAAGTCTTTAAATTTCAAGTATTGAAGTTGGGAGCCCGCCCAGATAACAGAGGCATACATTTCAAGATCAAGTCAAAGGACAATAAAACAGAGGGTTACAATAGGAATCCCCAGCAGGAAACAATAAAATTCCCCGGCACCGGGAAGCAGAAGGTTGCAACAAGAGGTCACAGCACAAACTCAAGTGCATGTGTCAAAAAGAAGAAAAGCACCGGAAAAAATGCAAGCAGACAAGAAAGCAAGACAACAAGAAAAATTGCAGTATAGCTTAGCTTCTTGTTTTCTTTTAAGCACGGTGTAACAAGGAGATCGGTAAGCAGTGGTAATAGCATGCAACAACAGTAACATTACAGTCCAACGGTAGTCCCAGCTACCAAAGCTTCCCGAACTACATTGACCTGATTCCTGTTTAGCCCAGGATATGTAGGAAACCTTTGAAGCAAAGGTTCGGTCAAATCTTTTTCAAAAAATGCTTCACACGGAGTACTCGGATGGGCAAAAATCGCTCGCTTTATCTTTGCACGAAAACCCTTCGTGTCTTCGGGCAAAGAGGGGCAGCTGTAAGCACGTGATTTTTGCCCTATATGAGAATTACTCCCAAAAAATTCAAAAATAAAATGATTTTTCTTTGGTGTGCAATTTTGTGATATTTTGTGATATTTTGAAGAATTATTTGTATTTGTCTGTGCGTGTTTATTCGCTAAATTAATAAAAAAATACAAAAATATGTCGCATTTTGCATGTAGGATTTAATTCTACAATTGTTAGTAATTAAAATTGTTTTACAAAAATTAAAAATTACAAAAATAGGCATCGTTTGCATTTTTAGCATTTAATGTCCAAATATACAATTTTATGCTTAATTAATACTTAATTGTGCGTTAATTGTTATTGGGAGTTAATTTGCGCCTTTATAACTTAATTTAGTTCTTAATAATAGTTTAAGTATTTTTATAATTTAGTTTTAGAAAAATAAAAGAAGAAAAGAGAGCGAAAATATAAAGAAAGTCGGAATTGGGCCTCTTCTTCGATTTCAAGCCATAGGCCCAAAAAATGGCCCAATCTTCCCTACGACCCAGTCCATTTCGAACTGGGTCGACCCAGTCCATAACCCAAAAGACCCAAACCCCTTTGTCTTACATTTTACAAAACAAAACAAAAATTAAAAGACAAGAAACCCTAACACTAAACCAATCCGCCCCCACCCCTTGTCTTCTTCTTCTCCATCTCCAAAATAGTGAGCTGCCATGGCTACCCAGCAGCCACCCCCTTCGTCGAACACCACCCAAGCACCGTCCAAACACCACCAAACGACACAACCTCTTTCGCGACCCCAACCCTATCCGCCATTGATGAAGCTCGTCGAGCTCAAGCTCGTTGAGCTCGACGTCTATGTCGTTGTTGCTTCTGTCTCAACCAAACGAACATAGCCTCGATGAGTCAGCTGTTGTTCGAAGCTCCCATCGCCGCTGCTCGTCACGACCAAGCTCGCACGCTGCCATCGGGAGCAGTCCATTCCGCCATGGACGTCGTCGACAGTTGCTGCTGCTCGCTGCTTCGGACTGCTGCTGCTTCTTGACGTCGTGTTGCTGCTCGCCGCTTCGTACTGTTGTTGACGACACAAGGTAGTCCGGTTAAAGTCCGGCAAAGGTCGAGGGCTTTTCGTCAAGTGAAGATCCTGTACGTCGTGAGTTCATCGTCAAGTTCGTTGTTTGTTTGGTCGTTGTTCGTCTTTCGATCCGGTTAGTAGTTTTTGAGTTTTATTTTGTCCATATTTTGTTTTGATATTTTCGAATCTAAAATCAACAAATGTTTGTTTTGTTTATCGTTTGAATTAATTTTTAGTTCATGTTCATGTGTTATTTGTTAAATCAATTTTCAGATTTTAAAATGGAAGTTTAATTAGTTGTTTTCATGTTTATTTCATGTTTGTTGTATTGTTTAAGTAAGAATTTGTTAGTTTGATGTTTGTTAGATTCAAATTGAAATTTAATTAATTGTTTCTTCAATTTGTTTCATGTGTTTATGTATTGTTAGAAATTGTTAATATTGTTAAGTTCAAGTTTAAGTTCATAATTGTTTCTTCGTCGATCTTGTTATTTGTTTAAAGAATTTAGTTGTGTTAGAGAAATATGTTGGTTTAATCGTTTAAATCCATCATGTTTGTCTTAAAATAGATTCATTCATGTTCATACTTTGTTTGGATGATCTTGAATCCGAATTTTGTATAGTTTGATTTCTTGTTTACCATTTATGATTATTGCTTGAATTGTTCTCATAATCTTGTTTAAAGTTTAATATAAGAATTGTTTGTTGTAATGTTGTTAGAGTTGATGTTAAGTTCAATATGATTGAATTTAGAAATCTTCATACTTTGTTTGTTGTTGTTGTTGAATCCGAAAATAGGATTGTTTGTTGCTAAAATATTGTTCAATCAAATTTTAGTTGTTCTTTGTTGTTCAATTCGTGTTCATGTGATTTGTTGTTGAAATGTTGTTAAAATCGTGTTCATGTGATATTGTTGTTATGATGTTCATCCATGTTCATATTGTTGTTTGAACATTGTTAGAAATTGATCATATTGTCTATATTTTGGTTAAGTTTGATTAATTGATGTGTTATAGCTGATGGGTAGTTTGGTAAATTTGTAGTACGTTCAGGGGTAGTTTGGTAATTTCAGTAAGGTCGGAGGGGGTAGTTTAGGAATTGTACATTTTGAAATTGTTTATTTGAAGCATGGGGGACAAAATGAAATGGGGTGGGTTGTGATATGATTATTTAATATAAAGGGGGGACAAGATTTAAATTAAAGGGGAATCTTGCATTATTTTAAATAAAGCATGGGGGACAAAATATAATGGGGTGGTGTGATATGTTTATTTAATGTAATGGGGATGAGTGGAAAGATAATGGGTTGGGTAGAGAAAAAGTATTGATTTAATTGATTAAAAGATTTATGGGATGGGTTATAAGAAGAAGTCTTGAACACAAGACATAGAGACAATACGGAGAGAACAGAAATAGAGAAAAGATACGAGAAAAAATACACACACAGATAGAGAAAAAAAAACGGACAGAGAATAGAAGAGAGAAAAATTCCGAAAAATATTTAAGCTTTCAAAATAAAAATAAAAGCTAAAAAATCTACTGCTTTCTTTCTTTGTTTGAAATTAGTATTAATGGTTGTTGTTTCATTTAAAGCTTAAAGCTTTTGTTTTTGGGATTACTACTCCACCGGTCTGTTACTGGGTTGTTACTGTTGCTGGGCAGTTGTTGCTATTGTACTGTTATTATTGCTGCTGATTCTCATCATCATTTTCTTTTGCTTCCAATATCAGGTACATATCTGTAAATTCATGTCATGAAAAGCTTCAACATGGCAAGTAAATGAAGTTTGGAATTATAAGGATGTCTTCTACTCATTTAAATTTTATTAGTTTAAGTTTCAGTTTTGTTTTAGTTGGTTAATATAGTATTATACTTGACATGATAAATTGTTAACTAATTAACCTTCTGGAGTAGTAAATTCCACGATAATCTTATATGTTTTGAGGACTAGTGATGATATTTACTGTTTGAATTGTTGAGATAGGGAACATTGCAGAAAATTGGCCATTAATTAAATCATGTGATATTGTTAGCTAAGTAAAGAATAGTACGGAAATACCCAGAAATTACATTACTAGCTTATTTTGTCAAATATCCAATTTTGTTTAAGGCTAGATGATGTCGTCTTATTAAATCAATTGGTAGATTAGTTCTCTTTCTTAATAACAAATGGCATAGTTATTTTAGGAACGCGATCAACTCATTTCTTTTAATGTATGAAATAATGTCGATGATTTTTTACAAAATATAGAGTTAGTGTTTGCAAATATTCGCGTAGGCAGAGAATAAGAATTGGTTTATTTATCTCAAACTCAATCTTCGTAATCAAAAATTAACTAAATAATTATAACTTTGGACTAAAAACAAGTATATGAAAAGGATATGGGATTTATAAGCACGAATTGCAACATTTTATGTCAAGGATATGTAGAAATAGAGTTCGCATTAAATATAACAATGAAAATTCTTCAGAAACTATTAATTTGTCTATCAAGTTAATTCTTTTTCCAGTTTTATATGCGATTCGATTTTTGGATATATTAATGTTGTATCCACGATAAAAATGGTAGTATTTTTAGTTACATGTTGTTTGTTTCTTTTTCATATCATTAATTCTTTAAAATTTGAATAGTTTTGAGGTATATAATTCATACGCGTAAAATAAGACTTGTAGCAACGCCTAATAAATTTTGAATTCTTTGTCAAAGAAATTTGTTGGCATCCCAATCGGTGATTCTCCATGACTCTTACATTTAAAAATAGATGGATGCAATAAACATTTGTAGAGAATTTATATTACTGTCAAGAATATTTGCATAATTAAGGATGCGTTCGCGTGACTTGATTATACTTCTAAAGGCAATTCGGATTATGCGTTCGCGCAATTTCGAGCAAATTTTTATTAAAAAGAGAATCGTCGGGGAATATTAAATTAATTTTATAAAACCCGAGATGTGTGGTTCACTATTTAAGAAAGGCGAATGTTCTTAATTTTATTTTTAAACACAATTTCGAAAAAAAATGATTATTTTTATAATAAATATATTATCAATATCATTGTGTACACGTACGCGTGACACGATTTCTCACGTAAAAAAAATATAATATATAAAACGAATACACGTACGCGTGATTCGATTCAAAGAAGGGTCTTTAATTATAAACAATCTAAACAGAAGCGGTAACAAAATCATGCAATAAAAATGTAAAATCGAGATAATTAAGCCAAGAATAAAAATAGTTAAGCGACCGTGCTAGAACCACGGAATTCGGAAATGCCTAACACCTTCTTCCGAATTAACAGAATTCCTTACTCAGGATTTCTGATTCGCAGAATAATAAACAGAGTCATATTCTCCTCGATTCAGGGATTAAAATTGGTGACTTGGGACGCCTTAAAATTCCCAAGTGGCGACTCTGAAACAAACAAACAAATCCCGTTTCGACTGTCCTTCAATTGGAGAAAACTCCCTACGCACCCTCGCGGGCGCGGAAAAGGAGGTGCGACAGAAGGGATGACCAATATTTTGATAGCTCAGATCCAGGTAGTGAGTGTAGTGATGATGAAAAAGAACTTGTTGGCCCTGATGAAGTAAGGGATGCACCAGCTAGGAATCCAAGTAAGAAGGTGTATTTTGATACAACTTGCAAAAAAATATTGTTTGAACTGTATATGATATTTGAGAATGTTGTACAGTTTAGCAAGGCATTGCAGACATATTCTATTCAAAAAGGTGTCAACCTTAAGTTGAAATCTAATGAGAAGGAAAGGGTTAGGGCAAAGTGCACAAAGAATGGTTGTCCTTGGCATATCCTTGGTAGCATAGAAGGCAGCACTAGTAACTTTAGGGTGATTACATATTACCCTGTCCATAAATGCTACAAGAAAACAAGGAACAAGATGTGTAACCCACTATGGATTGTAAAAAAATTCAAAGACAGAATAATTAGTGAGCCTCAAATTAAGTCAGATTCAAGCCTTACTTAGGCAATCATATGGCTTGTATATGAGTAAAACTTCCTGTAGAAGAGCAAAAATGATAGTTATGAAGGAGAATATGGGTGATTACAAGAAAAAATTTGCTAGGCTTCATGATTATGCAGAAATGTTAAAGTCTACTAATCCTGGCACTACTATAGTGATAAGGACATCTAAGGATTCAATTCCTGGCAAGAAGTGTTTATGGGCATTTATGTCTGTCTTGAAGCATTAAGATGGTTAGAAGGGTGCAGAAACATAATTGGCTTTGATGGTGCATTCCTAAAGGGGACATGTAAAGGTGAACTGCTTTCCTACATTTTCAAAGATGGAAATAATCAAATGTTCCCTGTGGCTTGGGCAGTAGTTGAAAAGGAATCAAAAGATACATGGTCTTGGTTTATCAGATGTCTCAAGCATGATCAATGAGCAATCAACTAATGTTGCAGGAGGTCCAAAAAGAAAGACCAATGATCCTAGAAGAGGTGGTGCAAATGCAGGGTCTAAGAGACCAAAGACAGCAGGATATGGTGTGTTATTTGATTCAAGTGGCACTATTATACAGAGGATAAATATTTCAACTCAATTACAAAATGGTTTACTACATAATCCCTCACTCACAACCTTTTATTTTTGTGTAATCTGGAACAACTGACAGAGTGGTACACAATCCTTCTACACTCATAAGTGTCACACCTCCTTTTTACCTGCGCCCGTGGGGAGGGGCGTAAAGGGAGTTTTTCCAATTAAAGGACAATCGAAACGGGATTTATTATTGAGAATCATAGTCGCCACTTGGAATATTTATGGTGTCCTAAGTCACCGATTTAGAATCCCAAATCGAGAAAAAGAATGACTCTGTTTAACAGTCCGCGAATCAGAAATCCGAGTAAGAAATTCTGTTAACCCGGGAGAAGGTATTAGGCATTCCCGAGTTCCGTGGTTCTAGCATGATCGTTCAACTGTCGTATTTAGCTTATTTATCTGATTTTATTACATTGATGAACCTATGTGCAAATTTTAACTTTTAACCGCTTTATTATTATTATTTTTAACGAGAATTGCAACATCGTGAAAACGTATCTCGAACCACGTCACATCAATACACCCGTGGTTGTTGACACATCTCGACTCCGTTGAGATTTGGATTTGGGTCACATAAATGTACACCCGAGTTTTGGGAGGTAATGTTATTAAAATACACGCCTAAAGAGTCTAACGTGTTATTATTTTGGGGAAGACCGTGCAATTCGCTAAACGGCCCATCCCGAAGTCTAAGTATTTTTAATATATACATTTATGAGGGTCCCACAGTTTGTGCATTTTATTTGGCGAGGCTCGTCTCATTTTTATTAATTAAAAGGGCAAACTTAAGGCAACTACGATTTTCTACTTTGCGATGGGCCATGGAAAATTCAAACAATGGCACACTTTGATTTCTAAAGGATTTTATTATTCCAAAGTCGTTATAGTCGGGTTACATGAAATGCACCCCCGAAATTTTAGGCATCGTAACCATGTCACGGGAACTATACCAATAATCACAATGATGATTTAACTACGTACATAAAGCAACTACGAGAGTTCAAGGCGTTCTTCTACATTACTTAACCTACAAAGAGGCATACCACGATGATGAACACAAACGACGGACAACAAAACATAGAATTAAACAATCCATTAAATAGACATAGATACCATTCAACAAAACTAAACAAATACATATCTAAATATCATAACAGAATACTACAATTGACAAGTCAAAACTATAAGGAGAAACATTAAAGATTTCTTATTGTTCTAATTCCTCTTTTAGTCTACTGGATCTAAAAAGGGAAAATCAAAATCAGTTGTGAACAACGATTAAAACATAGTATGCAAACAAATTTAGACAAGACATGAGAAAACTCTAGAAAAGGAAATAACAGGGGTGAGAATGCACCTGAAGTAGGTGTTTTGATTTCTCAAAGTGTTCAACTGTTACACGAGCAAAACCGAAATTGTGGCTGCAACGGGAACTCGAACCAGACCGGAACCACGAACAACGACTGACCAACGACGAACTCGAACGGACCTCACCCCGGACAGAACTTCTGGGCGATTTTTGAACGTTTTCAGTTGGGTTTCAGCGTGTGTGTGTGTGTGTGTGTTTTCTGGTCAGTTATGGTGATGAGGGAGGGTCGTTCATGGATTGACATTGCAGGTGGTCGTTTGGACGTGAGGGTGGCGACTAGGTGGTCGCCTGGTATAGTGTTGCTGGTTCGCTGCTGGGTGTGAGAAAGCGGGCTGGGCGACTGGTTGAGCTGAAGAACGGCGAGACAGCAGCTGCGTTTGCTGGGGTCACTGGTTGCTACTGTCGAACGACGAGACAACAGCTGAGTTTCCGGGGGTGGTCGTTTGACGATGGACGCTAGTGGTCGACTGAAGAAGATGGTCGTTTTGTGTGGCTAGTTGGCTATGGAGATGCTGGTTGTTGTTTGGACATGACGACGACGAACGATGGGGGCTGTTTTGGTGAGCGAGATGGTGGTCGTTTGGGCTGGTTCATGTCGTTACTGGTGGAGATGAGGAGATGGGGGCGGGCGGTTTTCTTTTTGGATTCTAGGGTTTTTCTTTAGGGTTTGATTTTAGGAAGATGAAGAAGTAGTCTTCAAAAATGTGTCCAAATTCCTCACATTTTTTGGTCCCTACGGCTGAAGACCTTAAGGGCGTGTTTGGTTCGCATGTTTGGTTGGCTTAAATGTTTTGGAAAACATTTTCCTTATCAATTCATTTTCCTCCAATTGGAGGAAAATGTTTTCCTTATCGAAAGAAGGGAAAACATTTTCCAAAGCTCCTTCTCAACCTTTCCCACCCTCACCAACCCACCCCACCCCCTCCAAAAAAAAGTTTTTTTTTTCAAATTTTAGTTTTTCCGTTACCACCCACCCTACTACCCCTCCATCCCCCTGCAGACCACACAAAAAAAAAAAAATTACCTTAATTTTTTTTTTTGCAATTTCAAATTTCTGTTTTTTTCATTTTTCTGCACCCCCCTTCCCGGAACATTTTTTTTTTTTAATATTTTCAGTTTTAGTTTTTCATCTTCCCCAGCCCCACCCCCACCACTAACCCCCCCTCGAAAAAAAATTAAATATATTTTTCAGTTTTAATTTTATTATTTATCGGTTTAAAGGCTCAAAATTTTACAAGTTCCAAAATTATGAGTTCGGAGGTTTATGTGTTTGGAAGGTTGCGGGTTTAGAAATTATAAAGTTTACGGGTTCGAAATTCCGCGGTTTTGAAAGTTTAGCGGTTCGAAAGTTTATGAAATTTGTGGGTCCTGAAGGTTGTTGGTTTGAAAGTTTATGGCTTCATGTTTATTATATCTAAATTATTGATGAATACTCTTGAGAAGTCATTTTCCTTAACTTGCGTACTAAACACCGGAAAATGAATAAGATTACTACTTGTTTTCCAAGAAAACATTTTCTTGGAAAATATTTTCCGTTATACCAAACACACCCTAAGTGTCTATTTATAGTATTAGGTCTAGGTTTTAGGGTAGTGGGCTTGGGTAGGGGTATTGGGCTTGGGTTGTTATGGGCTAGGTCCGAATTTTGGGCCTAAAAATGGGTCATTTGAACTCAAATGTTATTTTTTCCCCGCAACCGAGAATAAAAACACGATCTTATTTAATTAATCCTACGTAAGTAAAATAATTATTAAAGTGAGACTGACAATTAAAACAAAACTATTTTTGGGTATTTTTCAAGATTAAAATGGCTACAAAACATTAATGAAACTATTTTTTTGTAATTTTCGTAACTATATAAAGATAAAAAAATAAGGTACTATTTTTGTATTTTTTAAATTTATGAGAAATACATAAACTAAAATTTATATATCTTTTTTTTGTAATTTTTTATTTTGTGATGAAATAAAGTAAAAGAGTCAAAATTAGTTGAAATAACTATATTAGACCTAAACTAAATATTTTATGCTAAAAATATAAAAATTTTGGGGAGGGTCAAAAATCACACGTCTACAATAAGTTCTGCTCCTACCAATATTGAACTTAGGTTCAAACCACCTAGACTAAAGTGGAAGGGCCGAATATATATATATATATATATATATATATATATATATATATATATATATATATATATATATATATATATATATATATATATATATATATATATATATATATATATATATATATATATATATATATATATATATATATATATATATATATATATATATATATATATATATATATATATATATATATATATATATATATATATATATATATATATATATATATATATATATATATATATATATATATATTTTGTAAAGCTACTTCATTATGTATGTTTTTGTTGATTGCTATCATTGGTAATATCTTGTAAACCAACTCCCTTATTTTGGATGTTTTATTAACTGCCTATATATAACACAGGCCATTATATTAGTACTTGTTGTTGTAATAGAGCCTTTGTCAATATATTCCATGAACAAATTTTTTCATCAACACAAAATATGTAGCCTAAACCCAGGAAATAAGAAAGCGCACTATTAATCCTAAACAAATAACATAATAGCTAACATTAGAACAACTACAACCACAATTATAATAGCAGCAACTCTGAACTTCGACCTTCCTTGTCTTCTTTGACAATGGCATCGATCACTCTTCTTAACAAGAGCCGCAATAAGTCTTATAGTGTTCTTCCTCAATCGCATGATCAACCCATCTGAAAAAGCCACAACCTTCACCAATCTCATATCTTCGGAAGCCCAGGAACGTCCTTCCAGGATTGGTGGGTGTTCGTGACATTTTAAGATCTGCAGCAACTCCACAATAACACAAAGGTTCCTTCCTCATTGTTGAAGGAGAAGAGGCGGCAATAGCGTGTTTGTTGCAAGAGAAGCAGAAGAAAAGCGACTTTCAAAACAAAAGGAGATTGCAAAAATTGATGGGCAACGAAGAATCACATGAAAATAAAATTCAATTTTTCACTGTTGAAGCTAACAAAGAAAGAAGAAGGCATCAGATTTGCTAAATTTACCTTCTATAATGTTCAACAATAGAGAATAAGGTAGAAAGAAGAAGATGACTGTTAAATAGGCTAAATTATTACCGTTAGGGCTTTTTTTACTGTCTTCACACCCCTTACAGGCGTGTGAATCATGCACTGAAGCCACATATGACACATAGGATAAGCCACCTTGGATAAGCGTTTATTATTCACGTTTTGAATGAGTACAAGTGTTCAATTGGAAAATATCTAAGTTTGGGGACCGACATGACAAAGTGGGGGAAGTACAAGTGACATTTAGGCTATTCTGCCATAGTATAATGATAGAGATATATTTGGACTCAAAGTATAACGATAAGGCTATATTTGGACTCAAAATATAACGAGGGGTATATTTAAACCTTTTCTGATAGGCCAAATGTATATTTGGCCCTTTTCCGAATTATAAATATATACTCTCAAACTTAATAACTCTATCAATTTAATTTAAATAAAGTAGTAGATTGTCGTGTATGTAAAGCGAGTCTAACATGAATTATAGCAACTTCCAACTAATTGCGATTGAAAGTAATTGCATGATTCAATCGTCACAAGGAGTAATGAGTACTCAAAATACATTGACCCAAATTTTTGTGAAAAATTCTAGGGCAACTTATTTGGCCTCCTCCAATTAATTTGCACCCATTTTTCTAAAACTTTTAACTCGTACTTAATTTATGAAAACCTTAGACATTCTTTGCTTCTTTCTTCTTCTTCTCTTTCTTCTTTATTCCATATTATGTCCGAAGTTCATTCAAAAATGTCTGAACTTCAGCTATATGTGCCTGAAGTTTATGAAAACTGTATGAACTTCAATCCACCTTCCAACTTCAGATCAAATTTTTACAATTTCAGACTCCTATATTGATGTTATTCCGTAAATGATAAACTTGTAATTATTTATATACTACGGTTATGACTTCAACGGTGACTCAAAAATTGTGTATATATACGCTTCCCCCTAAGTTTTTTGATCAATTTTAGCTTAAATCAAATCTTCAAAAAGAGAGACAAAAGGACATAATTCATTTCAAGAAAATTAAACATTATATTATTAGATTCAGATCTTTATACTGATATTAATTGCTCAAATATCAGAACCAAAAATGATCCCTAAATAGATTAACCTAAATTCTTGGATCAATCTCTGCCTTAAACCAAATAAAAAAAGATTCAGATTCTACATATTGATGGCGTAAAACAAAATACAATTAAGTCACTTAAAATTTAGTTATATGTAACTTTATTTAATACAACTAATTTATAACCAAAATACTTACTCCTTCCGTTTTAATTAGATGAGCTAGTTTGACTCGGCGCGGAGTTTAAGAAAAAAAGAAGACTTCTGAAACTTGTGATTTTAAAAGCTTAATGCAACGACCCAACCAGTTATTTTGAGCATTTGCACTTCGCTCGGTAGTTCACGGGCATGTGTAACACTGTATGATGTATCATAACTTGTGTGAATTATCGGTTTCGGTTTTTGGGTTATTCGGAATTAATTTGGAAGAATAATTCTCAACTAGGAAGCTTTAAATTGGAAGAGTTGACCAAGTTTGACTTTTTAATGTTTGACTTCGGATTGAAATTTTGATGGTTCCATTAGGTCCGGATGATGATTTTGGATTCGTGCCCGAATTTGCATTTGGATGTTCCTAGAAGAAATCGGCACTAATTGGCGAAAGTTAGAAGCTTGAAGGTTTGGAAAGTTCATAAGTTGACAGAGAATCGGCTTTGAAGATATCAGATATGGATTGTAGTTTCGGGAATTGGAATAGAATTGTAGTTCCGGGTCGATTTACTATGTTTCGGCACGAGTTATGGAAGTTGAAAAATTCAAAGTTCATTAAGTTCGATTTGAGGTGCAATTCGTAATTTTGATGTTGTTATGCGTGATTTGAGGCCTCGGGTAGGTCTGTATTATATTATGAGACTTGTTGGTATACTTGGTCGGGGTTCCGAGTGGCTCGGGTGAGTTTCAAACGAGGTTCGAACCATTTCTCATTCTTATTTTGGTTGCTGGTTTTCTGCTGTTACCAGTTGCTTCTAGCGTTGTTCGCGATCGCGAAGATCTGGCCGTGATTGCGAAAGGTGTTTTGGTCGGTGGAGCTATTTGTTCTTCGTATTCGTGCTTCTAAGGTCACGTTCGCAATGGGTTGAAGATTTTAATCTTCGCGTCCACGTCCATGGATATGTGTTCGCGTAGTATTGAGCGAGGGTTGGTCAATCTATATGGGTGCTTCATCGCGTTCGTAATGAGTTGTCCGTGATCGCGGAATTCTGGTAGTGTGCTTCATCGTGTTTGCAAGGGTTTTGTCGCGAATACGTATTGTAAAGTGTGGCAATGTGAGTTTGTGCTTCGCGAATGCGTGGCTTATACCGCGTTCGCGTAAGGTATCGGGGTTTCAGTCATTTTTATATTTTTGGAGCCAATGAAGCTCGGATTGAGGCGATTCTTGAAATAATTTTCACCATGTAAACTGGGGTAAGTGTTCTCTATTCATTTTTTATTTTATATCGTGAATCTATCTTTATTTTCGGCATTTTGATTGAGGGTTCCAAAAGAGAAATTGAGGGTTTTAGCTTAAAGTTTCATAAAGTGAGTTTTTGAGTTTTGAACATCGATTCAGAGTCGGATTTCAGTGAAACTAGTACGGTTGGACTCATAATTAAATGAGTTATCGGATTTTGTAAGTTTTGTTGGGTTTCGAGGCGCGGGCTCCGATTTTGACTTTTTGGCCGATTTTGGGCTTTTGATTAAAGATTTAAACTTTATCGATTAGGTTTGTTTCCTTTGGTATTATTTGAAGTATTTGAGTTGCTTTTGGCTAATTTTGAGCCATTCGGATGTCGGTATGCACGTGGTGGCATTTTTGGAGTATCGCTTGGCTTGCTCGATATCAGAATTAGCTCGTTCGAGGTAAGTAACACTACTAAACTTGGTGCTGAGAGTATTAAATCCCGAATTGCGTATTATGTGTTTGGTATTGAGGTAACACATATGCTAGGTGACGAGTGTGTGAGCGTGTACCGTGTAAGTTATGACTCTGTTATTTCGTGGTATTGTGTAGTTACCTGATCTTATCTGTAACCATGAAATCTCTACGTACTAAAGTAATTAAGCTGTCAATCATGCTAGAGATCATGTTTAGGCTATATGCTGATACGGTTGGGACCCATAATGGTCATTTGTTGTTGTTGACTTATTGATTTCATTAAAAATTTGTACTAAATCATATTCATTCATTACATACCATACTTCAGTCTCTGTTGTTATTTATTGATACATCATATTATTATTTTCAGGCTAGTTTCATAATATTGTGAGCCCCGTAAGAGAGAGACTAGAGAGATTGATGACTGAGTGAGGCCGAGGGCCTGATTATGGGTGACATCTATGAGATCGAACTGTACGTCGCATCGGGTTTTACTGATTTATGATAGCATTTGGGCTGAAAGAGGCCTTTCGGAGTCTGCACCCCCTCAGTGAATGCAGTTGATTATATATATACATGTGGATCGGGTTGCACGCCGCAACGAGCCTTATGGCTATATATATGTGGATCGGGTTGCACGTCGCAACGAGCCTTATGGCTATATATATATGTGGATCGGGTTGCACACCGCAACGGACCTTATGTCTATATGTAGATCGGTGTACGCTGCAACAGATATTGTATAATGCTTAGAGACTGAGTGTGCTGAGAAGACAGTAAGATTGAGTACTCTGAGAGTGTGAGTACACGAGTTCATCATTGAGATACATTGCATTTGACATGCGTACTTGAGGTACATGCTTAGAGATGCATTTTATTCTGCTACCCGGTTTTGGTGACATTCATGATTTTTCCTGTATCTTGACATGTAGGCATAGAGATGTACTTTACTCACGATATCTGAAAATGAAACATCCTATTTATTGTTAAAAGGATTTTTGGGAAAATCACAGTTTTCAAGCTTACTCATTTTTTTGGCAATTTCGTAAAATATTTGGGTTTTCATTAAGATACCTGAAAAGCATGCCTATTTTCTAGAACTATGAAGGGGCTGAGCATTATATTTCTGAAATACTTCTTATATTACTTGCACTATATTGTTATGAACTGTTGTTGGCTATTGGTGTCAGACTCGATCTTTGTTCCAGCTCGTCACTACTTTCAACCTAAGGTTATGTTTGTTGCTTAGTGAGTACATAGGGTCGGTTGTACTCATATTATACTTCTACACCTTGCGTGCAGATGCTAGATACTGATGCTACTGCGTACAGCGGGAGCTGGATCGGAAGTCGTACCTGCATTCCAGTCACAACTGCCTCTTGTTCTTGGTAGCTTTAGAATTATTAATCTGTTTATGTATTATTCGGACAAATGATGTATTTTTATTTCACACCAACATTATAAATTCTAATCTTAGAAGCTCATGATTTGTACTACCAGTCCTTGGAAAAATTCTTGTATTAAATAGTTGTATTATCATTTCTGCTCTTAATAAGTCTTATTAAATCGAACAGTTGTTAATTGGCTTACCTAACGGGTTGGGTTAGGTGCCATCACGACTAGTTGGATTTTGGGTCATGCCACTTAAGTGGTAAAAACTTTGTGGGTCCATGACATTTTGTGGTTATAAAAGCTTCTCATGAAGGGTAAAATGAGTAAAAAGAAGAGTTTAAAGTTGAATTATTTTCAAATCTAGAAATGTGTCAATTATTTTGGAACAGACTAAAAAGGAAAATAACTTTCTAATTTGAAACGCAGAGAGTAGTAGGTAATATATAAATTACACTGTTAGTGTAAGAAAGTTATTACATCTATCGATATATATAATATGCATTAGTGGAAGCAACCACTAATGTTTGCATTAGGGTATACTGTCTATGTCGCACTCTTTTGAAAAAAGAGAGAGGAGAATACAGATACCTTGTGCACGAGACCGCCAAATCTATTTGGGCCAAAAGTGTTTTTTTTTGTGGCCAAAAGCACTTTTGGCCAAAAATTGAGGTGTTTGGCCAAGCTTTTGGAAGACAAAAAAGTGTTTTTGAGGAGAAACAGAACTAGAAAAAAGTAGCTTCTCTGCAAAAACACTTTTCTAAGGAGCACTTTTAAGAAAAATACACTTAGAAGCAGTTTTCAAAAGTTTGACCAAATACTAATTAGTGCTTAAAAGTGATTTTCAAATTAATTAGCCAAACACAAACTAATTTTCACCACAAAAATATTTAAAAAAATATTTTTGATTTAAAAATACTTCTCAAGACAAACTGATTTTAGAAACTTGGGCTACAAGTTTGGGTAAACTTGTATTTAGAGGTAACGTAAAGAAAGAAAGGGACAATAACAAATCCAAGAAGAGAGCGTCTCAAACGGTCAACAATTCCCAGCAATTAGCCGTCTGAATGCATACGCATGCATTGACTTCATATATTACGTACTGACAGCCCATTTTTTACCTCACTAGCCCCCACCTTCTCAAATATTGGTCTTTTCTTTGATGTTTCTTTTGGAACAAAATTACTACTACTACTAAAAAAAATCTAATCATTTCGTACTTCTCTATATTTCCACAAGTACCTCAGCCGCCTTTATTTCAGGTTTGTTTCTCTTAGTACTTCAACTGCAGACTAATTAATCAGTGTTTATTTAATTTGGTTGTTTGGTTAAGTGGGTGGACAAAGTTAATTACTTACCATTTTTGTGAAAAAAACTGGAGGGTGTTTAGGTTTTTGAGGGTTTCTTGATCTGATTTGTCTATTTGGGTTGTTTGGTGAAGAGGGTAAGACAAAGTTTTAATGCCCATATTGTAAAGATTTCAGCTTTGTGTGAATTGGGTATTTGGGTTTTTGAGGTTTTATTGATCTGGTTTGTCTTGTTTACGTGATTGGTGAATTGGGTATGTGATTGAATCTTCTTCTGTGCTATCTGTGTAGAAGAAGAATTATCTCTTGGAGTTAGCTGTCTTATTTCAGTTTCATTTCTTGATTTGGTAATACAAAGAGAAATAGAGATTCCAATCTGAAACTTTGGAAAGTCTTGGTTTTTGAGGTCTAAGGCTTTCAATTTCTATATGACACAGCTGGATTATTGTTGGAAATTTGAAGTGAGTTGATTATTGAATCTGGATTTCCAGTATTTTAGCTTAAGTTTGAAAGAATCTGGACTATTAGTAGCTTGTTGAGGTAGTTTCCACTTTGGTCCAATCGGAACTGGAAAAAAGAAGTTGACTTTCGCCACGTTGATTGCGGAGATTGATCCTGCCTGATCAATGCTCATCTGAATGCTGAAACTTGTTTCTTATCTACTGCCAAAAGGGACTGGACTCCTTGACTTGACCTGGTAGAGGAAAGGCTTCTGTATTGTTGCTTGTGGTTGCTAAAGAATTTGCAATGGATCCCTTATATTTTGTTTTTTTGAAGTGGGGTGATTATATCATTTTTTACTGAAAATGGCTGTACTTGTGCTGTGTATACTATTGCTGGTGCAGTTCCATCTAATTTCTGCTTCTCCACTGTTGGGACATAAAGAAGCTTGTGGAATTTACCATGTTGACTATTCAGATGAACTGAATCGCCAAGTATTTTATGTCAACGGCATATTAGTAGACAAACTTTTATTCTGCGGCACCCTCAAATTTGATCGTGCAAAACATTGCTTTATCCAAAATTTTGGGTTTCAATATTGTGGATTGGACTTATCGATTGGTATGCACTCGTATATGCTACAATATTGTTTTCAAATGTCTTTCCAACAAATCCTTCTGAGATGTTCTTCATTAGAAACCATTTAATTTCTGTGTATTTTTCCTAATTGCTTCTATTGGATATCGCGGTTTATAATTTTCTATAGTGATATAGTAGAGTCCAAACCATGTTGCAGATGAGTTGCATTTCAAGTCGGGAAGAAAATTTCTACAAAAGGTGGTCAGACAAGGATCCAGTGAACACAATTTTGATGATACAGCAGCACGGAAGCCTAAGGAAAAACGTGCTGATAATTTTTCAGTAACCCCCCAAAAGTTGGTCATGGCGGTACCAGTATTTTTTATTCTTTGCTGCGGCTTAATTTGCCCTTGTTTTCGTGCGAGGAAGAAGGAAACGGATCAATCTGCTCTTGTAAAGGATCCTAATTCAAGTGAGTTAACCTTTTCAATGTTCAATAATTTCGTTTTCAGTTTATAGCTGTTTTCATTCTTCTGAAGATAAATTTAAGGTACTAATAAAAATTTCCAATGACATGAATTTTTTCTATCTACTTATGATCAATTTTGGAATCTCTGCTAGAGCCCTGTTCCCAGTAGTATTAGTAGCGCTCCTGTATTTTCATATTCTTCGATCTCTATTATTTGCTTGTTGTTTCGTTCACTTCGTTTATCTTCTTTCCCTGTTGTTACTATTTGATGCTACTTTTCCTTTTTCGGCTTCTCCTTTTCTCCCCTTTTTCCTTTTCGTTTTTTATCTTCTTCTCCCCTTTCTTCGTTTTTCACCTTTTCTTGAGCCAAGGCTCTATCGGAAACAATCTCTCTACATCACCAGGTAGGGGTAAGATATGCCTACATCTACCCTCCCCAGACCTCACTTATGAGATTATACTGGGTATATTGTTGTTGTTGCTGGAGCCGTGATAGAGGCAGAGCTAGGGAGGCGGAAAGGGGTTCATTTGAACCCCCTTGCCGGAAAATTACATTATTTATACTAGGTCAAAATTATCTTTTATGTATATATGGTATATGTTGAATCCCCTTTTTTTTCATCTATTTATTTTTTTAATATTTTGAATCCCCATAGTTGCTGCTTTGCTGGTTTTGGTGGTTGTTTATAAAGATATTGCATTGCCTTTGCAGTGGACTCTGGTTCCTCCATGGAGATGAATTTTGTTCCTGAAAAGGCACCCGGCAGTCCGCTACGAGTGCCAGCTAGTCCACTTCGAGTGCCGCCTAGTCCCTCTAGATTTAGCATGTCTCCAAAACTCAATCGAATTGGCTCCATTCACCTCAACGTGAATCAGGCTCTCAGAGCTACCCAAAATTTCTCTCCGTCCCAAAAAATTGGAGAGGGAGGGTTTGGAACGGTATACAAAGCTCAACTACCGGATGGTCAAGTAGTTGCCATTAAACGTGCGAAGAAGGTAAGATACCATTTAGTCAACTGATCTTGAATCTGCAAATCTTGTATATGTCACGATAATTTGATGATTTATCATAAAAACCGTGAAAAAGGAAGCTATTCACTAAACGTCGAAGTTGCATTAACTGATACAGCATGAAAAGGCAAAATAAATTTCGTACTTCCCTTCCACTGATTTCTACAATTTAAGGGAATGAGTTAATAGAATTTACTTGCATTTTTAAGTTAAGTGAAAGCCTCTCAGCATATGCACTGCCCAATCAGGAAACCCTCATATTCGTTTCCTTTCTGCAATTTACCTTCATAAATTATGAGGGTGTTTTCTTGTCTAGTCATTTGAAACTGCGCAATTATAAATAAAACAATGATGAAGAAATTCGAATACCAACACATGCGTTTAAGGAAGTAAAAAGACAGCTCTTTTTTTTCTCTTGATGACCGAGAAATCCATCCAGAGCCAACCCTTTCGGGCCAACCACAACCTTCATAACTCGGGGATGATGCCCCCCCCCCCCCAAACCCCAAACCCGTCGCACCCTTCTCCACTTAAATACCAAAGGTAGTTTGCGCCAACCTAAGCCACAAGTCCCTCAACCTTTGCCAATTCAGTTAACCCTAGGGGGCATAAAGACAGCTCTTTTCCACGGAAAGGAGAGTTGCTTAAGTAAGCAGAATGTTGGACCATAATGCACCTTCTACGAATACTCTATAGATGATAATTACCAATTTAGAAATCAGAAGTGGGACAACAATTCATGATTTTAGTTTCAAGCTCAATTACTAGGTTAAGTGCTAGTTATCACCTACTAGATTACAAACATAAGATAGTTTCTCTAATATGAAGAATCTTGTTGGTCATAGAATAATTCTTTCACAACAAAGTAATTCATGATTTAGGTTTTCTGAAGATAATTTGCTTGTTTGACTTTTATGCTTTCTCTGTTTTCTTATTTGACTTCCTTACTCTGTTTTAGGCAAAGAACTCACACATTTGAAGTTATGTCACTAGTTTTTATCTATGATTGTATCTTTTGATTGGACTAATATTATTGTAGAAGGCATAGCTTCTGAAATTCTGAACTAACGTAGTAATTTCTTTACCCTTTTCGATTTTTTCTTTCCGTGTGAAAGAGGAGGAAAGGAAGGAAAAAGTTAGTTCGGCCAAATTTACATAGCTTATTCAGAAGAAAGATCTAAGTTGCAAAAGGAGAACAATAGAGACACGAGGTTGTGACACGTGCAAGTTAACTTAGGAACTGAGACATGAACTCTGATTTTGGGACAAGGGAAGGAGATCGAATTTTGAGAGAGAAAGGGACTTACTATAACCTCTCCAAAATGGCCATTCAAACCAAAACCTTATCCGTGCAGCAAAGAATGACTGAGGGGAAGGGGGCAGTTAGCTGGCTGCTTCTCTACAGTGTACTTTGCTTCCTCATGTTAAGAACCAATTGTCTATGGAATTAACTCAATGAGATGTTGAAAATTTGAGGAGTTAGAAGGGTTTTTTTGAGAAATATTTCCTTCTCTTGCTCTCCATTTTCTCCCTTTTTTAATCTTTTCTTTTTGGAGTGGTTTGGGTTGGGGGTGCAGAGGACGTGGCCTTGTTGGCGGAAGTGGAAGCACTGTTGATACATGTATATATTCAACCTGAATGTGACATTATGAGCCGTTTGGACGACATTAAAGTTGATGTTGAAATTGAAAAAACGCTTGTGGATGCTGAAATCTGAGTAGTTGTAGTTTTTAAAAAGATTTTTGGAAATTGAAGACTTGTAGGTGGACATCTTAGATTTGAAGAACTTCGCTTGAAATACACTTCCAACCACAGCTTTTCAAACTTGAACTAGAAAATTTCTTTTTCCCAAATAAAAAATTCAAATAAACACCAAATTCAAAAATATTATTTGCAAGTGAATTTAAGAAGTCCACAAACAAAAACCACATAAATTATAGTCGGGGTTACTCATGGTTGATAGGTTGGGTTCTAGCTATCTTTTCATGTAGTTTATTTCTTGAACTTTGACGTGTAACCCCTTCTGTAGGAATGAAAGATTGGCTTTTCTTTCTTGTTCCTTTTATTTTTAGCTCTCTCTCTCTATATATATAATATATATATCTGATTTTATCTGTATGAGAAAAGAATTAAATCATTCTAATATCTGAATTTTTTGCAGGAGCATTTTGATTCTTTGAGCAATGAATTTAGAAGTGAAGTTGAGCTTTTGGCAAAAATTGAGCACCGTAACCTAGTTAGGCTTCTTGGTTATGTTGATAGGGGAAATGAACGCCTCATCATTACGGAGTATGTGCCTAATGGTACACTAAGAGAACATCTAGATGGTATACCATTTATAAACTTGGTGCACTGATCACAACTTCCATTATGGTAAAAATGTGGAGAGCAATAACTTTGAGTTTTTTTGGCAGGTGGACGTGGGAAAATCTTAGATTTCAATCAGCGACTTGAAATTGCAATTGATATTGCTCATGGTCTAACTTACCTCCATCTATATGCTGGTATGCTACTGTCCAGCGCTTGTAATTCTCTTCTCTAAATATAGTTTCTGAGCCATATAATTTATCCAGTAGCTCCTATGTTGAGGTTCAAGTTTCAATAATCCATTCTTGTAAACCAGGATTCAATGTTACGATCAGATTTGGCGATGTATAACGTTTTGGTCCTTGGTCTATTTTGATCTGCCCGTGATCATTTGGATTTGACGCAATCCTATTTTTGTTTGCCACAGAGAAGCAAATTATCCATAGAGATGTGAAGTCATCAAATATTCTCCTGACAGAGAGCATGCGTGCCAAAGTTGCGGATTTTGGATTTGCACGACTTGGAGACTCAGACTCTGATAAAACACACGTTTCAACCAAAGTGAAAGGCACCGTTGGTTACCTTGATCCTGAGTACATGAAAACATATCAACTCACGCCAAAAAGTGATGTCTACTCATTTGGGGTATTGTTATTAGAAGTTTTAACGGGCCGTCGTCCTGTAGAGCTTAAAAGACCTCCTGATCAGAGGGTGACACTTAGATGGGTAAGCTCTTTACTCATTTTTTCCTCTTAAATTTGGTTAAATCTTGGATTATTGGCTCTACCAATAGTAAGGGTGGAGCTAGAGCTTCTTTTACGGGTTCGGCCAAAGTCAGTTGAAGCTTCTTTTACGGGTTTGGCCGAACGTAGTAGCTTTGGTCTAAACCATGTATTTTTGTACACATTATTAATTTAGAACCCAATAACTAAAATTCCGATCCCATAAGCTTCGAATTCTGGCTCCACCTCTAAGTCCATCGTCTATGTTAAAAGTTAATTAACGGCAGGATTAGCGTTATTTCTATTAGATGTGCTGATTGTGTTTACTATGTCTGTTGCTTTCTCCAGTACTTAGATAACGAAAACATGTAGTTTTTCAAACAATAACAGAAACTAATCCGTATATTAACTTATCGAGTACAAATATAATATGTATGTGCAGGCTTTTAGGAAATACAATGAAGGATGCATGTTGGAAATGTTGGACCCTCAAATGAAGGAATCCGTGAGCGGGGAGATACTGGTGAAAATGTTTGGTTTGGCTATCCAGTGTGCAGCACCTACACGAAAAGATCGCCCGGATATGAAGATTGTTGGGGAGCAGCTTTGGGCAATTAGAATGGATTATTTGAGGAATGGAAGAAGACAGTAATAACTGCAAATATACTGTTGTGACTAATACCAAGTTTATTCCCTAGAAAGGATAATCTTCCACTTATTGTTTGTATATGTGAGCAGTTAAGGTACTTTTCTTGATATTGATTCACTGATCTCTGGTGTGCTCAAAGTATATTGTATTTTGTATTTGTCGATCCCATTAGTCGTCTATCTTCATCGAAGAATATTGAGTGACTAACAGGTAGATAATAGGCCTGCCTCTCTCCCCTTCTCCACAAATTATCAAACTTTTGTTAATTGTTTTCAATTGTACTCTTAATATTGAAGAAGTAATTAATCGCTCTTTTTAATACTGCTCGATTTTCAAAAGTATTTAATAGGCGTAACTTAATAAACTATGGTGTGTTTGGTACGAAGGAAAATATTTTTCAATTTTTTCATGTTTGGTTGGCTTAAATGTTTAGGAAAATATTTTCCTTATGAATTCATTTTCCTTCAAATGTAGGAAAATGTTTCCTTATCAAGAAAAGAAAAAACATTTTCAAAAACTTCTTCTCCACCCTCACCAATCCACCCCACCCCCTCTCCAAAAAAGGCTTCTTTTTTTCAAATTTTAGTTTTTTCGTTACCATCCACCCTACTACCCCTCCACCCCATCCCGCAAAAGAATTATTTTTTTTACCTTTTTCTTTTTGTAATTTCAAATTTCTGTTTTTTCGTTTTTCTGCACCACCCACCTCACCACCCACCCCTCGTCCCTCCCCATGAAAAAAATATTTTTTAAATATATTTTTCAGTTTTAGTTTTTTTTATTTATCGGTTTAAAGGTTCAAAATTTTACAAGTTCCAAAGTTATGAGTTCGGAGGTTTATGTGTTTGAAAGTTTACGGGTTCGAAATTCCTCGGTTTCGAAAGTTAAGTTGTTCGAAAGTTTATGAAATTTGTGGGTTCTGCAAGGGGGTTCATCCGAACCCCCTTCGCTGAAAAATTACACTGTATATATAAGGCAAAATCTGTTTTTTACCTTTATATATTAAGTTTTGAACCCCCTTAACACAATCCAAAAGTGTAGTTTAGTGGTCAAGGGGGTTCAAAATCTACATAAGGTCATGAGTTCAATTCCCACTAGCTACAAAAAATTTTTTTGAACCCCCTTCGTGGAGATCCTGCCTCCGCCACTGGTTCTGAAGGTTGTTGGTTTGAAAGTTTATGGCTTCATGTTTATTATATCAAAATTTTTTATGAATACTCTTGAGAAGTCATTTGCCTTAATTTGCATACCAAACACCGAAAAATGAATAAGATTACTACTTATTTTCCAAAAAAATATTTTCCACGAAAATTATTTTCCGTTATACCAAACAAACCCTATATCATTATTTTCTTGATGGACGTAAAGAAAGCTAACTGACAGTTAAAATGAGTATTACATAGTTGGGTTTGCAATTACTCCCTCCGGTTCACTGATTACACCAGTTTAAGTCAACTCCCTTACTTGTCCTTTGTGGGATTTTTTTATTTTGTAGTTTGAGTAACAGAGAGCAGATAATTTCACAGTAATATAAATTTATTCCAAATGACAATCTATAGCTTCTCATTACCTTTCTTTTTAATATTTGATTTTGTGCTCTATACTATTATTTCTAGATTTCTAGTTCGACCTTACTTTTCTAGTTACATAAAGTAAGACGAGAAATGAATGAAATAAGTCATGCAATAAAAATCGGATAGGAACAAATACTACACTTGATCTTAGCCAAAAGAAAGTAACGAGGAAAATTTAGAACTAAAATTGGTGGGATGCGCCAGGCCAAGGCAATAGTGCAACACCAAAGCGACGCTTGAAGACCCCAATAGCAAGCTATCGTGATGGACCTTGCCCCTTAAAAAATTGAGTTAATATCATATGAGTCGATGACCCACATATCAGATATTAAACTGATAAGAACAGATACTACACTTGATCTTAGCCAAAAGGCCGAGAAAGGTATGCTTTTCAATCTTATGCTCTTGCTCTTTTATATTCCATTCCTTACATAGGAGCTCTCCTGTCCAGTCAGTGTGGGACTTGAAGAGCTTTTATGCTTCTTTCAACTAACTAACTATACATTAGAGATTCCAGATTTCTAGTTTTATAATATTGTTTCAGTTGCATTTAATTGATGAGTGAAAATAACTAATGCAATCAAGAAACATAAAGTTATTGTTTTATTTGTTAATTTATTTAATTTTTATAAATCCATTTTATCTTAGCTATGATTTAGTATATTATATGGAGCAAATACCAACCAGTAACACAATTTGTAAGCAAGTATCTTGATAGTAGAGTTATTAAACATATATAATGCACCTACAAAAATCACGAACAAACTTTTTTTCTTGAAAGTAGTATACTTTGAAAGTTCGGGTTGCTTATTTAGTCTGTTGTGTCTTAATATAAGCATTACTCTTCTTTTTATGTCATATTGAAGTTTATTTTTATATGGCCAAATACATTGGCGGCCCCTTAAAGCATTACTCCGTTTCATTTGAACACTTCAACCATATCTTAAATATGTCATTTAAACACAATTTGATGATGTGGCATAGTGCGTGTATTACGCTATTTTTCCGAGCGCGAGAGATCATTATTTCTATTTTTCATTTTTTTTTACTTTCTTTATCCTCCTATTCTTTGGCAAGCAGAACACGAACGAGGTCGCAGGAGAAGTCAGAAATCCGGCGAGGTCCAAAGAGGCGACAAGCAACAGTAATATGTTATCAAGGTTTTAACATTTACACATCAACCACGAAATCAATAATAGACAGAACACAAACGAATCTCCGATACCCCAATGATGGAACATCAGAAATGGCGATAAATATCGCTGATTTTAATAGTAGCCGCCGAAATATTAAATGTCCGGTCACTTCTTTCAGTTCTGCTTTTTTATCAGTTAAAACAACAACGAAATAGAATAATAGAGATGAAGGAGGAAAGAAAATGAGCAATGGCCGGTGGTTGCTAGAATCGCCAGATCCTTTTTTGTTTCTTCCCTTTTTTCTCAACTCAGATTTTTTCTTCTCCGGTTAGCTAAAAGAAGGGATTTTCAACCCAAAAAAGAAAGAAAAAAAATTGACATAAATTTCTCCCTTCCTCAGATCTGAAAATCCAAAAACGGTAGGCAGATGAAGACGGAAGGAGGGGGGAGGGGGTACCTGTGTTTTTTCGCATTGATTTTGTTCAATTTGGGCGGCTGGAACTCAATTTCCGGCTAATTGAAGTTCACCGGAGTTCTGCAGAATGTCGGAGCTGACGCTTTTAATGGTGGGATGGTCTAAAATTTGTGGAAAGTTAGATTTGAAGGTGGAGAACAATCTTTATTATTTGGAATTTCTTGATTTGGCCCAGAATTGAGCTGGAAAGAAATGGCTAGAAATGATTTTTCTGGCGATGAGTGATAGTTGGGGAAGATGACAACGAGTGAATCCACGTGTCCTCGTCTTATTTGTCACTCTTTGTGTTTGGCCGCCTCCAAATTTTGTGTCTAAATGACACAATAAAGACCTAGTTAAAGTGTTCAACTAAAACAGATTTAAGATGGAGTGTCTAAGTGAAAAGTGAAGGCAACTTTTAGGGGTCGCCGATGTATTTGGCCTTTTTATAACAAACCATACATTCTAGTAAAAGACAAAGATGGTTTGGCACTCCAAGTCAGCTTTCTTTCATTCGGGCTTTCTTTCTATGTTTTTGCTTCGGTCTTTCTTTCTTCTATGTTTGCGCGAGTCAATTATGTGTGGCGCAAAGGACGAAGTCGTCACTTACTTCAATATTGCAGGGTAACTTAGCTCTTGCTCTTGCAAATTGCCAATCCTCTAAAAGAACTTTAAAATTGTGTAAAATATCTTATTATTTAATTGATTATATTAATCTTCTTAAGTATTAATGAAACAACATATTTCTTCAATGTATTATCCTAATTTTTTTCTTCTAAATTTTTCGATTTAATGAGTCATAATAAGTAAAAACGTAAGACCAAAATAAAACTCCAGCAAAAGAAGAAATTTAGGACTAGAATTGGTGGGGTGCGCCAGACCAAGGTAGTAGTGCAACACCAAGGCGATGCTTGAAGGTCCCGATAGCAAGCTATCGTGATGGACAAGCCCCTTAAAAAATTAGTTAATATCGTGTGAGTTGATGACTCACATATCAGCTATTAAACTGATAAGAACAGATACTACACTTGATCTTAGCCAAAAGGCCGAGAAAGGTATGCTTTTCTATGTTTCGCTTGGACCCTTTTATATCCAACTTTGTACATAGGAGCTTTGCTATATAGTCGATGTGAGACTAGAAGAGCTTCTATAGATCCACGAAGAGATAAGATTCCTTACTTAAATAGGCCAAATGAGAGTGGAGACAAAAAGTTTGAACAAACAAAAAAAAGAGATATATTAAAAAAAATTTCTCTTTTCAACCTCTTTCTTTCTTGGCAACAAATTGATTGGCCTTCTCCACTGTAAAACTGAGAAATTTAGAATGATTTGAGATCATCAGTGTAAAGAATAGCAAAAGAAGAGTATTATTCAGAGACCTTCTGCTAGCCCAAGATCATGAACTAAGATTGGAGGATTCAACTAAAGAAGAGGAAGCTTGAAAAGAGAAGAGAGATTTTTGAAAGGAGAAGTTTGTTTTGAAGAAGACTTTCTTGATTTTTTGCTTGATTACAAATGAACAAGACACCCCATATTTATACTGGCCTATGGATGATTCTAGATAATGTACAAAGAAGATTCTAGCAACCTTATCTTCTAACAATACTCTAGAATATCTAGATATGTCTTATCTTCCCACAACATTCTAGAACATCTAGATATGTCTACTAGATAAATATCAAGGAGACTACACTAGGACATTCTAGAGAATTCTATATTTTTCCAAAAAATTAACTTTATTGTTTTCACATTCCCCTTAAAATAATTTTTTGGAAACTACTCCAAGCTTGTCATAGAAGAACTCGAACGAAGCTTTAGCAAGTGACTTGGTAAAGATATCAGCGATATTCTCCTGACTTCGCACTTCCAAAGTATTGATAGTTCCATTAAGAACCTTTTCCCGAATAAAGTGATGTTCCACCTCAATGTGTATAGTTCTTGCATGGAATACTGGATTGTTTGCAAGCTTGATGGCACTTTGATTATCTCCATAGATCACATTTGCTTTGATATAGGTAGATGCAAGTCTTTGTAGCCATACACATTCTTGAGCAGTGAGAGTAGCTGCTTTATACTCCGCCTCCGTGGTTGACAAGGAAACTGAGTCTTGCTTTTTGCTACACCAAGAAACACTTGTTTCACCACAGAGAAAAATATAGCCCGATGTTGATCTTCGGTCATCCAAATCACTACCAAAATCAACATCCGTATAACCACCTAACACCAAATTATTCTTCTTCTGGAAGAACAGGACCATGTTTGATGTTGAGTTGATATACTTTAGAATCCTCTTTGCAGCTTCTAAGTGAGGCTTTCTTGGACTTTCCATAAATCTGCTGGTATATCTCACTGAGAACGCAATGTCCGACCTTGTAATAGTCAAATACAAGAGACTTCCAACAAGAGCTCGAAAAGGCTTGGGATGTGAAAGAAGTGAGCCTTCGTCCCGCCTTAACCTTATGCTTATCTCAAGAGGAGTAGAACGTGTTTTGCTTTTCTTCAATCCAAACCTGTCAACAAATTTCTTGGCATATCCTTCTTGAGTGACAAAGATCCCTTTGTTCATGTTTGTCACTTCTAAGCCAAGAAAATGGTGTAGCTCTCCCAACTTCTTGATGTCAAATCTTATAGAAAGCTCATCTTGAGGCCTAGCAACTTCATCTTCATTGTTTCCTGTTATTATCATATCATCCACGTACAAAAGAACAACCATATGCAAGTCTCCTTATTTTTTAACAAATAAGCTAGGATCTGATTGTGATGCATCATAGCCACAAAAATGTAGATACTGAGCAATTTTTCCATACCATGCTTGTGTAGCTTGCTTGAGGCCATAAAGGGCCTTCTTAAGTTTGCAGACATGATCAGGATGTAAGTGAGAGACATACCCAGGTGGTTGCTCCATATAAATATCTTTGTCAAGCTCTCCATATAAGAAAGCATTCTTCACGTCAAGGTGTCATAACTTCCAATTATGCGAGGCTGCTAAGGCTAGCACAACTCGGACAGAGATCATCTTAGCCACCGGACTGAAGGTTTCTTCATAATCTTCACCATACTTTTAAGAAACTAGCCTTGATTTATATCTATCTATGTTGCCATCTGCTCTTCTTTTGATTTTATAAACCCATTTACAAGAAATGGGTTGTACATCCTTCGGCTTTGGTACAAGGCTCCAAGTTTGATTTTTCATCAGAGCCTCCATTTTATCATCCATAGCAAGCTCCCATTCTTTGAATCCTTTAGCTTCATCAAATGAGGAAGGTTCTTCATCATCAATTGATCCTACAAAGAACCAGGAACACGTACTGTCACGACCCGGATTTTCCACCCTCGGGAGTCGTGATGGTGCCTACTAATGTGAGCTAGACAAGCCAATTATTGAACAGATTACCTTTATCTATTTCTATACCCTTTTAGCATTTATAAAGCAATAATGTGAAAAACAACAGAAATTTCATTAAGCGGAAGAAATGTAGTAAAATATCTGAAATATGAATCTAATACAACTATTTAAGCCTTAATCACCCAGAATTAGTGTCATAGTACCATAGACGATCTAAGAGTGCTAAATACAAAGTCTGAAAATAAAGATACACTATTTCCGAATCAAAGAAACGAAAAAAGAAATAAAGAATAGAGGAGACGCTAGGGCCTGCGGACGCCTGCAGGTCTACCTTAGATCTCCGCGTGGACTGAAGGTAGCCACCCAAATACTATGTCCAAGAGCTGCTCCAGGATCTACAAATAGTACAGAGTGTAGTATCAGCACAACCGACCCCACGTGCTGGTAAGTGCCTAGCCTAACCTCGGCGAAGTAGTGACGAGGCTAGGACCAGACTACCAAATGCACCTGTGCATTTATATAATATACATCGGAAAATAAAACAGAAATAAACAAGTAAAGATGGGAGGGGGGTACATGCTGCGAGGGTGTATCAATATCAATAGTAAATCGAGAGTAACGACATAAGGACAGCTTAGAATTCACGGCAAAATAATAAGAAACTTATATCCAATCTATAAACACTTTGTATCAACAATTGTTGCGGCGCGCGACCCGATCCCAATATATAACAACACTATTGCGACGTGCAACGCGATCCATATCATTTATCACTGTTGCAGGTATTGTTGTGGCGTGCAACCCGATCCACATATAATATTGTTGAGGTGTGCAACCCGATCCACATATATAATCAACAACAATCATAACAAGAGTCCCGATAAGGGATCAATAAAGAACTACACTATCCCGATTAGGGAATCGATAGTATCAGTAAATACATACCGGCAAGGGAGAAACAACTATAACCAAACTTGTTCCAACATCTAACTACCTCAGCTAACACCAATACTCAATCATAAGTAATTCCATGAGAACAATCATAATCCTTGCTCAATACAGAGAATCATTAATTTAAGCATCCGTAATATTATTTAAGAACATAATAAATCACAATTTAAGACTCACGGACATGCTCGACACCAACGTATAGATACTTGTCACTATGCCTATACGTCGTACTCAACAATAAACAAGTAGCAAATAGGACATAACTCTTAATCCCTCAAGCTAAGATTAGACCAAACACTTACCTCGATCCACGAACACAATTCACGTCTCAATTATCGCTTTACCCCTTGATTCCACCACCAATTCACTCGTATCTAGCCACAAGTTACTTGATTACATCAATAAACGTTAAATGAATCAACCACAATGCATGAAAATGAGTTTTCCAAAATTTTACCCAAAAAGTCAAAAATTGCCCCCGGGCCCACATGGTCAAAACCCGAGGTTCGAATCAAAACCCGATTACCCATTCCCCCACGAACCCAAATATATAATTTATTTTGAAATCAGACCTCAAATCGAGGTCCAAATCCCCAAATTTTGAAAAACCTAGGTTCTACCCAAAACACCCAATTTCCCTCATGAAAATCATTGATTTTGAGTTGAAATCATGTTAAAAGATGTTAATGATTGAAGAAAACGAATTAAAATTGACTTACAATCAATTTGGAGGAAGAGTTATTCTTGAAAAAAATCGCCCTAGGGAGTTTGTGTTTTGAAAAGATGTGAAAAATGGTTGATTTTCGGCTAAGTATAAAAATTGCAGGTTGCAGGTATGGGAATTGCGAACTGGGTTCGCAATTGCGAACCTCGACCTCTTCAAGGTTCGCATTTACAAAAAAGGGCTCGCATTTGCGAGCTGGGAATTGCGATCCATATGTCGCATTTGCGACGACTGGCCTCAAGTTGGGGGATTGCATTTGCGATCAAAATCCTCACAATTGCGAAATAGGCTGGCCTGGGCTACTTTCGCAATTGCGATCAAGCCCTTGCATTTGCGAGCCAGACTTCACAAATGCGAAGCCTGTAGGCCTGCACAGAAATAGCTGAAAGTCTACAATCCTCAAGACCAAAATTTCACCCCGTGGCCTATCCAAAACTCACCCGAGCCCTCGGGGCTCCAAACCAAACATGCACACCAACCTAAAAAATTATACGGACTCGCTCGTGCATTCAAATCACTAAAATAACATCAACAACTATGAATTTAGCATCAAAATCATGAAATTTTCTTAAGAACTTCAAATTTCCAATTTTCTCAAAAATGATCTGATTCATGTCGTTTCAAGTCCGTTTCTTACCAATTTTCACAGGCTCAACTCAAATCATATATAAGACCTGTACCGGGCTCCGGAACCAAAATATGGGCCCGATACCATCGAGTTCTAATCACAATTCATTTCCAAATCTCATAAATAATTTCAGAAAACAATTTTCTTTAAAAAATTCATTTCTCGGGCTTGGGAACTCGGAATTCGATTCCGGGCATACGCCCAAGTCCCATATTTTCTTAAGGATCCTCCGGGTCCGTTTACCCAAAATATTGACCGAAGTCAACTTAATTCATTTTATAGTCAAAATTTATCATTTTTCATAGATTTTCACATATTGGCTTTTCGGCTACGCGCCCGGACTGTGCATCCAAATCGAGGTGAGACTAAAAAAGGTTTTTAAGGCCTTAGAATGCAGAATTCATTTTAAAAATAGGTGATGACCTCTTGGGTCATCACATTCTCCACCTCTAAAACAACTGTTCGTCCTCGAACGGACAGAAGAAGGAAGTACTTGAGTCGGGGAAAAGATGGGGATAATAGCTCCGGATATCGGACTCGGACTCCCAGGTCGATGCCTCAGTAGGCTGACCTCTCCACAGAACACGAACAGAAGGAAAACTCTTTGATCACAACTGACGAATCTGCCGGTCTAGAATAGCTGCCGGCTCCTCCTCATAAGACAAGTCCTTGTCCAACTAGACAGTGCTGAAATCTAACACGTGGGATGGATTGCCGTGATATTTTCAAAGCATGGACACATGAAACACTGGATGCACGGCTGATAAGCTCGGCGGAAACGTAAGTCTATAAGCCACCTCTCCCACTTGATCAAGAATCTCAAATGGGCCAATGAACCTAGGGCTAAGCTTTCCCTTCTTCCCAAATCTCATCACGCCCTTCATAGGCGACACTCGAAGCAATACCCGCTCACCGACCATGAATGCTAAATCACAACCCGTGGGTCGGCATAACTCTTTTTCCTGGATTGAGTTGTACGAAGCCTATCCTGAATAATCCTGACCTTGTCCAAGGCATCCTGAACCAGATCCATACCCAACAACCGAGCCTCTCCCGGCTCAAACCATCCAACCGGAGACCGACACCGCCTACCATATAAAGCCTCATAAGGAGCCATCTGAATACTCGACTGGTAGTTGTTGTTGTAGGCAAACTCTGCTAAAGGCAAAAACTGATCCCACGAGCCTCCAAAGTCAATGACACAAGCTCGGAGCATATCCTCCAAAATCTGAATAGTCCGCTCGGACTGCCCGTCCGTCCGAGGATGAAATGTTGTGCTCAACTCAACCCGTGTGCCCAACTCTCGTTGAACTGCTCTCCAGAAATGCAAGGTAAACTGCGTACCTCAATCCGAAATAATAGACTCAGGCACACCATGAAGATGAACAATCTCTTGGATATAGATCTCAGCTAACCTCTCGGAAGAATATGAGACTGCCACAGGAATGAAATGTGCTGATTTGGTCAGCCTATCCACAATAACCCATACTGTATCGAACTTCCTCTGAGTTCGTGGTAGTCCAACAACGAAGTCCATAGTAATACGCTCTTACTTCCACTCAGGAATCTCAATCTTTTGGAACAAACCACCGGGCCTCTGATGCTCTTACTTAACCTGTTGACAATTCAAACACCGAGCCACATATGCAATGATATCCTTCTTCATTCTTCTCCACCAATAATGCTGCCGCAAATCCTGATACATCTTAGCAGCACCCGAATGAATAGAGTACCGAGAATTGTGGGCCTCCTCTAAAATCAACTCTCGGAGTCCATCCATATTAGGTACACAAATTCGACCCTGCAATCTTAAAACTCCATCATCACCTAAAGTAACCTTCTTGGCACCTCAGTGCTGCACCGAGTCTCTAAGGACACACAAATGGGGATCATCATACTGCCGATCACGGATACGCTCCAATAAAGAGGAACGGGCGACCGTGTAAGCTAATACACGACTGGGCTCAGAAACATCCAACCTCACGAACTGATTGGCCAAATCCTGAACATCCAAAGCAAGTGGTCTCTCACTGACCAGAATATAAGCCAGACTGTCCATACTGGCTGACTTCCTACTCAAAGCGTCGGCCACCACATTGGCCTTTTCGGGATGATATAATATGGTGATATCATAGTCCTTTAACAACTCCAACCACCTTCTCTGCCTCAAATTCAACTCCTTTTGCTTGAACAAATACTGTAGACTCTTGTGATCCGTGAACACCTCACATGCCACACCATACAGATAGTGCCTCCAAATCTTCAACGCGTGAACAATGGCTGTCAACTCCAAATCATGAACTGGATAGTTCTTCTCATGAATCTTCAACTGCCTCGAAGCATAGACAATGACCTTGCCATCCTACATCAACACCGCACCAAGTCCAATACGAGATGCATCACAGTAAACTGTATAAAGCCCTGAACCTATGGGTAAAACCAACACTGGTGCCGTAGTCAGAGCTGTCTTGAGCTTCTGAAAGCTCGCCTCACACTCGTCCGACCATCTGAATTGAGTACCCTTCTGGGTCAACCTGGTCATCGGGGCTGCGATAGATGAAAACCCCTCCACAAACCGATGATAGTAGCCTGCCAACCCCAAGAAACTCCGAATCTCTGTAGCTGATGCTGGTCTAGGCCAATTCTTGACTGCCTCAATCTTCTTTGGATCAACTTGAATACCCTCTGCTGATACAATATGACCCAGGAATGCAACTGAACTCAAATAGAACTCACACTTAGAAAACTTAGCATACAACTGACTATCCCTCAGAGTCCGAAGAACCACTGTAAGATGCTGCTCGTGCTCCTCCTGGCTGCGGGAATATATCAAAATATCATCAATGAAGACTATCACGAACGAATCCAAGTAAGGCCTGAACACTCGGTTCATCAAATCTATAAAAGCTGCTGGGGCATTTGTCAACCCGAATGGCATCACCAAGAACTCATAATGCCCGTATCGAGTGCGGAAAGCTGTCTTAGGGAGATCGGATGCCCTAATCCTCAACTGATGGCAGACATATCTCAAGTCAATCTTCGAAAATACCTTGGCACCCTGAAGCTTATCAAACAAATCATCAATCCTCGGTAATAGATACTTATTCTTGATTGTAACCTTGTTCAACTGCCGGTAATCAATACACATTCTCATTGATCCATCCTTCTTCTTAACAAACAACACCGGCGCACCCCAAGGCGAAACATTGGGTCTAATGAAACCCTTCTCAAGCAAGTCTTGCAACTGCTCCTTCAACTCCTTCAACTCAGGCGGGGTCATACGATACGACGAAATAGAGATGGGCTGAGTGCCTGGAGCCAAATCAATGCAGAAGTCAATATTCCTGTTAGGTGGCATACCTAGTAGGTCTGAAGGAAATACCTCAAGGAACTCATAAACCACGGGCATAGAATCAATAGAAGGAATCTCAGCACTAGAATCACGAACATAGGCCAAACACCCCTTTTTGACCATATGTCGAGCCTTCACATACGAGATAACACTGTAGGTAGAATGACTAGGAGTCCCTCTCCACTCTAAACAAGGTAAACCCAGCAAGGCTAAAGTCACAGTCTTGGCATGACAGTCCAAGATAGCATGGCAAGGTGATAACTAGTCCATCCCTAATATGACATCAAAATCAATCATGTCTAGAAGGAGAAAATTTACACGAGTCTCAAGACCCCTAATCGCAACTACACATGAATGATGGACTCAATCTACCACAATAGAATCGCCCACCGATGTAGACACATATATAGGGACGCTCAAGGAATCACTAGGCATGACCAGATACAGTGCAAAATAAGATGACACATAGGAGTATGTAGACCCTGGATCAAATAAAATTGAAGCATCTCGGCCACAAACCAGAATAGTACCTATGATAACTGCATCGGAAGCCTTAGCCTCAAGCATGGTTGGAAGAGCATAACATCGGGGCTGGGCCCCACCACCCTGGACTACATCTCTAGGATGGCTTGCAGCTGGCTGGCCTCCACCCCTAGTAGTCTGAGCTCTACCTCTAACACCTCTACCTCCACCTCTAGCACCTCTACCCCCACCTCTAGCTGGCTGGGCGGGCTGTGGAACACCTGGTTCCAAAACCATAGCACGGGAGCCCTGCTACTGCGACTGAGTACCCACCAATCTCGGACAAGCCCTCCGGATATGACCATACTCATCACACTCAAAACATCCACCTGAGTGTTGCGGCTGAGGAAACTAAGACTGACCCTAGCGACCTGAATGACCACCCCAAAAATTCTGGAGTGGCGGTGCAATGATAGGAGCTGGTGGTGTGATGTAGGGCTGCTTATCAAAATACTGCATCTGAGGACCACGTCCACCTGAAGCACCGTGAGAAACCTGAAGTGCTGACTGAAAGGGCCTAGGAGGATGGCCTCTACCAGACGAATCCCTACCTCCTGATGAGGTATTACTGAATCTGCCTGATTGACCTGACCTTTTGTCCGACCCATGAACACCTCCCTACGATAGGACCATCTCAACTCTCCGGGCCACATTGACCGCCTCCTTGAAAGATATCTCACTCCCAGCCTCCCTAGCCATCTGAATACGAATCGGCTAAATAAGTCCATCAATGAACCTCCTCCCCCACTCTCTCTCGGTGGGAAGTATGATAAGAGCATGACAAGCCAAGTCGATGAATCTGGTCTCATACTAGGTAACAGTCATAGAACCCTGCTGGAGACGCTCAAACTACCTCCGATAGGCCTCTCTCTGAGTGATGGGGAGAAACTTCTCTAGAAATAGATGAGTAAACTGCTCCCAAGTCAAGGCTGGTTATCCGGCTGGTCTAGCCAAACAATAGTCTCTCCACCAAGTCTTGGCAGATCCAGACAAGCGAAAAGTAGCAAAATCAACCCCATTGGTCTCAACTATCCCCATGTTCCTGAGAACCTCAAGACAACTATCTAGATAATCATGGGGATCCTCAGAAGATGCACCGCTAAAAGTAGTAGTGAAGAGCTTGGTGAACCTGTCTAATCTCCACAAAGCATCGGCAAACATAGCTGCTCCATCACCGGTCTAAGCCACCATACCCGGCTGAACTGCTCCAACTGGCTGAACTGCTGGAGTCTAAAACTGGGGAGCTACATGCTCTGGAGTGCGAGTAGCAGGAGTCTGGGCTCCTCCTCCAGCCTGAGAGACGGCTGGTGCTACAGGAAACAACCCTGCTCAGGTGACACTCTGCATAAGGCCCACTAGACGGACCAGAGCATTCTGGAGTACGGGGGTAGCAATAAACCCCTCTGGCACCTGAGCTGGGCCCACCAAAGCTGTTGAGGCCGGAACCTCATCAGCAAAGTCCACTTGAGACTCCGCCGCTGGTGCTGCTGCATTGGGCTGAGCTTTGTCCCTACCTCGGTCTCTAGCACGGCCTCGGCCTTGCCCTCTACCCCTCGGGGAGCTGCTACTGCGGGCTTGGGCTGTTGGTCAGTGGATGAGGAAGTGCGTGTTCTCGCCATCTGCGAAATAACAGAGTAAAAATTCAATTAGCATTGAGAAACCAAACCGCACGATAGGAAGGAATAAATGTGAAGTTTTTCCTAACTCTATAGCCTTTGAAGGATAAATACGGACGTCTCCATAATGATCCCTCAGACTCTACTAAGCTTGTCTATGAACTGTGAGACCCATGTAACCTACAGCTCTGATACCAACTTGTCACGACCCGGATTTCCCATCCTCGGGAGTCGTGATGGTGCCTACTAATGTGAGCTAGGCAAGCCAATTATTGAACAGATTACCTTTATCCATTTTTATACCTTTTTAGCATTTATAAAGCAATAATGTGAAAAACAACAAAAATTTCATTAAGCGGAAGAAATATAGTAAAATATCTGAAATAGGAATATAATACAACTGTTTAAGCCTTAATCACCCAGAACTGGTGTCATAGTACCACAGACGTTCTAAGAGTACTAAATACAAAGTCTAAAAATAAAGATACACTGTTTCCGAATCAAAGAAATGAAACAGGAAATAAAGGATAAAGGAGACGCTAGGGCCTGCGGACACTTGCAGGTCTACCTTGGATCTCCGCGTGGACTGAAGGTAGCCACCCAAATGCTATGGTCCAAGAGCTGCTCCGGGATCTGCACATAGTGTAGAGTGTAGTATCAGCACAACCGACCCCATGTGTTGGTAAGTGCCTAGCCTAACCTCGGCAAAGTAGTGACGAGGCTAGGACCATACTACCAAATGAACCTGTGCAGTTATATAATATACAGCGGAAAATAAAACAGAAATAAACAAGTAAAGATGGGAGGGGGGTACATGCTGCAGAGGTGTATCAATATCAACAATAAATCGAGAGTAACGGCAGAAGGACAACTTAGAATTCACGGCAAAATAATAAGAAACTTATATCCAATCTATAAATACTTTGTATCAACAATTGTTGCAGCGCGCAATCCGATCCCAATATATAACAACACTGTTGCGGCATGCACCCGATCCATATCATTTATCACTGTTGCGGCGTGTAGCCCGATCCACATATAATATTATTGTGGCGTGCAACCCGATCCACATATAATATTGTTACGGCGTGCAACCCGATCCACATATATAATCAACAACAATCATAACAAGAGTCCCGACAAGGGATCAATAAAGAACTACACTATCCCGGTAAGGGAATCGACAGTATCAGTAAATACGTCTCGGCAAGGGAGAAACAACTATAACCAAACATGTTCCAACATCTAACTACCTCAGCTAACACCAATACTCAATCATAAGTAATTCCACGAGAACAATTATAATCCTTGCTCAATACAAAGAATCATCAATTTAAGCATCCGTAGTATTATTAAAGAACACAATAAATCACAATTTAAGACTCACGGTCATGCTCGACACCAACGTATAGATACTCGTCCCCATGCCTATACGTCGTACTCAACAAGAAACAAGTAGCAAATACGATACAACTTCTAATCCCTCAAGCTAAGGTTAGACCAAACACTTACCTCGATCCACGAACACAATTCACGTCTCAATTATCGCTTTACCCCTTGATTCCACCACCAATTCGCTCGTATCTAGCCACAAGTTACTTAATTACATCAATAAATGCTAAATGAATCAACCCCAATGCATGAAAATGAGTTTTCCAAAGTTTTACCCAAAAAGTCTAAAATCGCCCCGGGCCCACATGGTCAAAACCCGAGGTTCGAACCAAAACTCGATTACCCATTCTCCCACGAACCCAAATATATAATTTTTTTGAAATCGGACCTCAAATCGAGGTCCAAATCCCCAATTTTTGAAAAACCTAGGTTCTACCCAAAACACCCAATTTCCCCCATGAAAATCATTGATTTTGACTTGAAATCATGTTAAAAGATGTTAATGATTAAAGAAAATGAGTTAAAATTGACTTACAATCGATTTGGAGGAAGAGTTATTCTAAAAAAAATCGCCCTACATAGTTTGTATTTTGAAAAGATGTGAAAAATGGTTGATTTTCGGCTAAGTATAAAAATCGCAGGTTGCAGGTATGAGAATTGCGAACCCCGACCTCTGCTAGGTTCGCATTTACGAAAAAGGGCTCGCATTTGCGAGCAGGTAATTGTGATCCATATGTCGCATTTGCAATGACTGGCCTCAAGCTGCGGGATTGCATTTGCAATCAAAATCCTCTCAATTGCGAAGATAGGCTGGCCTGGGCTGCTTTCGCAATTGCGATCAAGTCCTCGCATTTGCAATATCACATTTGATAATGCGAAGCCTGCAGGCCTACACAGAAATAGCTGAAAGTCTACAATCCTCAAGTCCAAAAATTCACCCCGTGGCCTATCTAAAACTCACCCGAGCCCTCGGGGCTCTAAACCAAACATGCATACCAACCAATTTTCCACCAATATTCGAAATTTTTAAGACTAGATTTAAGTTAGGAATCATGGAAATTAATCTAAGTTGGGTAGAGATCACTTACCCAAGTTACCCAGGTGCAAAACTCTTCAAAAATTGCCCCTCCCGAGCTCCCAAATTCGAAAATGTGAAAATAGGCTTAAACCCTCGAATTGGGGTTTTAATGAATCTGCCCAGGTATTGTTCATCGCGATCGCGAGAAATGGTGTGCGATTGCGAAGAGGAAAAATTGAGGGTCCTTGAACTTGCCTACGTGAACGCGACAGGATGTATGCGAATGCGGAAGAGGAAAAGGGAAGGCTTACGCGTTCGCGAAAGAAACCATGCGAACGGGAAGGGAAAAAGACCACTGAGCCACCGGCTCCTAATTCTACTATGCGAACGCGGAAGGGGGAATGCGAATACGAAGGAGGAATGGGCAGACTTCCGCGATCGCGAGACAAATCATGCGATCGCGAAGAAAAAATTAAACCCCCTCTCAAAATACACTGCACGAACGCGGAGGGAAGGCCACGAACGCGATTAAGGAAACCAGATACCAGATTTTTCTGCAATTCCACAAGTTCCAAAATGACTCGTTGAGCATCCGAAACACACCCGAGGCCCCCGGGACCTCAACCAAACATCCTAACCAATCCTAAAACATCATTCAAACTTGTTCCAACCTTTGGAACACTCAAAACAACATCAAAGCACCTACTTTTCATTGGATTCAAGCTTAAAAATTCTAAAAACACACTTTCGATCAAAAAGTCTATCAAACCTCGTCCGAATGACCTGAAATTTTGCACACACATCTCAAATGACATAACGGAACTACTGCAACTCTTAAAATTCAATTCTGACCCTTGGATCAAAATCTCACTATCGAACTGGAAATTTCCAAAATTCAACTTTCGGCATTTCAAGCCTAAATTAGCTACGGACCTCCAAAACACAATCCAAACACGCTCCTAACCCCGAAATCACCCAACGGAGCTAACAGAACCATCAGATTTCTATTTCGAGTCCGTCTTCACACTGTTCTGACTACGGTCAACTTTCCAACACTTAAGCTCTCATTTAGGGACTAAGTGTCCCAAAACTCTCCGAAACTTAAACCGAACATTCCGTCAAATCAAAATAGCAGAAATAAACTCGGAGGAAGCAGTTAATAGGGGATCAGGATGTTAATTCTTAAGACGACCGGCCGGGTCGTCACATGTCGTTTTTTGCAGAAAATGCTTCTGCATTTTCTTTCAATTTTGCCAAGAATTCTTCAATCTCTTCAAGATTAGCACTTGTATCCTGGCTTCCTTGAGCTTCCCCTGCTATACAGTTTTCTTCATCTAAGGTATTACCAATAGAAGTCATTGATATATCATTACTGACTTCTATTCCGAAATTTCTTGCCAAATCCTTTTTTATTTCTTTAAAGTATGATTCAGGGATTTCTTTCTTGGAGATGGCTCCTTTCTTCATTTGAAGTTTTCTGCTTACTTGTTGAAATGGACTTAATTCTTCCACTTCAACTTCTTGCATTTCCTAAGTTTATAGGCTTCTATTTTAGCCTTGATTTCATTTATTAAATCTTCACCAAACATCTTCCCCTGCTGATCTAGTTGGAGTAATTTACTCCAGAATTTAGTTTAATAAATTCTATGTAAGCAAGGAATTACTTCTTCTGTATACCCAATATCTACATCCCATTTCATTATCCATGGGATAGAAAATTCAATAAAAAATACATTGCTCCAATGCCCTCATAAAAGATATTATCTTTTTATAAAGAAATTATTTTGGGCGATACATCAATCCACTGAGTATATAAACTCTTGAAAGATGGAGGAAGTATTTCTAATGATAGACCATATAATTTCCACCATTTGCAAAACCAATTTAGAATCTGTTGTTTGAAAATATTAGAACATAATTTGTTAGACCAAGAGTGCTTCCTATTAGGATTTTCATAAAGAAAAGTTTTATTAAAAATTTCTACATAGTCCCAGTAATTGAATTTAACTGCGACTTTTTGTTTAGGATGAGTATATTCTCTGTCCTTTAAGGTACTGATTCCCCATTCATCTTAGGCTAATACCCTTTTGAAAATAATTTTAGAGAAACTATAAGTTTTCTTGGTATTTGCCGCATAAAAATGCTGAATTTCAGCTGATGCAATTACTGAAAGTATTATTTCATAATGCATTCTATATTTATATGCATGAGTAACGTATGACGTTGTGTCTAAATACCTACTCATTAATTGCCATGGATTATCCTTCCATTTAAGGCCGGATCGTTCTAGAAGAATTATTAATTCTTTCTTTTCCTTGCGGTTATAAACCTCTAAATTTTCATGGCTGTCCTCTGTTATCACTGAAGAGTATGTTGGTACATTTGATGTACTTTCTTCCTTTTTAGATTTTAAAAAATCTATGAAATCCTTGTATAATGGATGTTCTGTATTAACGCCTGAAATTCCTGCAATATTGGCAACTACTAATTGTTGGTTTCCAGTTTGAGAAAGAATATTATTCCCTCTGCCATAGGAAGATGTCCTTCATCTTCCTCTGCCTCGAGGAGGTCTGTATGTGGGCCTCATAATCTGTAATAAACAAAGAACTATGAGTTCAAATATTCTCTAGTAAGAAATTCAGGGAGAGTATTATCCGACCATTTTTTATAAACTATTTCAAAATCAAATGGGCTTAATAATGCTTCCCATCTTGCAAAAAATTGTTTGGAAACATCATGTTTGAAATATTTATTAAAGATAAATCTTGCTGCTTGACAATCAGTTTTTTATTAAAAACTTTTGATTATATAAATCAGTCTGGAATTTCATAACACATTTTACTATAGCAAGAATTTCTTTAGCTACAGTAGCATAACTCTTTTGGGAATTATTCCATTTCCCCGAATGAAATTGGACAAAGTATTCTTGTTTATCTAATGGGGAACACTGTTTTAGTATTCCACCATACCCAATATCCGATGCATCAGTTTCAACAACCTTTGCCCAAGTAGGGTTAGCAAGAGTTAAACATGGAAGGTTATTAACCTTTTGTTTAATTCTTTTGACTGATTCTGTATGACTATCAGTCCATACTTTCGGATTCTTCTTCAATCCATCATAAAGAAGAGCACTATCTTTGGCCAAATCCTTTATAAAAGGAGAAACATAATTCAGGCTTCCTAAGAATCTTTGAAGCTGAGTTTTGTCCGCAGTAATATCAGGGAATTTAAAAGCAAATTCAATACTTCTGTTAATAGGAATAATCCTACCTTTTTCTATGTTATGACCAAGAAACCTGATATTATGCTGAAAAATCATCATCTTTGGTTTGGATATTACTAAACCATTTTGGATAATAATTTTTTTAAATAAACTCAAATGTTTGAAATGAATTTCAATGATCTTTGAAAATACAAAGATATTATCAATATAGACTATTATAAAGTCTGTATATGGTAGAAAAATATCATTCATAATTTTCTGAAATTCTGATGGGGCATTTTTTAAACCAAAAGGCATAACATTCCATTCATATTGGCCCATTAGAACGTTAAAAGACATTTTATACCTATCATTTTCAGATATCTGAATTTGCCAATAACCTGATTTTAAATCAAAATTTGAAAATATTATGGCATCATGTAGTCTATCCAGTAAATCCTTTTTATTGGGAATATGATATCTAATCCATTTCAAAACTTTGTTGAGAGGCTTATAATTAATAACCAATTTAGGAACTCCTCATTCCTGTTCAGCATGTTTATTAACATAAAAAGCAGTACAATACCACTTAGACTTAGAGGTTTTATTAAACCTTTTTGCTATAAGGAATTTATCTCCTTGTTGCATAACTCCAAATATTCAGAGTTTATTTGACAAGGACGAGCCTTGGTTGGAATATTATCCTCAGAAAAATCTTCTTGATAAGGAAGATTTATAATATGCTTCTTCCTTTTCCCAAACTGGTTTGGATGATCACCACAAATATGAGCAGAAAATTAATTTTGTAGAAAATTAATCTTTTCAATTAATCTAGGATTTTTTAAATCATGCTCAATAGTAAGAGAATAAATTTCATTTTTCAGAAAATCAATTTGTTTGAGTTTTGAAGAAATATTATTGGAAATAATTTCATTCAAATATCTTTGAATAGGCTGAGTTATAAACTCAAAAGTAACCCCTTTTCCATTATAAGTACCAGTAAAACTTTTTGTATCCCAATTTGTGAAAGGAATTAATTTATGAAAAAATGGAACACCCAGTATTACGTCCTGAACTATATTTTTTACCAAAATAAAATTTTCTGGTATACAGACATCCTGTTGGCAAATATAAGCTCTGGGCAAATTATATGAAATACCCATTTGGCCCCCACTAGCATTTTTTAACTGAGGGGTGGTTTTATAAAAATATCTAGAAGGTATTACTCCTTCTTTTATACAACTCAAGTCTGCTCCACTATCAAATAAAGCAGTAAACTCTCTTTTAAAATTATAATCAATTAAAAGAATTATTTTTATTAAAAATTTTTGGGTAGTAAAATACTGAAGTTTTTGTAAAAATTCATCCTCAGCATAATCAATGGCTGCTAATAATTTACCCAGCAGTTATGCCCTCAGACGTTTCTGCCCTAGTATTTGTCTCAGTATTATTATTACCGAGTTCCTTGTCAAGAGTGTTAGAATTTTCTAGATTGAAAAGTCTTTCATCTAAGGCTACATTAGAAGTCTTTAACTCTGCGACTTCTTTCTTGAAATAATTTATCTCGATACTTAAATCTTGGACAGTAGCCAGTCTATCAGGCTGTGACTTATTCTTAACAAGTCTTCTGATTTCCGACATAGTATAAGACCCTTTTTGAGATGGAATTTCTTCTACCTCTGTTCCTACTTCTGAATTTGTAGGAAATTTACCAATAATTTGGGACCTTAATTTAGGATCTTTAATAACCCTTAACAGCTCTAGTATGCTATCATTGGTTAAGACATTGATATTCAAGTCTGTGAACTGAGAATAAATATTATAAAGATCATTATCAGTGTTACAATACTGTTTTGAGCATTGTCCCCTATTAGAGGATTCCTGCTCATCCTCAAAAGATGAAATATAATCTTTTTCTAGGAGGACTCGTAAGTCTTCCCTAGTTGATGAATCATCTTCATCACTATCAGAATTATCTGGCAAGGAATTTAAAAGAATCTTATATAAAAAATCTTTAATATTGTCATCTAAATCAAGTTCTTTAATCTTATCTTTGATTTTACAATCTTTAGCAAAATGACCTACTCTACCACATTTGTAGTAGGCCTGAGTTTTTTTTTTTTGATTTTATGAACCCTTTTTTAGATTTATGAAAAGCTTTTCTCCTTTGAGATTTTGCATACCTTTTTTGAGGAGAACCCTTTTTCTTATTAAGAAAATCCTTTTTTCTATGTGATCATTTCCTATTAGAAGGGATATCAATAGCAAATTGTTCGCAAAATTCCCCTAGTTGTTGTCTCTCAGTGAGACGATGCTTCTTTATCTCTTGATTTAGCTTAATCTCATTGCATAAAGCTAAACCTTCTTGAATGCATACACTAAACAATTTTTCATATGAGTAATTATTATAATCAATACTCATTGCGGTGCCTCTAAGGGTCATTAATTCAAGGTATATGTATCTCATAGTCTTCTATACCATATATCGATCTCGAAACCATTGTTCCTAATTTCCTCTCAAAAACAACAAATGTTAACATGCTTATATATATATATATTGAATTTCCAATAGAAAAGATGTTAACATGCCTAAGTTTTGGTTCCCAATATTCCACTCGTGACAATGGAAAATTATTACTTTCACTACGTGATCGACAAGTGCGGGTGAGTCATGAGTAGGCTACTAGCTATCCCATTTTGTTTCATTATTTTTTTCTTCTTTTTGGGCATATACAAGCTTTTCACATTGAAGCAATAGAAGCACCTTTGGTCCCTCGTTTATTCATAAAATCTTAAGAAAAATATTGCATCTTATTAGTCTGTTGTTTCTTAATACAAGTATTGCATTTTTTCTATGTCGTATTGAAGTTTACTTTTATAACACATTCTAGTAAAAATCACCAAAGTATGTAGTGCAGAAGATGGAGTTGCTCTTCCCTTAATCAGATGTCTTAAGTTCGAGCTTTGGGTATGAATTTTTTTTTTGATAGGGAGCGCTTCTCCCGAATGGGACTCTACATGGCCCGAATCCGAATATAATCGGACATCAATACAGGTGTTATACAGACACCGGGTGAAAAACAAAAAAAAATACATTCTAGTAAAAGCAAAAGATGGATTGACACTCCTAGAGGGTGTTTGGATTGACTTTTTAAATAGTAGCGTATAAACTAAAAGCTAAAACCCATAAGTTGGTAATACCCAATTTATGACTTTTGGCTCTTTTTTGTACTTTTCATGTCTAAAAGTAAGTGCTTTTAAGCATTTTTTTTTAATCATTGTCAAACACCACAAAAACTGAAAAAATACTTAAAAGCCAATAAACAATTAAAATAAGCCAATTTTTGACTTTTGGCTCTTTTTTTTTACTTTTCATGTTTAAAAGTAAGTGTTTTTAAGCATTTTTTTAATCATTGTCAAACACCACAAAAACTAAAAAAATACTTAAAAGCCAATAAGCAATTAAAATAAGTCAATCCAAACGCCTTCCTTATCAGCTTTCTTTTGTTCGGGCTTTCTTTCTTCTATTTTTACAGGTGTCAATTATGTATTTATGTGTAACGCTCTTCAATATTGTGGGGCAACTCAGCTCTCGCTCTTGCAAATTGCCAAACCTCTAAAAGAACTTTAAATTGTGTAAAAATTTCTTATTATTTAATTAATTGTCCTATTAAGTATTAATGAAAAACACGTTTCTTCAATCGTATTATTCTAATTTTTTTCTTCTTAGTTGTCGGATTTAATGAGTCATAACAAGTAAAGAGAAAACCTAAAGACCAAAATAAAACTACAACAAAAGAAGAAATTTAGGATTAGAATTGGTGGTTGCGCCAGGCCAAGGCAGTAGTGCAATACCAAGGCGACACTTGAAGGCCCTGTGTGACGACCCGAACGATCGTCTTAAGAATTAATGCCCCGATCCCTTATTAACTACTTTTCCCAAGTTTATTTCTGCTATTTCAATTTGCCGGAATGTTCGGTTTTGAGTTTCGGAGAGTTTTGGGACACTTAGTCTCTAAATGAGAGCTTAAGTGTTGGAAAGTTGACCATAGTCGGAACAGTGTGAAGACGGTCTCGGAATGGAAATCCGATGGTTTCGTTAGATCCGTTGGGAGATTTCGGGGTTAGGAGCATGATCAGAATGTGTTTTGGAGGTCCGTAGCTAATTTAGGCTTGAAATGCCGAAAGTCAAATTTTCGAAGTTTCCGGTCCGATAGTGAGATTTTGATCCGTGGATCGGAATGGAATTACGGAAGTTGGAGTAGCTCCGTAGTGTTGAATGTGTCGTGTGTGCAAAATTTTAGGTCATTCAGACGAGGTTTGGTAGACTTTTTGATCGAAAGCATTTTTTTTTGAGAATTTTGGAGTTCTTAGGCTTAAATCCATGGTTAATTCGAGGTTTTGATGTTGTTTTAGGTGTTTTAAGGATTGGTACAAGTTTGAATAAGGTATTAGGTGATGTTTGTGCTTTTGGTTGAGGTCTCGGGGGCCTCGGGGTGATTTCGGATGGTTGACGGGCAGTTTGAGAAATGGTTGCAGCTGTTGTATTTTTGCTGCTTCTGGTATTTTCGCATTTGTGGCTTGGGGACCGCAGATGCGGCGCTGCAGAAGAAGCTAAGAGGCCGCATAAGCGAAATTGAGGGAGGTTAGCATATTTCGTAGATGCGAGGGAAAATTCTGCAGAAGCGGAATCGCACCTGCGAGTTGGAGACCGCAAGTGCAGAAATTGGCCATTTAATGAAAAGTCGCAAATGCGACTAAGTCTCCGTAGAAGCGGGACCGCATTAGGGCCGCAAATGCAAAAATCGCTGGGCAGAACATATAAATAATTGTCTTCGCGAATTTGAGGAATTCATTCACCATTTTCATCCGGGTTTGAAGCTTTTAAGAGAGATTTTTGAGGAAAACAAAGGGGAATCACTTGGAGGTAATATCCTTGACTTCATAACTCATTTTTATGTGATTAAAAACCTAAGTAGTGGTGAGAAATTTGGGAAAAAATGGTTAATTAGGGCTTGAGTTTAAGAGGCCTTTAAATGAGGATTTGAGGGGTCATTTGGACTCCGATTTCAGTGTTCTTGTTATATATAGACTCGTGAGAGTACGAGGTTTCTGAAAATATAAATTTCACCCGATTCCAAGACGTGGGACCGATGGGCGTTTTGGTCATTTTACATAGTTTAGCGCATTAGCTTAGACTTTAATTGTAGAATCAGTTACTTGAAGTGTTATTTATATTATGCAATTGAATTAGATAGATTTGGGCCATTTGGAGTCGAGTACTCGTGGCAAAGAAGTGGTGTCAGATTAATTTTGAGCTGGTTCGAGGTGAGTGGCTTGTCTAACCTTGTGTGGGGCACCTTCCCCTTAGGATATGATATATTTGATAATTAAAATACCTTGTACGTGAGGTGACGAGCGCGTACTTGAGCTAATTGTTGAAAATCCGGTTTTTCCTTAAGTATTTCAATTGAGTTCTTTTTCCTATTTTATTCTACTTGTGAATTCAGCCCGTTGCTAGTTTAGAAAAGCATGTTTAGTTGATTTAATTGCCTATTTGCTTAAACTGCCTTAATTGCATTACGTTAAGCATGTTAGGCTAGAATCAACTGTTTACTTGGTACGAAATTTTGCATTTAATTGAGTATTATTGTGTTGCTTCTATGTGTTTTTAATTTGGGACTACGAGACGACATCCCAGGAGATCCCCTGTACGTATTGATGATCTGGATTGAGGCGCAGGATACCAAGAGATCTCTGGCACGTATATTGAGTATATCAAGAGATCCTCGGGATATATTGAGGATACCAAGAGATTCTCGGGATACCAAGAGATCCCTAGCATATATTGAGGATACCGAGAGATCATCGGGATACCAAGAGATCCCTAGCATATATTGAGGATACCAAAAGATCCTCGGGTTACAAGAGATCCCTAGCATATATTGAGGATACTGAGAGATCCTCGGGATACCAAGAGATCCCTAGCATATATTGAGGATACCGAGAGATCCTCGGGATACCAAGAGATCCCTGACATATATTGAGGGTACTAAGAGATCCTCGGGATACTGTGAGATCCCGGGTTACTTCCTTGTGGTTTGCCTTCATCTCTGTTTTCGTTATTGTACTCTTATTATCCTGTGTAGATTCTTACTATAGATTCTCAATTGTACTGCTTATCTTATCCTATCATCTCTCTATATATTTAATCTCAGTAGGGCCCTGACCTTCCTCGTCACCACCCAACCGAGGTTAGGCTTGGCACTTACTGAGTACCGCTGTGATGTACTCATGCCTCTTCTGTGCATGATTTTCATGTGCAGATCCAGGTACTTCTACTCAGGCCTACCATCCTTGAGGGAGGTGACTGCTTAGAGACTTCGAGGTACATCTGCCGCGTTCGCAGGCCGAGAAGTCCCTTTCTATTCCTACTTTTAGTATTTAGCCCTTCTGTACTTTCTATTTTATTAGACAAATTTTGGAGTTAGAGCTATGTAGTATTTCCTTTTCTTAGCTTGTGATTCGTGGGTTTTTGGGTCTTGGATTTGGATATTGGTTTTGATATTTATATATGGTGTATGCCGAGCGGCACATTTAAACACTGTTATTGCCTTATTTATGTTTTTAAATTGTTTACTTCCGCAAGTTTTTGTCATCTTCCGCAATTTGGGCTTACCTAGTCGTAGAGACTAGGTGCCATTACGATGGTTCACGGAGGGCAAACCGGGGTCGTGACAAGTTGGTATTAGAGCTCTAGGTTCATAGGAGTCATGGATCAGAAGCCGGTTTATTAGAGTCTCGCTGATCGGTATGGAGACGTCTGTACTTATCTATGAGAGGTTTTGTAACTGTTAGGATATTTTCCACATCATTTGATTTCCTTGTTGTGTGATATTTTAACATCACAATTCTGAACTTCTGTCTTCTATTCTCTCACAGATGGTGAGGACACGTGCTACTCGAGATGATCAGGCACCCGCGCCCCCTACTGCAGCTGTCAGAGGCCGGGGCCGGGGTAAAGGTAGAGGACGCGCACGTGGTGCAACCAGGGCACCTGTGCGAGCTGCCGCCGAGGTACCACCAGCGGATCCAGATGGAGTCCAGGCACCTGACACGCCTACTACTACTACTACTCCAGCTATTCAGGAGACTTTGGCACAGTTCATGAGTATGTACACCACTTTGGCTCAGGCAGGGTTGCTTCCCCTTGCTGCAGCTATATCTCAGGCCGGGGGAGGAGCACAGACTCCCACCGCCCGCACTCCTGAGCAGTGAGTTCATGTTGAGCAGTTCCCTGAGTTTATTCCTGGACCGCCTGCAGTGCCAGTTCAGCCTGAGGACAGGGCAACGGCTTCCGAGGATGAGCAGTTAAGGCTTGAGAGGTTCAAAAAGTACAAGCCTCATATATTTAGTGGTCTAGCATTGGAGGATGCTCTGGGATTTCTTGATGAGTGTTACCGCATTCTCCGTACCATGGGTATCTCAGGATCGAGGGGGGTTTCTTTCATTACCTTTCAGCTTCGAGGAGCCTCCTATGAGTGGTGGCGCACCTATAAGTTAGACAGTCCAGATGAGGCTGCTTCACTGACTTGGGCTCAGTTTTCAAAACTGTTCCTAAGGGAGTATGTTCCTTAGAGCCTCAGGGACGCATGGCACATAGAGTTTGAGCATTTGCACCAAGGTGCTATGACTGTTTCAGAGTATGCTGTCCATTACACCAGTTTGGCTAGGCATGCACCAGCCTTGGTTTCTACTATCCGCGAGAGGGTTCACCAGTTTATTGAGGGCCTTATTCCCAGCATTAGATCTAGCATGTCTCGTGGGTTGGAGATGGATATTTCTTATTAGCAGGTGGTGAAAATTTCTAGGAGGATTGAAGGTATGCATGCTAGGGAAAGAGAGGAGGGGGAGGCCAAGAGGTCTCGAGAGTCGGGCCATTATTCAGGTGCCCGTACCCCAGCTGCAGGTCGTCATGGTAGGGGTTATATGAGTCGCCCTGTTCATTCGGCTCTTCTGGCAGCCAGTGGTATTCCAGCTCCTTCTAGGCCTCAGGAGCCTTATTATGCACCTTCGGTTTCCAGCGCGCCTCCTGCGCGGGGTGCTTTCAGAGGTCAGTCCAGCAGACCTGGACCGAGCCAGTCACAGCTGCCACGTCCTCCCAGAGCTTGTTTTGAGTGTGGTGACACATGCCACATGATGAGGGATTTCCCTAGACTTGGGAGGAGTGCACCTCTACAGACTTCTCAGCCACAGCGTGCCCTGCAGAGTTCTCAGGATATGATTACAGCTCTAGTTGCTACCCCACCTGCTCAGCCAGCTAGAGGTGGAGGTCGGGGAGGTAGAGGTCGCCCTAGAGGGGGAGGCCAAGCCAGATACTATGCCCTTCCTGCCCATACCGAGGTTGTTGCCTCTGATTCTGTCGTCACAGGTATTACATTGGTTTGCCACAGAGATGCATCGGTTCTATTCGATCCAAGCTCTACTTACTCTTATGTGTCTTCTTATTTTTCTCCGCATTTGGGTGTACTTCGGGATTCTTTGAGTTCCCCTATTTATGTTTCTACTCTTGTAGGAGATTCTCTCATTGTGGACCGCATTTATCGGTCGAGTTTGGTTGCTCTTAGTGGTTTTTGAGACCAGAGCCGATTTATTGTTACTTAGTATGGTTGACTTCGATATTATCTTGGGCATGGATTGGTTGTCGCCCCATTATGCTATTCTTGATTGTCATGCCAAAACCGTGATGCTGGCTATGCCAGGTGTACCGCGTGTTGAGTGGAGGGGTACCTTAGATTACACCCCCAGTAGAGTCATTTCTTTTCTTAAAGCTCAGCGTATAGTTGAGAAGGGATGTGACGCATATTTAGCTTATGTGAGAGATGTCAGTATTGATACCCCTTCAGTTGATTCAGTTCCAGTAGTACGGCATTTTCCTGATGTGTTTCCAGCTGATCTTCCAGGCATGCCGCCTGATAGAGATATTGATTTTGGTACTAATCTGTTGCCGGGCATGCAGCCCATTTCTATTCCTCCGTATCGTACGGCTCCTCTTTGTCACACCTCCTTTTTCCGCACCCGAGAGGGTACAAGGGAGTTTTTTCCAATTAAAGGACAATCGAAACGAGATTTATTTATTTATTTCAGAGTCGCCACTCGGGAGATTTTAGGGTGTCCCAAGTCACCAATTTTAATCCCGAATCGAGGAAAAAAATGACTCCATATTACAGTCCGCGCCCCAGAAATCCGGATAAGGAATTCTGTTAACCCGGGAGAAGGTGTTAAACACTACCGAGTTCCGTGGTTCTAGTACGGTCGCTCAACTGTCATATTCGGCTTATTTATCTGATTTTAAATACAATTATGAACTGATGTGCCAACTTTAACTTTTACCACTTTATTATTATTATTTTAAGAGAATGTGAACATCGCTTAAAACATGTCTTTGGACTGCGTCACATGAAATGCACCCACAATCCGGAACACATTTTATTTGATGTTTTGGGATTTGGATTTGGGTCGCATGAAATGCACACCCAAGTTTAAGAAAGTAAACTATTAAACACGCGCCTAAAGATATTATCGTGTTATTATTCTGGGAAGGCCGTGAGATTTGCTAAACGGCCCGCCCTGGGAACTAAGTACTTTGATATATACATTTAACAAGGGCCCCGCAGCTTGTGCATTTTGTTTTTCGAGACTCGTCTCATCTTTATTTTTGAAAGGATATCCTATAATGGCTACATTTCTTGTTGCATTTGTCTCTACTAATGAAAGCAAAAATGATCCTACTTAATTACATGCTTGCAGGTTGTTTATAGAGGGATTTCGAATGCTTTCGAAAAATCAGAAGCATGGCCACGTACACAGGCAGCCTATCGAATATTATGGGCCCAAACCCAGCCCACGCAGTAACGGCTGGGCCTGGGCCACTACTTTTCCGATGGAAGCCTGCTTGGTTCGTTCGATTTGGGCTCAACCTTCGTGAGGTTGAGAAATGTAGACTTGTGCTATTTGTTCTAAAGGCATGGTTTGCCAGTTATAATGAGGCAGTTTATTAAAAGGAATTGAAATTAACTAACAATGGATAGTTTTCATACTTAACATGCATTAAGGATATGCTAATCACAAACATAGCTAACGTCTAAGATATAACCTACCGCCCTGTGAATTCTACCAGCCTATATACACAATATGATATCAAGTTACCATACATTGACATTTCCCTATGTATGAGGGCTACCTCCAGTATCCAAGCAAAAATGTAAACTATTATACATCACATGATATTCAATATACAGGCTATGTATGAAAATAAACATCTTCAACTCTTCTCTTTTGTATTCATGCTCAACTTTCAAGTTATATTGATAGTGTATTAGTCGTGTACCTGGTATAGAAAAGCAAAAGAAGAAGGAGAATGATCAGCCGAGTAGTATGCAACAAACACAACAACAGCAGCAAACAGAAGCACACTCAGTCGAACAGCCCCAAACCAGTAACAGTAAAAGAAATAACCCAAGAAAACAGACCCAAGCTCGACAGCAATTTAAGAGAAAACCCGATTTCAATTCCAGAAAACCAAACAGCAACAGCCCAAAGAAATCAATAAGAATAACCAGTAGCAACAATTGCTTAAAACCAAAGCAATATTCCCAGAGTGAACTGATGAACAATATTCAGCCAGCAAAGAATTGGATACTACCAAACTGAAAGTCCAGTAGTGCCAACCGTACACAGACTAGCGCGAGAAGTAGTGATGTCTGATTCTTGTTACACACTCAAAAGCAAAGACAAGTTAAGGCTCTTTGATGTAAAGCTTAACCTAAAAATGCAAACCTTAACCCTCTTCTTTTCCGAAAAACTTCAGCTATTTTTTCCAAGTGTTTTTCTTCAACCCTTTCTTTGTCCTAAACAGACCTATTTATAGGCAGAAAATGGCAAGCACCAAGCTGCCTTGATCCCCTCACTTCTTTCCTGCCCATAACTTCTTTTAAAAACTAATCAAAAGTATTCCCCATGCCCATCTATTTGACAGCCTTCTAGCATGTGTCTTTCTGCCCAAAGGTATGGGCAGTCCTTTTGTTTAATCAGCCCCATGCTACCAAGTTTGGTTCCCCATTATTACATTAGTTTAATCCTAATTCAGTACCATATTTGTCAGCTCACTTAAACTAATCATTTCTATTCTTTTTTTACACCCAAATTACCCCTGTTAGCCCCCTGATTATCACTGTCTTGCCCTACTTCTATAGCAGGAAATTTGAACTTCTGAAAGTTCATTTTCCAGCTGCCCTAGACTGAATTTCTTAGTTGTTTGTAATGCAGTTACAAACTAATTTCACACAATGTCAAGCATCCAACTAACCTCAAAGTTCGATCAATCATGTGAAGTTAATCAGAACATTTGAACATCCAGTCATAGAAAACTAATCGACGACGTTTATCAAATCGACTATACTAATTATAACATGGAATAATCAGTCGATTAATCAAACAACACGAACGGGGTCCCAAATGGCTTCAGACAACTTTGCACAACACTGGGAGGCTATACGAATTATCATACTCGACGAATAATCTAATCAAACATGTATCTTACCATACATATTTAACAACAAACAGAAGAACAATCGACCAAATAAACGGCCTTACAAAGACGGAAGGAATTGAAAGAAAATATCAGAAATACCAAACAAACATAACAAAACATGCTAACAAACTCAATCAATATTCAAACAAAACTAGAAAAGAAAAATAAAACTTACTGTGAAGGCTCAAACAAAGGACGAACCAGGTCTGAACTAGATTTGACCATTTGAGGCCGAACAAACTTTAATCGGGGTGTTCTCGACCGAGAACACCTTGATTAAGGTCTATTAGACCTCAACCCTTTATTAAAACTGGCCGGATTCCCCAGGTTCTTGTGTTCTAGGGTTTGAATCTTCAGATTTGGGATTTTAGGATTTATGGGTAGATTCGGACCAAACCAAGCTTGGTTTGGTCACGAGGAGGTCAGGGGGTTGTCCAGTGTGAATCTGGGGTGGTTTGGTGTAGATCTGGGTTTGGTCTCGAACCTTCAAATCAAGATTCGAGATGGAGGAGTGTGATTCGAGGTACATGGTTGGTAGATTCGTGTTCAGGGTGGTTAGATGTATCGGGGGTGTTGTTTTGGTAGTCACCGGAGTCCTTGCCGCCGGTTTTACGGTGTATGTGAAGGATGGCGGCTAGGGTTTGGGATATTAGGGTTGGTCTCTGGAGACGATGAAGCCGGGGGGTGTTCGGATGGGGGCGGGGTAGCAATGTTGGGCTTTATATATGTTTTAAAGGTTTAGATCCTGGCCGTTGGGTCAAGTGAGATCTATGGCCAGGATCTATTCATTTAGGAAGGACGACGTCGTTTAGGTGGGAAGGTGGGTGAGACCGAGTAGGGAAATGGATCAGATTAGATTAACGGGTCTTAGGGGAGGGTCTGGATCCGTTGGATCAATGGGATTGGACGGCTCAGATCAAACGCCCTGAAACGGTGTCGTTGTGGTTAAATGAGAGGCATGATCGGGACCGTTCATCCGAATCATATCAACAGATCAAAACAAAGGCGCCAATACGACGTCTTTTGGGGTCGTGCTTGGGCAGCCTGGGTTGGGCTGGGTCTGTTTTTGGGCCTAATTTTTGGGGTCCAAACCGATTTTAACCCAACTCTTTTCTCTTCTTTAACTACCAAAATTAACTAAACTCCTAAATAAATTGTAAAAATAAAAATAAAATTACATATATACTGGTTAACACCCATAATAATTAACACACAGTTTAACATTAAATAAAAATCACTCAATGACAAAAACATATATTTTTGATTTCCTTTTTCTCTTGGAGTAACTTCCGTGAAGAAAAAATCACGTGCTTACAGCTGCCCCTCTTTGCCCGAAGACACAACGGGTTTTCGTGCAAAGATAAAGTGAGCGCTTTTTGCTTGTCCGTGTACTCTGTGTGAAGCATTTTTGAAAAAATATTTGACCGAACCTTTGCTTCAGAGGTTTCCTACATATCCTGGGCTGAACAGGAATCAGGTCAATATAGTTCGGGAAGTTTTGGTAGCTGGGACTACCGTATGACTGTCATGTTTGCTGTTGTTGTGTGCTGTTACATGCTGTTGTATGCTGTTATTGCTTACCTATCTCCTTGTTACATTGTGCTAAAAAGAAAAACAAGAAGCTAGGCTAGACTATGAATCAGAAGATCTCATCTATCTTCAACTTGTTCTTGTTGCCTTGCTTTCTTGTCGGCTTGCGTTTTCTTTCGATGCTTTTATTTTGTGAACTTGGGGGACGACACTGGTCCTTCGCCTTTCTGAATGCCAGTTTTCATCATTTTGCTTGGTCCACTGGGGACATGGCTTTCTTCATTAAGCTTTTCAGTGGTTCCTCTGGTGGTACGGCTCTCTTCATCAGATTTGTTATGCTGGGCAGAATTTAATGTTGACAAGCTGCTTATTTCAAAATGCGTCTTTTCTTCCCTTTTGACACATGCACTTGAGTTTGCAACCTTCTGCTTCCCAGTGTTGGGGATTTTTTATTATTTCCTGCTAGGTATTCCTGCTGTAACCTTCGGCCTTCCGGTGGGGTTACTGCTCTCAAAATCTGAAATATTTAAACTAAAACATGAAAAGTATTCCACTCGTTATACAGGTGGGCGCCTATTTAAACTAAGACATGAAAAATATTACTCTTGTTATACAGGTGGGCGCCTATTTAAACTAAGACTGAAAATATTCCTCTCGTTATACAGGTTGGCGCCTATTTAAACTAAGACATGAAAAGTATTCCTCTCGTTATACAGGTGGGCGCCTATTTAAACTAAGACTGAAAATATTACTGAAACTATTTGAATTTGTTTCTTCGTTCTTCCGAGAATTTTTTTGACAATGGCAGGAAATTTTCTGCCCCAGTTTTGGTGACTTTTCTAGCATCGCGTCCTTCTGTCATCATCAACCTTTATTTTCCTGTAGCAAACAAAAGGATTTTGTTAGTTTTAGTCATGGTGGGCAGCGGTGTCCTTCCGCTGGGGGATGATTTTTCCTTTTCTTTTCCTTGCTCAGTGGTCCCACAACTGGTTGGTGGATAAAGTTGCTTGTTGGAGGTGACCTGCCTGCTGGGGATGGTTTTCCATTTATCCCTTTTCCTGTTTTTCTCTTTACAGAACAAGCTGTGGGAGTCTGCTTCCATCCCGAAACCACTCCCTTAGGAGTTTATTTCCTCCCAGAACTGCAAGGCATAGAATTTTATCGCCTGGGGATAACCTTTAGGACTGTTAGGGCTATCTTGCATCGGATTAATTTCCTTTTCCTGTGGTGCCTGACCACTTCAGACTTGGGTCCGTGATTTATCGACATTCTGCGGGGAAACCTTCTCGGAACTTGATCCACAAGTCCTTCACCCGTCGTTTTCCGCTCTCTTCATGTCACCCTTAACTTTCTACACAATTCGTCCTTTGGTTTTGCAACCAACGCCTTTTGTCTTATTGCCTCGACTTTTAGCCTGTCCCTTTTGTACTTTGCTTTTGTACCCCTTCGGCCTCTGGTAGTAAACTCTGAAAAATCCTTTTCAAAACGATTTTCTAGAAAGAAATGAAAAAGATAGAAAAGGAGAAAAATCTTTCTGAACCAATACTGGTGGAAAAAAAGGAAAGAGAAGAACTTATCTGGATGACATGACTGGTCCTTACGATCATGACGTGCACCATAGATTCCCGACCCAGTCTATTTGTATCAATCAACCTGCTTGATGGTCTTACTTGCTGGGGATAAATGGGTGTTCATTTCTTCGCGAACGTGGACCCTTTTGTCGATATGTCTTGTCGCCTTATAGTGCCCTTCGAGGGGTTTTCACTAATGAGACTCTCTCTTTTCTCTCAGCTCCCGGCGCCTTATAGTGCCTGTGAAGGTTTTCATCGATAAGACTCTCTCGTTTTATATCTCTTATCTTTCGTCGCTTTATGGTGCCTGCGAAGGTTTTCATCGATAAGACTCTCATTTTATTTCTTCAGCGGGGAGTTGGAGTGCTGCCGATATGACCCTCTCTTCTGGAGGTTCTTTCGACTATCAATTCATCTTCAGTTTTATGGTCCTCTTCTTTGCTGGGGATCAGTGTATTATTCTCGGCTTTATTTGCCTGACTTGGCACATCTCGGAGGTTGATCGAGAGGTCTTTTGGACATCGATGTGGGTTTGGTGTGGGGTTAAAGAAAGGCTTATCAGAAATTTCGAAATAACTTTGACGGGTGAGCCACTACAACTCTTGGAATCAAACCTTTGTTGAAACTTTTAAAATATAACCTCTGCCCCAGTTTTCTTGCTTGGGGGATTTTATTTTTTCGCTATGTTGAGCTATGTGCGTTACACACACTGTGCACACTATGATCACCATGCACACTATGCATACTATGCACACTATGACCGAACCGTGAGGCGCCTACGTATCCTCTCTGAGGAATCAGGTCAAACGTAGTTCCTACCGGTTTTCTTGTGATTTTTATCTTCTTTTTATCTTTTTTTTCATTTTCTTTTAAAGATTTTTCTTTTTCTTTCTCTTTTTTTTTTCATATCTTTTCCATTAGTGATTCCAAAAGAGGGGTATGAAAGAATACCTTAAGGCTCAAAAGGGGGAAACAAGGGTCAAAAGTGTTTGGATAGAAGAAAGAATTGCCTCCATCATTTCATTATCCAATAAGTACCAAATACAAACAAACGAACCAATAACTACCATAATCAAAGAAATTACGCATAATATCTTTTGACTGCATCAGAATTGATAGCCATGTCGACACATCTTCCTTCGATATCCGTCAAACACAAAGCACCGTTGGACAACACTCTGGTCACGATATAAGGCCCTTGCCAATTTGGGGCGAACTTGCCTTTTGCTTCGACTTGATGCGGGAGGATCCGCTTCAATACCTGCTGCCCTACTTCAAACTTCCTGGGGCGTACCTTCTTATTGTATGCCTTTGCCATTCTCTTCTGATACAGCTAACCATGGCACACTGCTGCCAATCTTTTCTCGTCTATCAAGCTCAACTGTTCCAGTCGAGCTTTGACCCATTCATCATCGTCAATCTCGGCTTCAACGACAATCCGGAGGGACGGAATTTTGACCTCCGCTGGTATTACGGCCTCAGTTCCGTACACCAACAAATAAGGAGTTTCACCTATGGAAGTCCGGACGGTAGTGCGATAACCCAACAAAGCAAAGGGTAATCTCTCGTGCCATTGTCTAGATACTTCCACCATCTTTCGCAGTATCTTCTTGATGTTTTTATTGGCTACTTCGACCGCTCCATTCGCCTTGGGACGATATGAGGTGGAGTTGCGGTGTGTAATCTTGAATTGTTGGAATACCTCTCTCATCAGGCTGCTGTTAAGATTCGTACCATTGTCCGTAATGATCACTTTTGGGATCCCAAATCTGCAGATGATATGGGAGTGAACAAAATCCACCACTGACTTTTTAGTTACCGACTTGAAGGTTTTAGCCTCGACCCATTTGGTGAAGTAATCAATGGTCACCAGAATGAACCTATGGCCGTTGGATGCTGCCGGCTCGATAGGCCCAATGACATCCATGCCCCATGCAACAAACGGCCAGGGTGCTGACATCGTATGTAGCTCTGTTGGTGGAGAATGAATCATATCTCCATGTATCTGACACTGATGGCATTTCCTTACGAAAGCAATACAGTCATGCTCCATGGTGAGCCAATAATACCCTGATCGAAGGATCTTCCTTGCCAATACATAGCCGCTCATATGTGGCCCACAAACTCCAATATGTACCTCTGCCATAACCGTCGTGGCTTGACCAGCGTCTATACATCTTAACAGTCCCAAGTCCGGGGTTCTTCTGTACAACACTCCTCCACTGAGGAAGAAACCATTCGACAAACGCCGAAGGGCTCTTTTTTGGTCTCCAGTGGCCTGTTCTGGATAAATCCCCATTTTGAGGTACTCCTTTATATCATGAAACCAAGGCTTTCCATCTGCTTCCTCTTCTACCGTGTTACAATAAGCGTGCTGATCACGAACCTGGATGTGCAAAGGGTCAACATACATTTTGTCTGGATGGTGTAACATTGATGCTAAGGTGGCCAATGCATCTGCAACCTCGTTATGAACTCTCGGGATATGTGTGAATTTCACTGATCGAAATCGCTTGCTCAGATCGTGCAAACATTGTTGATATGGTATGAGTTTCAAATCTCGCGTTTCCCATTCACCCTGAATTTGATATACCAAGAGGTCCGAGTCTCCCAAGACCAAAACGTCTTGGACATCCATGTCCGCAGCTAATCGCAGACCCAAAATTCAAGCTTCATACTCGGCCATATTATTGGTGCAATAGAAGCGTAGTTGAGCTGTAACAGGATAGTAGCGTCCTGTTTCAGAAATGAGTACTGCTCCTATTCCAACGCCTTTCACGTTCGTAGCTCCATCGAAGAAAAGCTTCCAACCCGGTTCCTCGGGTAACTCCAGCTCACCCGTATGCATCACTTCTTCGTCAGGAAAATACGTTCTTAAAGGCTCGTATTTTTCATCAACGGGATTTTCTGCCAAATGGTCGGCCAACGCTTAGGCTTTCATGGCTGTCCTTGTCACATAAACGATATCGAACTCTGTGAGCAGAATTTGCCATTTTGCCAACCTCCCTGTAGGCATAGGTTTCTGAAAGATGTACTTCAATGGGTCCAAACGGACTATGAGATAAGTAGTATACGTGGATAGGTAGTGCTTCAACTTCTGAGCTACCCAAGTTAGGGCACTACATGACTTCTCGAGTTGAGTGTACTTGACCTCATATACTGTGAATTTCTTGCTAAGATAATAAATGGCCTGCTCCTTCCTTCCCGTGTCATCATGTTGCCCCAGTACACAACAAAATGAATTTTCCAGGACCGTCAGATAAAGAAGTAAGGGCTTCCCTGGCTTAGGTGAAACCAACACGGGTGGATTGGACAGATACCCTTTGATTTGGTCGAAAGCCTCTTGACACTCTGCCGTCCAACTTACCGCAACATCTTTTTTCAACAGCCGAAATATGTGTTCACAAGTCGCCGTGAGTTGAGCGATAAACCTACTGATGTAATTGAGTCTCCCCAACAGACTCATTACCTCTGTTTTGTTCCTTGGCGGTGGAAAATCTCGGATGGATTTGATCTTGGAGGGGTCTAACTCAATACCCCGTCGACTGACGATGAATCGTAACAACTTTCCAGATGGAACCCCGAATGCGCATTTCGCCGGGTTGAGCTTGATATAATACCTTCGGAGTCTTTGAAAAAATCTCCTTAGGTCTGCTACATGGTCTTCCTGACGCCAAGACTTTATGATCACATCATCTACGTACACCTCAATTTCTTTATGTATCATGTCGTGAAACACAGTAGTCATTGCTCGCATGTACATTGCCCCAGCGTTCTTCAATCCGAACGGCATTACCCGATAGCAGTAAGTTCCCCATGGCGTAATAAAAGCTGTCTTTTCCGCATCTTCCTCATCCATTAGGATCTGATGATATCCCGTATAGCAATACACAAAGGATCCGATCTCGCGTCCAGCGTAATTATCGATCAGGATATGGATACTGGGAAATGGAAAATTGTCCTTGGGACTTGCTTTGTTGAGATTGCGGTAGTCGACGCACACCCTGATTTTCCCATCCTTCTTTGGAACTGGTACCACATTGGCCAACCACTCGGGATATCGAGTGACCCGAATGACCTTCGCCTGCAACTGCTTAATCACCTCTTCTTTGATCTTTACACTCATTTCTGTTTTAAATTTCCTTAGCTTTTGCTTGACCGGAGGGTATGCCGGGTCAGTGGGCAATTTGTGAACCACTAAATTGGTGCTTAATCCCGGCATATCATCATATGACCATGAAAAAAAATATTTGAATTCCACGAGGGTTTTGATCAATTCTTCCCTGACATTCGGCTTAATGTGGATGCTGATTTTGGTTTCTCGGACATTATTAGCGTCTCCTATATTCACAGGCTCAGTGTCATTTAGGTTAGGCTTGGGTTTCTCTTCAAATTGGCACAGTTCTCGGTTTATCTCTTCGAAGGCTTTATCTTCGTCATATTCAGATTCATCGTCGCAAACGACCTCTTGTATCATTAAGTCGGACTCAGATTGATTTTTTAGACTAGGTCGAAGATCCGCTGTGCATACCATGTCATTAGAACCAGTAAAAAGAGAACTGTTCAGAAAGAAAAAGAACAAAACAAAATCAAAATGAGACAAAAGAAGAGAACTTTATTAAACTTGCGGGATAAAAGGGTTCACAATTTTACAAAACGAAAGTAAAATTTGGATTACACCCTGGAATAATCCGAACAAGAAAAAGCATAAATCAAAGCCTACTACCAAGGCTCCCCCCGTACAGGAAGAGGAGTAACCGTCCAATTGTTGGTTTTGGCCTTAGGCCCCACAAACTGTATCTCCGATCTGCTGGAACTTTCTCCAGCTTCTACCATACTAACATCAGCGAATAGCCTCTCAAAACTCTGATTTAGGTCCCCGTCCATCCCCATCAGTGGTCCGAGAATCTTTGGGACCGGTGACCCCTTGGCACTTGCTTTGATAAAAGATCTCGAGAGATGTGGCACGGGTTTAGGAAGATACCAGACTTTCTTCTTCATTTTCCGCGCTTGCTTTACATCTGCTGCGGTTGGTTTGAACCCCAACCCAAAGGTTTCCAAATTCTTGGGCAGGGAGACAGGTTGGACAATCCCCTGAAGCTCGACTCCCAGGCCTTTTCCCGGCACAAATCCATTACCCAGCATTTCCGAGACCATCATGACTGTTGCGGCAGCTACCCTAGGGTGTGGGATGATTTCTCCTTCAGAAATCTTGTTTGCCGACATTGTATCAAAAATATGGTAGACCCAAGGACCTCTATCATCATCGGTCTCTATGAAGGGAACAATGGTGCCACTCAAGGTGCACGCAGTGTCCTCGCCGTGCAGTACGACCTCTTGTCTATACCACTCAAACTTGACCATGTGGTGCAGGGTGGAAGGCACTGCTTTGGCTACGTGAATCCACGGTCGTCCCAACAGAAGGTTATAAGATACCGCGACATCTGAAACCTGGAACTCCATGGTAAATTGGACTGGACCGATGGTCAATTCGAGTACAATGTCCCCCACAGTGGTTGTTCCATTTCCGTCAAACCCTTGGACGCAAATGCTATTCTTGTGGATTCTTCCGTGGTCGATCTTTAACTGGTTCGGGGTGGATAATGGACAAATATTGGCACTTGAACCGTTATCCACCAATACCTGAGTAACTACCGAGTTTTCACATTTGACAGTTAAGTAGAGAGCTTTATTATGCTCCGTACCTTCCACTGGCAGATCATCATATGAGAATGTTACCCTGTTCACCTCGAAAATTTTGTTGGCAATGGTTTCCAGGTGATTTACAGAAATCTTGTTGGGCACATGAGCTTCATTTAGTATCTTCATCAGGGCCCGGCGATGTTCCTCAGAATGGATTAGTAATGATAGCAGTGAAATCTGGGACGGTGTTTTCCTCAGCTGTTCGACCACGGAGTAGTCCTACACTTTCATCTTTCTCACGAACTCCTCAGCCTCTTCTTCGGACACAGGTTTCTTGGTTGCAGCCAGGTTGGGTCTTCTCAGCTCCACCGGAGCAAAACACCGCCCTGATCGTGTCAGCCCTTGCGCTTCACAACTAACTTCCTCCACTTGTTTCCCTTTGTACATCACCACTGTCTTCTCGTATTTCCAAGGCACGACCTTGCTATCAATCATCAGCAGCTGGACTACAGGCTTTATGGTGACCAGTTCCCTGTATACCCCTTTCAACACAACTGCAGGTGTGGGTGGAGTCCCTGATATTGCCAACTTGTTTGGCTCGGGTTTGCATGTTATGGCGGATGGGCTCTTTCCTAATATCACTACTGGCTTGATGCCTTCTCCCTGCGATTGTACCCCCGTTCCTCCACTGGTCGATCCTTCTTTCGGGGCGGCCTGGATCATCATCACTGTCTGTGAGGGCTTTCTCAGCTCTCCTCCCTCATACACCAACTCGATCATGTGAGTCTCGTGGTGCGTTGGTAATGGGTTCTGGTTAATGTTAGGAGCCTCCGGCGTCTGGACCTCGATTTTGTTAGTATCAATGAGATCTTGTATCGCCTGCTTCAACCTCCCACATTTTTCAGTATCATGTTCCAGCATTCCTTAGCAGTACTCACAACTTATTGACCTGTTCACATTTTGGGGTGGGCGGTTTTGTTCTCTAGGTTCGACAAGACTCACCAAACCCGACCGTCTCAATTTGTGGAATACGGCGGTATAGGTCTCTCCTAGATCAGTAAAGGCTCTATGTTTCTGTAGCCTATCATTTTTAGCAGTCTGACTCCCTCGAAAACCTGCCCTTGGAGGGTCCCTGTATGCTCTCGGTGGAGGGTAGGTATTTTGTGGTGGTGGGTAGGTATTATGTGGAGCTGGGTATGTATTGTGGGGAGCTGGCGCACTCCATTGTGGGCGACCCGGAGGTTGGGTGTATGTCTGGGCTTGATGGATGGTGAAATGTGGTTCTTGAGGTGGATAGTGGTGATGTGGTGGGTTGTATGGGTAGTTTGGCCTGTGGGGTCTGGGTTGGTTGTAGTGCGGTTTGTCATACCTGGACCAACTGCTTGCCTCAATCGTGGCAATTTCTTCTTTCTTCCTTCTTTTGAGCGCACCTCCCGTGCCGCTCTGAATAGCTTGGGTCGTTGCCTTGAGTGCCGAGTAATTCAGGATTTTGTTAGACCTCAGTCCCTCTTCTATCATGACCCCTATCTTTACTACCTCGTTGAAGGACTTTCCAACCATCGTCACCAAGTGACCAAAGTAGGTTGATTCCAGTGTTTGCAAGAAGTAGTCCACCATTTCTCCCTCTTTCATGGGAGGATCAACTCTGGCCGCTTGCTCTCTCCAGCGGAACCTAAACTCGCGAAAACTTTCCCCAGGCTTCTTCCCGGTCCTCAACAATGTGAGACAGTCAGGGACTATCTCGAGATTGTATTGAAAATGACTTGCGAAAGCCTGCGCCAGGTCATCCCAAGTGTACCATCTGCTAGAATCCTGCGTGGTATACCATTCTAGTGCCGATCCGCTCAGACTTTGGCCGAAATAAGCTATCAGCAGCTCATCTTTGCCGCCTGGCCCTCTTATTTTGCTACAGAAACCCCGCAAATGTGCCATGGGGTCACCGTGCCCTTCATATAAATCAAACTTAGGCATCTTGAACCCAACCGAGAGTTGGACGTCCAGAAAAGGGCATAGATCCTTGTAGGCCACGCTGGCCTGGTTGGCCAATCCGTGCAAGTTCCTAAAGGACTGCTCCAGGCTTTTGAACTTCCTCAATACCTCATCTTGTTCTGGTGCTTTAACCGGCTTTTCAATCTCTGCCGGTCCCTCCAAGTGTGGATTGTAGGTGTGTGGTTCGGGGGCATGGAATGTGGGCTCAGGGGGATAGTATTGCGCATTGTGAGCCTGAAACAATGGCTCGCTGGTCGTTCTCTGTAGGGTGGCTGATGTGGGTCCCACAAAAGTGGGGACATTTGGTGTTGGAAGAGGTTGATGGGGTGGTGGAGCTTGGGAATCATGGGGGCTTCTCTCCTGATGATAACAGGGTTCGGGAGGCTTGTTGAAGGGCCGGAGTGAGGGTATTCCGGCATGTGCCCTAGTGGCTCAGGGCTCTTTTGTGCTTTGGCTAGAGCTAGCTGCATTGCATTCATCTCTAGTCCCATCCTTTCAATCTTTTCCATCGCTTCTTTTAACAACTGGCTCATCGGCCTTTCTTCCTCGGTACTATTCTCTGAAGTAGTCATACTTGTTGCTACCGGTCCTTTGGATCTGGTTTAGTAAGGGTGTGTTGCCAGAATTCTTTAACAACTAACTGTCTGGATCCAGACAACAACAAACTTTTTTAGCGTTAAAGCTTAGCAGATTTGATAACAACACATTGAGGATGCAATGCTCCTAGGCAGTTAACCGTTTCTAACATGCTTTGCTTCAAACAACATGCGTCATCCGGGCTTGCTCATTTGTCCTTTTAAAGCACTTTGGGAAACCCTGTATTTTATTTTATTCTTGTATTTTTTTTCTCTCTTTTTTTTTCTTTTTTTTTTCTTTTTATTTATTAAAGGCGGTCGAATCTTATGTGGATTGCCTACGTATCACGTTCCCGCGTGAATCAGACCAGGCGTAGTTCTGCCATAAAGTAAAGATACACAAAATTCTTTTGGGATCCTTTAATTCATCATCAAAATTTGCTATTACAACTTTATTTAAACAAAGAATAGCAACAGTACAGATTCCAAAGTTTTTGACCTAATTCCTTGATAGAAAGAAAACAACACATGTAAGACAGCAAAGCTAATTAAACAAGACTCGAACTAGGGCTACAATTCCAATTTGAGGGCTCGCGAGGCATCGCTCGGCCTTTTCGCGGCCCTTGGTGTAAGGTCTCTTTGCAAGCTCTTCAACTCATTCATGATCCGGTGGACGCAGCCCATGATGGAAACAAGGAGGGTTTTCCGAGGCATTTGCTCACATGCTAGGCATCTCATGTAGATGTAGTGCCCGATCTCATCAATCCTTCCTCGAATGTTATCCCTTTCAACGAACAATTGCTTTATTTGCCGGTTCTTTAATCCCAGTGCTTGAGCATTGTTGGCAAGTCGATCCTGGAACATCTCCATTTGTCTTTCCATGCAGGCCATTGCATCGTAACAACGTCTTCTGTCGGCCTGGGCATCTCGCGCTTGTTTGATGATCCGATCATGGAGAGTGGAGTTCGTTTTCCTTAATATCCTGATGCTCATTTCATAATCCCTTATGACCTGTTGCAGACGCTGCCTCCGGGCCATTGTACCTTTTGCCCATCTTCCCTTCATCCTTGCTATGCAAGCTTCTGATTGTTCTAATTCTTCTCGGCTTTGGCTAACCTGACTTCTCAGATCTGCTATCAATCTTTCGTCGGAGCGACGTTTCTGTTGGTCAATGTTACTCTTGTTGGCTTGGCGGATGCGGGCATTTAGCGTCTGGTTTTCTAGGGCTAACTTGTTCTTCTCACCCCGCTCGGAGGCGACTTGTACGTTGTTCTCAAATACGAGCCTTTCAACTTGTTGCTTTAGCCTCCCGATTTCAACCCGGTAACCTTCCTCCCTTTTTAACCATCCCCGCTGCTCCTGTGAGTTATCCGTGAATTGTTGGACGTGGGCTCTTTTAGCAGGTCTCTGACGAATTTGAAACCTCCTTTCGAACCAAGCGTCATACTTTGGGTCTACCTCACCTTTAGCCAGTTCTCGAACCATGGTTTTGGGTTCCAGGAATCTACACTCGTGCCACAACTTTCTAATCTTTCCTTCGGGAAATACAACTCCCGGGCTCAGCTCAATGGCGTGCTTGCTCAGATCTTCATCAGTAGGGATTACTTGAAATTTGCCCAGCTGGCGCAATACCCTATGAGGAGCATATGGCTGGATGCTGCGAAGTCCCATTAAGAGAACATGACACTCTTCAGCTGCCATGTATATCACCTCAGTATCAATCAACCAACCGAATGCCCATTCAATTTGGTCAGCTGTCGTGGACCTTAATCGTGTAAGCCATGCTTCGACACCTTCAGGAAATCTGACGCCTGTCATGCGCTTCTCAAAGACGATGATACAATTCCTCTCGGTCAACCCGTGGTTCATGTATCCTACTCGGTGATGGAGGTGTTCTTGCATCCATAACTGAAGTAACAGGTTGCACCCTTGGAAGAACTTGCCTCCTTCTCGGCATATAGTCAAAGCTTGGTAGATTTCGGACAGGATCAAAGGAACCATAGTACTGTCGGTCCTTTTGTTTGCAACATCGGCCATCCCTATAAGGCCTATATCTATCTTTTTATCCTTCCGTGGACAGACCATGACTCCCAAGAACGCTGTGATGAAAGCCAAAGTACGTCTTGCTTCCCATTTGTTTCTGTTCCCGCCATGAGTTAGTCCAAGGTTCGGTTCCTTGAAACCTTGCGGAGTTCCGTACCGTTGATACAAGAATTGGAGAGCACAACATCCTCTCGACAAATCGTCATGTTGTACCTTCCGACTGATGCTTAGCAAATCCAGAAATGCGTGCGGAGATACTGGCCTTGGCGAAAGTAAGTATTGCCCTCTTAACCTCCCATTCAATCCCGCATACCCGGTGACTTCCTCTAGTGTCGGTGAAAGTTCAAAGTCGACAAAACGGAATACATTGTGGGTTGGGTCCCTAAACGGTATTAGAGCTTCAAGAATATCTGTCCTTGGCTTAACACTCAGCAAATTGATAAAACCTCCCAATACTTTTCCCACTATCTCTTTGCCATCGGCTTCCAGGTCATTCCACCACATGTGGAGTTGTAGAGGGACCTCGCTGAGGGCCGAGAACGGTTCATTTTGCTTTGTGCTCATCCTGCACATTTATTAAGGTAATTAAAGAAAACTCTTACTAAACTCAAAACAGAACTATCTATACTTGATTTTTGAAGATGAAGGACTTGGTTTCTCAAATACGGCCTTTCAGCACTTCAGGGACGAAGATTTGGGAGGCTGTGTGGGTCAATTGGGCCGAATCTAAAAAAAATGACCCAAAGGTGGCTGTTTATGCAAAGTCAGCCTTCCGGTGTCCCCTTCGGGAACATTCGGCTATGTCTTGATAAAACAACGTCACCCGACTTCTTTATGACAGAATCAAAATTTGACATGTTTTTTTTTTTCATTTTTTTTCCCAATATTCAAAACCGGTCATCATGCAAGTCCAAAGCAAATAAATGCACAAGCAGTGAGTAGGATGCATCAGGATGGTCTTTTCTGTTTCAGGTTGCTATTCCTAGACGGACCCAACCCCTGTGTTGAGTCCCCTAAGTCAAAAATGCACATGATGCAGATAAGCGTTCCTACTAGGGATCCGACATGAAGTTGAGTTATTCTAGGTTCAGAACCTGGGTGTTTGTTCTAGACCTGGCTTACCCGAGCGGACAGCTCGAGCCGAGGGGGGGCAGCGTACCGGGAATACAGAAGCTTCACCGGCTTAGCAACTTGTCCGAACCTCGTTCTAAATTGGGATTTGACACTATACAGAAAAGAAGTCGTACGAAGTACACCCTTCTTCATGATTTAGAAGACTCAGAGAGGATATGGGTTTCGGCACAGTTTATATACAGTTCACATAATATCAAAGCGGTAAAAGGCAACCAATTAGCACATTAAGCACAGGTCATGTAACAAAATCAGATAAAGCTGAATATAACAATTTATTCTAAGCTCGATTTCTAATCCTGAACCAGTGGTTCTGGGCGGAATCCCCAGCAGAGTTGCCAGAGCTGTCACACCTCCTTTTTCCACACCCGAGAGGGTACAAGGGAGTTTTTTCCAATTAAAGGACAATCGAAATGAGATTTATTTATTTATTTCAGAGTCGCCACTCGGGAGATTTTTGGGTGTCCCAAGTCACCAATTTTAATTCTGAATCGAGGAAAAGAATGACTCCATATTACAGTCCGCGCCCCAGAATCCGGATAAGGAATTCCGTTAACCCGGGAGAAGGTGTTAAGCACTCCCGAGTTCCGTGGTTCTAGCACGGTCGCTCAACTGTCATATTCGGCTTATTTATCTGATTTTAAGTACAATTATGAACTGATGTGCCAACTTTAACTTTTACCACTTTATTATTATTATTTTAAGAGAATGTGAACATCGCTTAAAACATGTCTTTGGACTGCGTCACATGAAATGTACCCACAATCTGGAACACATTTTATTTGATGTTTTGGGATTTGGATTTGGGTCGCATGAAATGCACACCCAAGTTTAAGAAAGTAAATTATTAAACACGCGCCTAAAGAGATTATCGTGTTATTATTCTGGGAAGGCCGTGAGATTTGCTAAACGACCCGCCCTGGGAACTAAGTACTTTGATATATACATTTAACGAGGGCCCCGCAGCTTGTGCATTTTGTTTGTCGAGGCTCGTCTCATCATTATTTTTGAAAGGATATCCTATAGTGGCTACATTTCTTGTTACGTTTGTCTCTACTAATGAAAGCAAAAATGATCCTACTTAATTACATGCTTGCAGGTTGTTTATAGAGGGATTCTGAATGCTTTCGCAAAATCAGAAGCATGGCCACGTACACAGGCAGCCTATCGAATATTATGGGCCCAAACCCAGCCCACGCAGTATCGGCTGGGCCTGGGCCACTGCTTTTCCGATGGAAGCCTGCTTGGTTCGTTCGATTTGGGCTCAACCTTCGTGAGGTTGAGAAATGTAGACTTGTGCTATTTGTTCTAAAGGCATGGTTTTCCAGTTATAATGAGGCAGTTTATCAAAAGGAAATGAAATTAACTAACAATGAATAGTTTTCATACTTAACATGCATTAAGGATATGCTAATCACAAACATAGCTAAAGTCTAAGATATAACCTACTGCCCTGTGAATTCTACCAGCCTATATACACAATATGATATCAAGTTACCATACATTGACATTTCCCTATGTATGAGGGCTACCTCCAGTATCCAAGCAAAAATGTAAACTATTATACATCACATGATATTCAATATACAGGCTATGTATGAAAATAAACGTCTTCAACTCTTCTCTTTTGTATTCATGCTCAACTTTCAAGTTACATTGATAGTGTATTAGTCGTGTACCTGGTATAGAAAAGCAAAAGAAGAAGGAGAATGATCAGCCGAGTAGTATGCAACAAACACAGCAACAGCAGCAAACAGAAGCACACTCAGTCGAACAGCCCCAAACCAGTAACAGTAAAAGAAACAACCCAAGAAAACAGACCCAAGCTCGACAGCAATTTAAGAGAAAACCCGATTTCGATTCCAGAAAACCAAACAGCAATAGCCCAAAGAAATCAATAAGAATAACCAGTTGCGACAGTTGCTTAAAACTAAAGCAATATTCCCAGAGTGAACTGATGAACAATATTCAGCCAACAAAGAATTGGATACTACCAAACTGAAAGTCCAGCGGTGCCAACCGTACACAGACTAGCGCGAGAAATAGTGATGTCTGATTCTTGTTACACACTAAAAAGCAAAGACAAGTTAAGGCTCTTTGATGTAAAGCTTAACCTAAAAATGCAAACCTTTACCCTCTTCTTTTCCGAAAAACTTCAGCTATTTTTTCCAAGTGTTTTTCTTCAACCCTTTCTTTGTCCTAAACAGACCTATTTATAGGAAGAAAATGGCAAGCACCAAGCTGCCTTGATCCCCTCACTTCTTTCCTGCCCATAACTTCTTTTAAAAACTAATCAAAAGTATTCCCCATGCCCATCTATTTGACAGCCTTCTAGCATGTGTCTTTCTGCCCAAAGGTATGGGCAGTCCTTTTGTTTAATCAGCCCCATGCTACCAAGTTTGGTTCCCCATTATTACATTAGTTTAATCCTAATTCAGTACCATATTTGTCAGCTCACTTAAACTAATCATTTCTATTCTTTTTTTACACCCAAATTACCCCTGTTAGCCCCATGGTTATCATTGTCTTGCCCTGCTTCTATAGCAGGAAATTTGAACTTCTGAAAGTTCATTTTCCAGCTGCCCTAGACTGAATTTCTTAGTTGTTTGTAATGCAGTTACAAACTAATTTCACACAATGTCAAGCATCCAACTAACCTCAAAGTTCGATCAATCATGTGAAGTTAATCAGAACATTTGAACATTCAGTCATAGAAAACTAATCGACGATGTTTATCAAATCGACTATACTAATTATAACATGGAATAATCAGTCGATTAATCAAACAACACGAACGGGGTCCCAAATGGCTTCAGACAACTTTGTACAACACTGGGAGGCTATACGAATTATTATACTCGACGAATAATCTAATCGAACATGTATCTTACCATATATATTTAACAACAAACAGAAGAACAATCGACCAAATAAACGGCCTTACAAAGACGGAAGGAATTGAAAGAAAATATCAGAAATACCAAACAAACATAACAAAACATGCTAACAAACTCAATCAATATTCAAACAAAACTAGAAAAGAAAAAGAAAACTTACTGTGAAGGCTCAAACAAAGGATGACCCAGGTCTGAACTAGATTTGACCATTTGAGGTCGAACAAACTTTAATCGGGGTGTTCTCGACCGATAACACCTTGATTAAGGTCTATTAGGCCTCAACCCTTTATTAAAACTGGCTGGATTCCCCAGGTTCTTGTGTTCTAGGGTTTGAATCTTCAGATTTGGGATTTTAGGATTTGTGGGTAGATTCGGACCAAACCAAGCTTGGTTTGGTCACGAGGGAGGTCAGGGGGTTGTCCAGTGTGAATCTGGGGTGGTTTGGTGTAGATCTGGGTTTGGTCTCGAACCTTCAAATCATGATTCGAGATGGAGGAGTGTGATTCGAGGTACATGGTTGGTAGATTCGTGTTCAGGGTGGTTGGATGTATTGGGGATGTTGTTTTGGTAGTCACCGGCGTCCTTGCCGCCAGCTTTACGGTGAAGGTGAAGGTGGCGGCTAGGGTTTGGGATATTAGGGTTGGTCTCTGGAGACGATGAAGCCGGGGGGTGTTCGGATAGGGGGCAGGGTAGCAAGGTTGGGCTTTATATATGTTTTAAAGGTTTAGATCCTGGCCGTTGGGTCAAGTGAGATCTATGGCCAGGATCTATTCATTTAGGAAGGACAACGTTGTTTAGGTGGGAAGGTGGGTGAGACCGGGTAGGGAAATGGATCGGATCAAATTAACGGGTCTTAGGGGAGGGCCTGGATCCGTTGGATCAATGGGATTGGACGGCTCAGATCAAATGCCCTGAAACGGCGTCGTTGTGGTTAAATGAACGGCCTGATTGGGACCGTTCATCTGAATCATATCAACGGATCAAAACAAAGGCGCCGATACGGCGTCGTTTGGGTCCGTGCTTGGGCAGCCTGGGTCGGGCTGGGTCTGTTTTTGGGCCTAATTTTTGGGGTCCCAACCGATTTTAACCCAACTCTTTTCTCTTCTTTAACTACCAAAATTAACTAAACTCCTAAATAAATTGTAAAAACAAAAATAAAATTACACACATACTGGTTAACACCCATAATAATTAACACACAGTTTAACATTAAAATAACTCAATGACAAAAACATATATTTTTGATTTCCTTTTTCTCTTGGAGTAACTTCCGTGAAGCAAAAATCATGTGCTTATAGCTGCCCCTCTTTGCCCGAAGACACGACGGGTTTTTGTGCAAAGATAAAGTGAGCGCTTTTTGCTTGTCCGTGTACTCCGTGTGAAGCATTTTTGAAAAATATTTGACCGAACCTTTGCTTCAGAGGTTTCCTACATATCCTAGGCTGAACAGGAATCAGGTCAATGTAGTTCAGGAAGTTTTGGTAGCTGGGACTACCGTGTGACTGTCATGTTTGCTGTTGTTGTGTGCTGTTACATGCTGCTGTATGCTGTTATTGCTTACCGATCTCCTTGTTACATTGTGCTAAAAAGAAAAACAAGAAGCTAGGATAGACTATGGATCATAATATCTCATCTATCTTCAACTTGTTCTTGTTGCCTTGCTTTCTTGTCGGCTTGCGTTTTCTTCCGATGCTTTTATTTTGTGAACTTGGGGGACGACACTGGTCCTTCGCCTTTCTGAATGCCAGTTTTCATCAATTTGCTTGGTCCGCTGGGGACATGGCTTTCTTCATTAAGCTTTTCAGTGGTTCCTCTGGTGGTACGACTCTCTTCATCAGATTTGTTATGCTGGGCAGAATTTAATGTTCACAAGTTGCTTATTTCAAAACGTGTCTTTTCTTCCCTTTTGACACATGCACTTGAGTTTGCAACCTTCTGCTTCCCGGTGCTGGGGATTTTTTATTGTTTCCTGCTAGGTATTCCTGCTATAACCTTCGGCCTTCCGGTGGGGTTACTGCTCTCAAAATTTGAAATATTTAAACTAAAACATGAAAAGTATTCCACTCGTTATACAGGTGGGCGCCTATTTAAACTAATACATGAAAAGTATTCCTCTCGTTCTACAGGTGGACGCCTATTTAAACTAAGACTGAAAATATTCCTCTCGTTATACAGGTGGGCGCCTATTTAAACTAAGACTGAAAATATTCCTCTCGTTATACAGGTGGGCGCCTATTTAAACTAAGACTGAAAATATTACTGAAACTATTTGAATTTGTTTCTTCGTTCTTCCGAGAAATTTTTTGACAATGGCAGGAAATTTTCTGCCCCAGTTTTGGTGACCTTTCTGGCATCGCGTCCTTCTGCCATCATCAACCTTTATTTTCCTGTAGCAAACAAAAGGATTTTGTTAGTTTTAGTCATGGTGGGCAGCGGTGTCCTTCCGCTGGGGGATGATTTTTCCTTTTCTTTTCCTTGCTCAGTGGTCCCACAACTGGTTGGTGGATAAAGTTGCTTGTTGGAGGTGACCTGCCTGCTGGGGATGGTTTTCCATTTATCCCTTTTCCTGTTTTTCTCTTTACAGAACAAGCTGTGGGAGTCTGCTTCCATCCCGAAACCACTCCCTTAGGAGTTTATTTCCTCCCAGAACTGCAAGGCATAGAATTTTATCGCCTGGGGATAACCTTTAGGACTGTTAGGGCTATCTTGCATCGGATTAATTTCCTTTTCCTGTGGTGCCTGACCACTTCAGACTTGGGTCCGTGATTTATCGACATTCTGCGGGGAAACCTTCTCGGAACTTGATCCACAAGTCCTTCACCCGTCGTTTTCCGCTCTCTTCATGTCACCCTTAACTTTCTACACAATTCGTCCTTTGGTTTTGCAACCAACGCCTTTTGTCTTATTGCCTCGGCTTTTAGCCTGTCCCTTTTGTACTTTGCTTTTGTACCCCTTCGGCTTGTGGTAGTAAACTCTGAAAAATCCTTTTCAAAACAAATTTCTAGAAAGAAATGAAAAAGATAGAAAAGGAGAAAAATTTTTCTGAACCAATACTGGTGGAAAAAAAGGAAAGAGAAGAACTTATCTGGATGACATGACTGGTCCTTACGATCATGACGTGCACCATAGATTCCTGACCCAGTCTATTTGTATCAATCAACCTGCCTGATGGTCTTACTTGCTGGGGATAAATGGGTGTTCATTTCTTCGCGAACGTGGACCCTTTTGTCGATCTGTCTTGTCGCCTTATAGTGCCCTTCGAGGGGTTTTCACTAATGAGACTCTCTCTTTTCTCTCAGCTTCCGGCGCCTTATGGTGCTTGTGAAGGTTTTCACCGATAAGACTCTCTCATTTTATATCTCTCATCTTTCGTCACCTTATGGTGCCTGCGAAGGTTTTCACCGATAAGACTCTCTCATTTTATTTCTTCAGCGGGGAGTTGGAGTGCTGCCGATATGACCCTCTCTTCTGGAGGTTCTTTCGACTATCAATTCATCTCCAGTTTTATGGTCCTCTTCTTTGCTGGGGATCAGTGTATTATTCTCGGCTTTATTTGCCTAACTTGGCACCTCTCGGAGGTTGATCGGGAGTCTTTTGGACATCGATGTGGGTTTGGTGTGGGGTTAAAGAAAGGCTTATCAGAAATTTCGAAATAACTTTGACGTGTGAGCCACTACAACTCTTGGAATCAAACCTTTGTTGAAACTTTTAAAATATAACCTCTGCCCCAGTTTTCTTGCTTGGGGGATTTTATTTTTTCGCTATGTTGAGCTATGTACGTTACACACACTGTGCACACTATGCTCACCATGCACACTATGCACACTATAACCGAGCCGTGAGGCACCTACGTATCCTCTTTGAGGAATCAGGTCAAACGTAGTTCCTACCGGTTTTCTTGTGATTTTTATCTTCTTTTTCTTTTTTTTTCATTTTCTTTTAAAGATTTTTCTTTTTCTTTCTCTTTTTTTTCCCATATCTTTTCCATTAGTGATTCCAAAAGAGGGGTATGAAAGAATACCTTAAGGCTCAAAAGGGGGAAACAAGGGTCAAAAGTGTTTGGATAGAAGAAAGAATTGCCTCCGTCATTTCATTATCCAATAAGTACCAAATACAAACAAACGAACCAATAACTACCATAATCAAAGAAATTACGCATAATATCTTTTGACTGCATCAGAATTGATAGCCATGTCGACACATCTTCCTTCGATATCTGTCAAACACAAAGCACCGTTGGACAACACTCTGGTCACGATATAAGGCCCTTTCCAATTTGGGGCGAACTTGCCTTTTGCTTCGACTTGATGCGGGAGGATCCGCTTCAATACCTGCTGCCCTACTTCAAACTTCCTGGGGCGTACCTTCTTATTGTATGCCTTTGCCATTCTCTTCTGATACAGCTAACCATGGCACACTGCTGCCAATCTTTTCTCGTCTATCAAGCTCAACTGTTCCAGTCGAGCTTTGACCCATTCATCATCGTCAATCTCGGCTTCAGCGACAATCAGGAGGGACGGAATTTCGACCTCCGCTGGTATTACGACCTTAGTTCCGTACACCAACAAATAAGGAGTTGCACCTATGGAAGTCCGGACGGTAGTGCTATAACCCAACAAAGCAAAGGGTAATCTCTCGTGACATTGTCTAGATCCTTCCACCATCTTTTGCAGTATCTTCTTGATGTTTTTATTGGCTGCTTCGACCGCTCCATTCACCTTGGGACGATATGGGGTGGAGTTGCGGTGTGTAATCTTGAATTGTTGGCATACCTCTCTCATCAGGCTGCTTTTAAGATTCGCACCATTGTCCGTAATGATCACTTTTGGGATCCCAAATCTACAGATGATATGGGAGTGAACAAAATCCAACACTGACTTTTTAGTTACCGACTTGAAGGTTTTAGCCTCGACCCATTTGGTGAAGTAATCAATGGTCACCAGAATGAACCTATGGCCGTTGGATGCTGCCGGCTCGATAGGCCCAATGACATCCATGCCCCATGCAACAAATGGCCAGGGTGCTGATATCGTATGTAGCTCTGTTGGTGGAGAATGAATCATATCTCCATGTATCTGACACTGATGGCATTTCCTTACGAAAGCAATACAGTCATGCTCCATGGTGAGCCAATAATACCCTGCTCGAAGGATCTTCCTTGCCAATACATAGCCGCTCATATGTGGCCCACAAACTCCAGCATGTACCTCTGCCATAACTGTCGTGGCTTGACCAGCGTCTATACATCTTAACAATCCCAAGTCCGGGGTTCTTCTCTACAACACTCCTCCGCTGAGGAAGAAACCATTCGACAAACGCCGAAGGGCTCTTTTTTGGTCTCCAGTGGCCTGTTTTGAATATATCCCCATTTTGAGGTACTCCTTTATATCATGAAACCAAGGCTTGCCATCTGCTTCCTCTTCTACCGTGTTGCAATAAGCGTGCTGATCACGAACCTGGATGTGCAAAGGATCAACATACATTTTGTCATGATGGTGTAACATTGATGCTAAGGTGGCCAATGCATCTGCAACCTCGTTATGAACTCTCGGGATATGTTTGAATTTCACTGATCAAAATCGCTTGCTCAGATCGTGCAAACATTGTCGATATGGTATGAGTTTCAAATCCCGCGTTTCCCATTCACCCTGAATCTGATGTACCAAGAGGTCCGAGTCTCCCAAGACCAAAACGTCTTGGACATCCATGTTCGCAGCTAATCGCAGACCCAAAATGCAAGCTTCATACTCGGCCATATTATTGGTGCAATAGAAGCGTAGTTGAGCTGTAACAAGATAGTGGCGTCCTGTTTCAGAAATGAGTACTGCTCCTATTCCAACGCCTTTCGCGTTCGCGGCTCCATCGAAGAAAAGCTTCCAACCCGGTTCCTCGGGTAACTCCAGCTCACGCGTATGCATCACTTCTTCGTCGGGAAAATACGTTCTTAAAGGCTCGTATTTTTCATCAACGGGATTTTCTGCCAAATGGTCGGCCAGCGCTTGGGCTTTCATGGCTGTCCTTGTCACATAGACGATATCGAACTCTGTGAGCAGAATTTGCCATTTTGCCAACCTCCCTGTGGGCATAAGTTTCTGAAAGATGTACTTCAATGGGTCCAAACAGGATATGAGTTAAGTAGTATACGAGGACAAGTAGTGCTTCAACTTCTGAGCTACCCAAGTTAGGGTGCAGCATGTCTTCTCGAGTTGAGTGTACTTGACCTCATATACTGTGAATTTCTTGCTAAGATAATAAATGGCCTGCTCCTTCCTTCCCGTGTCATCATGTTGCCCCAGTACACAACCAAATGAATTTTCCAGGACCGTCAGATAAAGAATTAAGGGCTTCCCTGGCTTAGGTGGAACCAACACGTGTGGATTGGACAGATACCCTTTGATTTGGTCGAAAGCCTCTTGACAGTCTGCCGTCCAACTTACCGCAGCATCTTTTTTCAACAGCAGAAATATGGGTTCACAAGTCGCCGTGAGTTGAGCGATGAACCTACTAATGTAATTGAGTCTCCCCAACAGACTCATTACCTCTGTTTTGTTCCTTGGCGGTGGCAAATCTCGGATGGACTTGATCTTGGAGGGGTCTAACTCAATACCCCATCGACTGACGATGAATCCTAACAACTTTCCAGATGGAACCCCGAATGCGCATTTGGCCGGGTTGAGCTTGATATCATACCTTTGGAGTCTTTGAAAAAATCTCCTTAGGTCTGCTACATGGTCTTCCTGACGCCAAGACATTATGATCACATCATCTACGTACACCTCAATTTCTTTGTGTATCATGTCGTGAAACACAGTAGTCATTGCTCGCATGTACGTTGCCCCGGCGTTCTTCAATCCGAACGGCATTACCCGATAGCAGTAAGTTCCCCATGGCATAATAAAAGCTGTCTTTTCCGCATCTTCCTCGTCCATTAGGATCTGATGATATCCCGCATAGCAATCCACAAAGGATCCGATCTCGCGCCCAGCGCAATTATCGATCAGGATATGGATGCTGGGCAATGGAAAATTGTCCTTGGGACTTGCTTTGTTGAGGTTGCGGTAGTCGACGCACACCCTGATTTTTCCATCCTTCTTTGGGACTGGTACCACATTGGCCAACCACTCGGGATATCGAGTGACCCGAATGACCTTCGCCTGCAACTGCTTAATCACCTCTTCTTTGATCTTTACACTCATTTCTGTTTTAAATTTCCTTAGCTTTTGCTTGACCGGAGGGTATGCCGGGTCAGTGGGCAATTTGTGAACCACTAAATTGGTGCTTAATCCCGACATATCATCATATGACCATGCAAAAACATCTTTGAATTCCACGAGGGTTTTGATCAATTCTTCCCTGACATTCGGCTCAATGTGGATGCTGATTTTGGTTTCTCGGACATTATCAGCGTCTCCTAGATTCACAGCCTCAGTGTCATTTAGGTTAGGCTTGGGTTTCCCTTCAAATTGGTACAGTTCTCGGTTTATCTCTTCGAAGGCTTGATCTTCGTCATATTCAGACTTATCGTCGCAAACGACCTCTTGTATCATTAAGTCGGACTCAGATTGATTTTTAGACTAGGTCGAAGATCCGCTGTGCATGCCATGTCATTAGAACCAGTAAAAAGAGAACTGTTCAGAAATAAAAAGAACAAAACAAAATCAAAATGAGACAAAAGAAGAGAACTTTATTAAACTTGCGGGATAAAAGGGTTCACACTTTTACAAAACGAAAGTAAAATTTGGATTACATCCTGGAATAATCCGAACAAGAAAAAGCATAAATCAAAGCCTACTCCCAAGGCCCCCCCCGGACAAGAAGAGGAGTAACCGTCCAATTGTTGGTTTTGGCCTCAAGCCCCACAAACTGTATCTCCAATCTGCTGGAACTTTCTCCAGCTTCTACCATACTAACATCAGCGAATAGCCTCTCGAAACTCTGATTTAGGTCCCCGTCCATCCCCATCTGCTACTCTTGTGGATTCTTCCGTGGTCGATCTTTAACTGGTTCAGGGTGGATAATGGACAAATATTGGCACTTGAACCGTTATCCACCAATACCCGAGTAACTACCGAGTTTTCACATTTGACAGTTAAGTAGAGAGCTTTATTATGCTCCGTACCTTCCACTGGCAGATCATCATCTGAGAATGTTACCATGTTCACTTCGAAAATTTTGTTGGCAATGGTTTCCAGGTGATTTACAGAAATCTCGTTGGGCACATGAGCTTCATTTAATATCTTCATTAGGGCCCGACGATGTTCCTCAGAATGGATTAGAAATGATAGCAGCGAAATCTAGGTCAGTGTTTTCCTCAGCTATTCGACCACGGAGTAGTCCTGCACTTTCATCTTTCTCAAGAACTCCTCAGCCTCTTCTTCGGACACAGGTTTCTTGGTTGCATCCGGGTTGGGTCTTCTCAGCTCCACCGGAGCAAAACACCGTCCTGATCGAGTCAGCCCTTGCGCTTCACAACTAACTTCCTCCACTTGTTTCCCTTTGTACATCACCACTGTCTTCTCGTATTTCCAAGGCACGGCCTTACTATCAATCATCGGCAGCTGGACTACAGGCTTTATGGTGACCAGTTCCCTGTATACCCCTTTCAACACAACTGCAGGTGTGGGTGGAGTCCCTGATATTGCCAACTTGTTTTGCTCGGGTTTGCTTTTTATGGCGGACGGGCTCTTTCCTAATATTACTACTGGCTTGATGCCTTCTCCCTGTGATTGTACCCCCGTTCCTCCACTAGTCGATCCTTCTTTCGGGGTGGCCTGGATCATCATCACTGTCTGTGAGGGCTTTCTCAGCTCTCCTCCCTCATACACCAACTCGATCATGTGAGTCTCGTGGTGCGTTGGTAATGGGTTCTGGTTAATGTTAGGTGCCTCCGGCGTCTGGACCTCGATTTTGTTAGTATCAATGAGATCTTGTATCGCCTGCTTCAGCCTCCAACATTTTTCAGTATCATGTCCAAGCATTCCTGAGCAGTACTCACAACTTATTGACCTGTTCACATTTTGGGGTGGGGGGTTTTGTTCTCTAGGTTCGACAGGACTCACCAAACCCAACCGTCTCAATTTGTGGAATACGGCGGTATAGGTCTCTCCCAGCTCAGTAAAGGCTCTATGTTTCTGTAGCCTATCATTTTTAGCAGTCTGACTCCCTCGAAAACCTGCCCTTGGAGGGTCCCTGTATGCTCTCGGTGGAGGGTAGGTATTTTGTGGTGGTGGGTAGGTATTATGTGGAGCTGGGTATGTATTGTGGGGAGCTGGCGCACGCCATTGTGGGCGACCCGGAGGTGGGTGTATGTCTGGGCTTGATGGATGGTGAAATGTGGTTCTTGAGGTGGATAGTAGTGATGTGGTGGGTTGTATGGGTAGTTTGGCCTGTGGGGGTCTGGGTTTGTTGTAGTGCGGTTTGTCAAACCTGGACCAACTGCTTGCCTCAATCGTGGTAATTTCTTCTTTCTTCCTTCTTCCGAGCGCACCTCCCGTGCCGCTTTGAATAGACTGGGTCGTTGCCTTGAGTGCCGAGTAATTCAGGATTTTGTCAGACCTCAGCCCCTCTTCTATCATGACCCCTATCTTTACTACCTCGTTGAAGGAATTTCCAACCGTCGTCACCAAGTGACCAAAGTAGGTTGGATCCAGTATTTGCAAGAAGTAGTCCACCATTTCTCCCTCTTTCATGGGAGGATCAACTCTGGACACTTGCTCTCTCCAGCGGAACCCGAACTCGCGAAAACTTTCCCCAGGCTTCTTTCCGGTCCTCAACAATGTGAGACGGTCAGGGACTATCTCGAGATTGTATTGAAAATGACCTGCGAAAGCCTGCGCCAGGTCATCCCAAGTGTACCATCTGCTGGAATCCTGCCTGGTATACTATTCTAGTGCCGAACCGCTCAGACTTTGGCCGAAATAAGCTATCAGCAACTCATCTTTGCCGCCTGCCCCTCTCATTTTGCTACAGAAACCCCGCAAATGTGCCATGGGGTCATCGTGCCCTTCATATAAATCAAACTTAGGCATCTTGAACCCAGCCGGGAGTTGGACGTCCGGAAAAGGGCATAGATCCTTGTAGGCCACGCTGACCTGGTTACCCAATCCGTGCAAGTTTCTGAAGGACTGCTCCAGGATTTTAAACTTCCTCAATACCTCATCTTGTTCTGGTGCTTTAACCGGCTTTTCAATCTCTGCCGGTACCTCCAAGTGTGGATTGTAGGTGTGTGGTTCGAGGGCATGGAATGTGGGCTCAAGGGGATAGTATTGCATCGTGAGCCTGAAACAATGGCTCGCTGGTCGTTCTCTACAGGGTGGCTGATGTGGGTCCCACAAAAGTGGGGACATTTGGTGTTGGAAGAGGTTGATGGGGTGGTGGAGCTTGGGAATCATGGGGGCTTCTCTCCTGATGATAACGGGGGTTCGGGAGGCTTGTTGAAGGGCCGGAGTGAGGGTATTCCGGCATGTTCCCTAGTGGCTCAGGGCTCTTTTGTGCTTTGGCTAGAGCTAGCTGCATTGCATTCATCTCTAGTCACATCCTTTCAATCTTTTCCATCGCTTCCTTTGACAACTGGCTCATCGGCCTTTCTTCCTCGGTACTATTCTCTGAAGTAGTCATGCTTGTTTCTACCGATCCTTTGGATCTGGTTTGGTAAGGGTGTGTTGCCAGAATTCTTTAACAACTAACTGTCTGGATCCAGACAACAACAAACTTTGTTAGCGCTAGAGCTTAACAGATTTGATAACAACACATTGAGGAATGCTCCTAGGCAGTTAACCGTTTCTAACATGCTTTGCTTCAAACAACATGCGTCATCCGGGCTTGCTCATTTGTCCTTTTAAATCACTTTGGGAAACCCTGTATTTTATTTTATTCTTGTATTTTTTTTCTCTCTTTTTCTTTTTTTTTCTTTTTTTTTTCTTTTTTTTTATTAAAGGTGGTCGAATCTTATGTGGATTGCCTACGTATCACGTCCCTGCGTGAATCAGACCAGGCGTAGTTCTGCCATAAAGTAAAGATACACAAAATTCTTTTGGGATCCTTTAATTCATCATCAAAATTTGCTATTACAACTTTCTTTAAACAAAGAATAGCAACAGTACAGATTCCAAAGTTTTTGACCTAATTCCTTGAAAGAAAGAAAACAACACATGTAAGACAGCAAAGCTAATTAAACAAGACTCGAACTAGGGCTACAATTCCAATTTGAGGGCTCGCGAGGCATCGCTCGGCCTTTTCGCGGCCCTTGGTGTAAGGTCTCTTTGCAAGCTCTTCAACTCATTCATGATCCGGTGGACGCAGCCCATGATGGAAACAAGGAGGGTTTTCCGAGGCATTTGCTCACATGCTAGGCATCTCATGTAGATGTAGTGCCCGATCTCATCAATCCTTCCTCGAATGTTATCCCTTTCAACGAACAATTGCTTTATTTGCCGGTTCTTTAATCCCAGTGCTTGAGCATTGTCGGCAAGTCGATCCTGGAACATCTCCATTTGTCTTTCCATGTAGGCCATTGCATCGTAACAACGTCTTCTGTCGGCCTGGGCATCTCGCGCTTGTTTGATGATCCGATCATGAAGAGTGGAGTTCGTTTTCTTTAATATCCCGATGCTCATTTCATAATCCCTTATGACCTGTTGCAGACGTTGCCTCCGGGCCATTGTACCTTTTGCCCATCTGACCTTCATCCTTGCTATGCAAGCTTCTGATTGTTCTAATTCTTCTCGGCTTTGGCTGACCTGACTTCTCAGATCTGCTATCAATCTTTTGTCGGAGCGACGTTTCTGTTGGTCAATGTTACTCTTGCTGGCTTGGCGGATGCGAGCCTTTAGCGTCTGGTTTTCTTGGGCTAACTTCTTCTTCTCACCCCGCTCGGAGGCGACTTGTACGTTGTTCTCAAATACGAGCCTTTCAACTTGTTGCTTTAGCCTCCCGATTTCAGCCCGGTAACCTTCCTCCCTTTTTATCCATCCCCACTACTCCTGTGAGTTATCCGTGAATTGTTGGACGTGGGCTCTTTTAGCAGGTCTCTGACGAATTTGAAACCTCCTTTCGAACCAAGCGTCATACTTTGGGTCTACCTCACCTTTAGCCAGTTCTCGAACTATGGTTTTGGGTTCCAGGAATCTACATTCGTGCCACAGCTTTCTAATCTTTCCTTCGGGAAATACAACTCCCGGGCTCAGCTCAATGGCATGCTTGCTCAAATCTTCATCAGTAGGGATTACTTGAAACCTGCCCAGCTGGCGCAATACCCTATGAGGAGCATATGGCTGGATGCTGCGAAGTCCCATTAAGAGAACATGACACTCTTCAGCTGCCATGTATATCACCTCAGTATCAATCAACCAACCGAATGCCCATTCAATTTGGTCAGCTGTCGTGGACCTTAATCGTGTAAGCCATGCTTCGACACCTTCAGGAAATCTGACGCCTGTCATTCGCTTCTCAAAGCTGCTGATACAATTCCTCTCGGTCAACCCGTGGTTCATGTATCCTACTCGGTGATGGAGGTGTTCTTGCATCCATAACTGAAGTAACAGGTTGCACCCTTGGAAGAACTTGCCTCCTTCTTGGCATATAGTCAAAGCTCGGTAGATTTCGGACAGGATCAAAGGAACCACAGTACTGTCGGTCCTTTTGATTGCAACATCGGCCATCCCTACAAGGCCTATCTCTATCTTTTTATCCTTTCGTGGACAGACCATGACTCCCAAGAACGCTGTGATGAAAGCCAAATTACGTCTTGCTTCCCATTTGTTTCTGTTCCTGCCATGAGTTAGTCCAAGGTTCGGTTCCTTGAAACCTTGCGGAGTTCCGTACCGTTGATACAAGAATTAGAGAGCACAACATCCTCTCGACAAATCGTCATGTTGTACCTTCCGACTGATGCTTAGCAAATCCAGAAATGCGTGCGGAGATACTGGCCTTGGTGAAAGTAAGTATTTCCCTCTTAACCTCCCATTCAATCCCAATACGTTTCCCACTATCTCTTTGCCATCGGCTTCCAGGTCATTCCACCACATGTGGAGTTGTAGATGGACCTCGCTGAGGGCCGAGAATGGTTCATTTTGCTTTGTGCTCATCCTGCACATTTATTAAGGTAATTAAAGAAAACTCTTACTAAACTCAAAACAGAACTATCTATACTTGATTTTTGAAGATGAAGGACTTGGTTTCTCAAATACGGCCTTTCAGCACTTCAGGGACGAAGATTTGGGAGGCTGTGTGGGTCAATTGGGCCGAATCTAAAAAAAATGACCCAAAGGTGGCTGTTTATGCAAAGTCAGCCTTCCGGTGTCCCCTTCGGGAACATTCGACTATGTCTTGATAAAACAACGTCACCCGACTTCTTTATGACAGAATCAAAATTTTGACATGTTTTTTTTTTTTTAATTTTTTTTCCCAATATTTAAAACCGGTCATCATGCAAGTCCAAAGCAAATAAATGCACAAGCAGTGAGTAGGATGCATCAGGATGGTCTTTTCTGTTTCAGGTTGCTATTCCTAGACGGACCCAACCCCTGTGTTGAGTCCCCTAAGTCAAAAATGCACATGATGTAGATAAGCGTTCCTACTAGGGATCCGGCATGAAGTTGAGTTATTCTAGGTTCAGAACCTGGGTGTTTGTTCTAGACCTGGCTTACCCGAGCGGACAGATCGAGTCGAGGGGGGCAGCGTACCGGGAATACAGAAGCTTCACCGGCTTAGCAACTTGTCCGAACCTCATTCTAAATTGGGATTTGACACTATACAGAAAAGAAGTAGTACGAAGTACACCCTTCTTCATGATTTAGAAGACTCAGAGAGGATATGGGTTTCGGCACAGTTTATATACAGTTCACATAATATCAAAGCGGTAAAAGGCAACCAATTAGCACATTAAGCACAGGTCATGTAACAAAATCAGATAAAGCTGAATATAACAATTTATTCTAAGCTCGATTTCTAATCCTGAACCAGTGGTTCTGGGCGGAATCCCCAGCAGAGTTGCCAGAGCTGTCACACCTCCTTTTTCCGCACCCGAGAGGGTACAAGGGAGTGTTTTCCAATTAAAGGACAATCGAAATGGGATTTATTTATTTATTTCAGAGTCGCCACTCGGGAGATTTTAGGGTGTCCCAAGTCACCAATTTTAATCCCAAATCGAGGAAAAGAATGACTCCATATTACAGTCCGCGCCCCAGAATCCGTGTCACACCTCCTTTTTCCGCACCCGAGGGGCGCAGGGGAGTTTTTTCCAATTAAAGGACAATCGAAAGGGGATTGGTTTAATTATTTCAGAGTCGCCACTTGGGAGATTTAGGGTGTCCCAAGTCACCAATTTTAATCCCGAATCGAGGAAAATAATGACTCTATATTACAGTCTGCGTACCAGAAATCTAGATAAGGAATTCTGTTAACCCGGGAGAAGGTGTTAGGCATTCCCGAGTTCCGTGGTTCTAGCACGGTCGCTCAACTGTTATATTTGGCTTGATTATCTGATTTTAAATACAATATGAACTTATGTGCAAATTTTATCTTTTAACCGCTTTATTATTATTGTTTTTACAAGAATGTGAACATCACTTAAAATATATCTTTGGACTGTGTCACATGAAATGCACCCACAATCCGAAACATATTTTATTTGATGTTTCAGGATTTGGATTTGGGTCGCATGAAATGCACACCCGAGTTTAAGAAAATTAAATTATTAAAGACGCGCCTAAAACAACTAGCGCATTATTATTTTTGCGGAGGCCGTGAAATTCGCTAAACAACCCTCCTGAATTCTAAGTAATTTTAAACAGGTATTTACTGAGGGCCCCGCAATTTGTATTTTTATTCGGCGAGGCTCATCTCATTCTTATTTTTTTAAAGGGAATTTGCAACGTCATGGAAATGCATCTCGTACCGCGTCACAGTCAATGTACCCGTGATTAGAGACATATTTCGATTCCGTTGAGATTTGGATTTGGGTCACATAAATGTGCACCCGAGTTTAGGGAGATAACATTATTAACGGCGCGCCTAAAGCAACTAGCGCATTGTTATTTTTTGGTAGGGCCGTGAAATTTGCTAAACGGCCCGTCCCGGAATCTAAGTATTTAATACATATATTTTGTGAGGGCCCCGCAATCTGTACATTTTTTCCGACGAGGCTCGTCTCATTTTATTTATTTTTACTATTATTTTTTATTCATTTTTTTAATTATTTATTTATTTTTAAAGGATGCCATTTCTACGCCTTTAACAATACTAAAACTTGCGGCCTCCGTACAACTAAAATCTCATAACTCGTCAAGATTTAATAAAAGAAGTTAGGCGAATGAGTGTTTCGGGCGTAGTAACAACAGGTACTAATTAATTTTGTCCAAATAAACTAAGACAATGAAGGGACGAGCGAATCAACGTCAAGCTGTGTCTTAGGACTGCTAATACAACTAAATCAAACGACATCAAGTAAACAATAATAACATAACCCATAAATGAACTAAAATGCATACGGTGAAACATGGGCAGAAAATTATCATATCAATCGATATATTGCAACTTCGAACATTGAACGTAAAATTTCTTTATCTAATACAGTGAGGCTTACTAACCTGAACAGACAGAAACGAATAGAACCAGGGACCAAACCTCTACATCGACTTCAACGGACGGACTCGACGCGCCGGACCTCGACGAACAAAACAACCTCACCGGACTGAAGCAACGGCTGAGCTACTCAGCAACGCAGCGACGCAGCAACAGCTGCTGTATTTTTCGACGCAGCAACTGTTGCGTGAAGCTGCAACAAAGGGGTCGTTGGACAGTTGACGACGAGGGGTGGTTGGACGACGCAGCAGCGATGGCTGCTGCTTGACGAGTCGTCGATGGATGCTGCTGGGGTTCGGACGGTGGTAAGGCGATGAGGAGTTGGGCTGCGGCGATGGGTTGTCGCTGTTGGTCGGGGTGCTGGGGTGACAGTGACGACGAGGGAGAAAACTGGTGGTTGACGGACAGTCGGTCGTCGACTGGTGAGGCTAGTCGGAGGTGGGTTTTGGTAGGTGTTTGGACGTGGTTTTGCTGGTTTTCGTTGTGAGGGTGACAGAGGGAATGGTAACGGGCAGTAGGGTTTTGGGTGTTTGTTGACGGGGTCGAACGGTGGTGATGCTTGGTCGACGGGGGGAGCTCGCAACGGGTTGACGACGATGGTTATGGACTGGTTTGGGTAACCATGGTGGTTTGTCGAGAGTGATGGAGGAGGAGGGTGGTCGACGGACTGGGTGTGGGTAGGTTTGGTCGTGGGTTTTTTGTAGTGACGGGGTGGTGTTTGGGATGGTTTTGGCGTTGGGCAGGTGGTGTGACGACGAGGGGGGGTGCTAGGACTGGTCGGAGGTGGTCGGGAATGTGATGGGTTGAGGAGGGTGGTCTGTTGGTTTTCTTCTTGACGATGGGGGAGTCCGGGAATGTCTAGGGTTTTGCTTCTTCTTCTTTTATGAAGAAGAAGCGTGAACAGTGGTCCGTTTTCAAAAAATTTCCCCCGTCCCTTTTTGTTCGTTCCGTGTTTTGTAATGCTTTGCCCATGAAAATGAGCCCCACGTGTGGTGGGGTTCGAGGCATATGTCCCCCACGCGTGGTGGGGTTCCCCACGTGTCCTGGACACGGTTTATTATGGGCTCGGTCCGAAAATTAGGCCTAAAACCGGGTAGTTTAAACCCGAATATTATTCTTTTGCCAGGACCCGAGAAATAGGAACACGTTGCTTAACTAGTCCTATGTAAGCAAAATAACTACCAAAAATAAGACTAGTATTTAAACAAAACTATCTCTTTTTAAATATTTTTTAAAGATTTAAAATAGCTACAAAATATTAATGAAACTATTTTTTTTGTAATTTTCGTTTTTCTTAAATATTAAGATAAAATATGAAGTAATATTTTTTGTATTTTTCAAAGTTAAAATGACTATAGAATATTAATAAAAAACTATTTTTTGTAATTTTCGTTTTTAATAAAGACAAAATATAAAGTAATATTTTTTGTATTTTTCCAAAATTAAAATGACTACAAATCATTAATAGAATTATATTTTTTGTATTTTTCGAATTTTATATAAAGTACCAAAATAAAGTACAATTTGTTTTTGTATTTTTTCAAGTTTATGAGAAATACATAAACTAAAATTTATATATATATTTTGTGATTTTTCTTTTTGCAACAAAATAAGGTAAAATAGTTAAAATAGCTATACTAGACCCAATTTCACATATTCACGCTAAAAATGTGAAAATTCTCGGGGAGGGTCAAAAATCACGTGCTTACAGCTGCCCCTCTTTGACTGGAAACACGAAGAGTTTTCCGACAAAGAACGACTAGACGTGTTTTTGACCCGACCATTACTTGGACGGACTACACTTAAGGAAAGGGAGGGAATGTGACCGAGCCCTGGTATCTGAGCTGCCTACATATCCTTGGTTATACAGGAATCAGGCCACGTGTAGTTCGGGAATGAGAGAGATGGTAGAGTGTACCGAGGTGAAGAGCCGATCGAGGTGCCGTTCCGTTGAGGTTCCGGTCCGCGGTCCTGCCATTACAACAAAAATGAAAACTGAAAAAGACTAACTAAGCCTATCAGCTACTAGTTACAAGGATTCCTATCTCTTAAGTCTTCTGAAACTTGGTCTTGAGTCTTGAATGGTGCTTCATACAGACTTTGGATTTGAACCTTGATACTTGCTAGTTGTAGGCGCTAGTTCTTGAGCAGATCACATCTGTTCTCCACTTCCGTGCTTTGGATTCATTCATTTTTCTTCTTTTTTCTTCTTTTTTGTTTTTTTGTTTTTGTGACTAGCTTTTGTTGACCCTCTCAGACTGTTGACTCGCATTCTTGGGGCGAGCTTCTTGTTGCTTCTATCTTGGATTGAGTGCTGGGGATTTTTGTTGTAGCCTTCTGCCTTCCAATGGGTTACGGCTTGACTTTGAACGATCCCGCTGTTCTACAGGCGGACCCCTAACTTCTTCAATCTTTGACATATAACAATCTTCTGCTCTACAGGCAGGCCCCTGACAATCAAAACAAACAAAACAAACAAAATTTCCTAACCCAGTTTGCACTGGGAAGGTTTGTGAGTCGTTAGCAAAATCGTAGCCCACTGATACTACTGATGCAGTGCTGAGAGTGAACTAAACACTAGATTAGGATGTATTCCCTTGTTATACAGGTGGGCGCCTAACTTCAATGCTTGAAATGTAAGGACTGAAATGTATTCCTCTGTTCTATGGGCGGGCTCCCAACTTCAACACTTGTAATGAAAAAGACTGAAATGTATTCCTCTCGTTATCCTAGGAGAAGGTTCATCAGACTAGGTCATTTTTTGTTTTTTGGTTATCTTAGGAGAAAGATTCATCAGACTAAGATTTTGATCCTAGGAGAAGGTTCGTCAGACTAGGTCTCTATCTTAGGAGAAAAATTCGTCAGACTAAGATTTTGATCCTAGGAGAAGGTTCATCAGACTAGGTCTTGTTTGTTTTTGGTATCTTAGGAGAAAGATTCATCAGACTAAGATTTTGATCCTAGGAGAAGGTTCGTCAGACTAGGTCTCTATCTTAGGAGAAAAATTCATCGGACTAAGATTTTGATCCTAGGAGAAGGTTCATCAGACTAGGTCATTTTTTGTTTTTGGTTATCTTAGGAGAAAGATTCATCAGACTAAGATTTTGATCCTAGGAGAAGGTTCGTCAGACTAGGTCTCTATCTCAGGAGAAAAATTCATCGGACTAAGATTTTGATCCTAGGAGAAGGTTCATCAGACTAGGTCATTTTTTTTTTGGTTATCTTAGGAGAAAGATTCATCAGACTAAGACTTTGATCCTAGGAGAAGGTTCGTCAGACTAGGTCTCTATCTCAGGAGAAAAATTCATCGGACTAAGATTTCGATCCTAGGAGAAGGTTCATCAGACTAGGTCATTTTGTTTTTTTTGGTTATCTTAGGAGAAAGATTCATCAGACTAAGATTTTTTTTTTTTTTTTATCTTTAACAACCACTTAGAAGGAAATGCATCTCCTACGGGTGAAACTGAAACTAGAACTTAGGAGGAAATGCGTCTCCTAGGGGGTAAAACTTAAATTAGGAGGAAATGCGTCTCCTATGGGTAAAACATAAACTTAGGAGGAAATGCGTCTCCTATGGGTAACACTAACTTAGGAGGAAATGCATCTCCTATGGGTAAGACTCAAACAAACTTAGGAGGAAATGCGTCTCCTATGGGTAAAAACTAAACTTAGGAGGAAATGCATCTCCTATGGGTAAAGCTAAACAAACCTAGGAGGAAATGCATCTCCTATGGGTAAAGACGTGGAATGTATTCCCTTATTATACAGGTGGGCGCCTAATGGTAAAGACACAAAATGTATTCCCTTGTTATACAGGTGGGTGCCTAGAATATGAAATGCACAGACAAAAGTATTCCTCTCGTTATTCAGGTGGGCGCCTGGTTAAACTAAGACATAAAAGTATTCCTCTCATTATACTGGTGGGCGCCTGGTTTTAAAACTTGAAATAAAAAGACTGAAACCAACATATCCTATTTAAGGGCGGATGAACCCAACAGATCCTATTTGAGGTGGGTGACCTTGAACAGAAATGAAAAGACAGAAAATGTATTCCTCTCGTTATTCAGGTGGGCGCCTGTCTAAACTAAGACATAAAAGTATTCCTCTCGTTATACAGGTGGGCGCCTGGTTTTAAAACCTGAAATAAAAAGACTGAAACCAACATATCCTATTTAAGGGCGGATGAACCCAACAGATCCTATTTGAGGGCGGATGAACCCGACATATCCTATTTGAGGGCGGATGAACCCGACAGATCCTATTTGAGGGCGGATGGACCCAACAGATCCTATTTGAGGGCGGATGAACCCGACATATCCTATTTGAGGGCGGATGAACCCGACAGATCCTATTTGAGGGCGGATTAACCCAACAGATCCTATTTGAGGGCGGATGAACCCCACATATCCTATTTGAGGGCGGATGAACCCGACAGATCCTATTTGAGGGCGGATTAACCCAACAGATCCTATTTGAGGGCGGATGAACCCGACAGATCCTATTTGAGGGCGGATGAACCCAAAATATCTTTAAGACTTGAAAATGCCTTACCTCGAATACTTGCTGGGGGTTGGGATGAATTTTCCTTTTCTACCTTCCCCATTTTTATTATTATTCTTTTTTTTATTTTTTTTTATTCCTTTTTTGTTTTGTTTTTGCATAGCTTCTTCCTTCAAAGACTACCTCCCTTGATTTACTTACCTGTTGGGGGGTAAAATGTTATCAGCTGGGGGTACCTGACTTCCAGAAAATTTTCTAAATGGAAGGAAAATTTTCTGCCCCAGTTTGATAATATCCCTTGTGGCATGCGTTTCTGCCTCAATGCCATTTCCCTTACCTGTTTCAAATCAAACAAAATTGTTAGTTTAAAACATGGTGGTTGGTTGTGATACTCCTGCTGGGATGGTTTTCCCTTTCTCCCTCCTTGCTCTGTGTTCCACAACTTGTTGGGGATGATATTATGTGCTGGGGATAATCCCTTCCTGATGGGGGATATCCCTCTTCTTTGTGGCATAGCTTGGAAACTGGCATTTCCCCGACCTTTTAGTCTAGTATGGATTTCGCCAAATCATGTTCACTGCTTTCCTCGCTTTGTTCATGGGCCTTGGCTTTGAGGTTTATAACCTTGGGTTTGACAAGTATATCTCTCTTGACGCCCGTCAATCCTTTTGTCAATTCCCTTTGCTGGGGATATCTTTTTTGACACTGGCCTCGCGCTTGTTCCTCGCTGACTATACCATTTGGATATACTAGTCAGATCTCATCTTGGAAAGCTGATGGCATATTTTGAAGTCATTTCATACTTGTTCTGACCGGACAGACTCTATTGGGGAAATTTTTTATGAAAGGAGAAAGATAACAGAAACAAAATAAAAGACAAAGGAAACGATGACTCTTTTACAAAGGAAACTAAAAATAAAACCCTATCAAATGCAGATACTGACTCTAATGGCCATGACATGCATATGGGGCCTATCCTCTGCCGTCAATCATCTTTTAAGATCTTCCATTGGCGATTCCCCCTCTGATTCTCAATCTTATTCGACTTGTAGTGCCCGAAGGGTTTTCACTATCAAGTCTCTCTCATTTTGGTTTTCTCTCAGCTTTCATCGCCTTATGGTGCCTGTGAAGGTTTTCACCGATAAGACTCTCTCATTTGTATCACTTTCCAGCTGGGGATTTGGAGTGTCGCCGGTATGACTCTTTCTGCTGGAGATTAGAGTCCTTTCTGCTGTGGAACAGAATGTTATGTTCGCCGGTAAGACTCTTCATTTGTCTGACTTGGCATCTTTTGAAGACTGATCGGAAGGTCTTTCTTTGGACCGTAATGTGGGTTTTGGATAGGGCTAGAAAGAAAGGGTATTAAAGGCTCAAAAATGCATTAATTTTGGGTTATTAATTACAACCTTCGGAATTAGATTTATTTACATCAAACGCAACTTTTGCCCCAGTTTCTTGCTTGGGGATATTTTAATTGATTTTTTTCATTTTTCAAAACTATGACCGAGCCGTGAAGCGCCTACGTATCCTCTTTGAGGAATCAGGTCAAACGTAGTTCCCAATTCCTCTTTTTCATTTGATTTTTTTTTGTTATCACTTTTCTCTTTTCCTTTCTCATTTCTCCTTTCTTTTTGTCGTTTTTTTTCTTTTTCTTTTATTCTTCTTTTTCCATTTTGTTGTTTTTTTTCTTTCTTTTCTCTTACCTGCCATGCTTGCGTATTTTATTCGCTGCTACTAATTCCGAACGAGGGGTATGAAAGAAAATAAATAAGGCTCAAAGGGCTAACGAAGGATAAAGTGTTTGGGTAGCAGAACAAAATGCCTTCGTCATTCCAGTCTTCAAAACATGCCAAGTGCAAACAACACACTTTAAATTTGTAGTCTCTTCTGATGGTGCTGGACTTGACAATTATGTTAAACATTTTATTTTTCCTTTGTCATTTCTAAGCACCGTTGGGCGACACTCTCATTATCATGACCGACCTTCATGCCAATTTGGCGAACCTTGCTTTTAACGGTTTTCTTTGTGCTTAACTTGCCCCAGTTCCACATGACTCGGGCTCTGAATAATCTCAAATCGTCCTTATTTTCTTTAAATGGTCGGATCGCCTTTCCAGGGTTTTATGATTAACTTTAAAGACTAGGCCCAAAGTGTGTGCGCATGTCATGTTCCTAGAATCGGCATCGAATGAAATGATAAAAGGACTAAACAAAAGACGACTGGAACTAACAAAAGACCGGACTTTGTATTTAGACTACCGGTGAAAAACAACCAGAATAAAATCCTAACACAAACTGGACAAAATTTAAACAAACTGCTATGACAAAATGGAAAGATAAGAAGGTTTGACACATGACAAAATCCCAATTACAACCTTAATAATCCGAACAACAGAAATGACCACAAAATAAGCCACCACAAGCTTCTCTCTTGCTGACCAAGGAACGAAGCGTCCTCCCCAAAAAATTGGCATCTTAGCCACTGAGCTTTGCATCAATACTGCCAAGACCATTACCCGCTTCAACATCGTCACCCTCTGTCGACAAGTTCTCGATAGGGTTCGAGTGCTCCATGTCACTGTTATTGATCACAATCCGCCCTTCTTGGATCATTCTTTCTATTTCTCTTTTCAAATCCCGACAACTTTCAACATTGTGCCCCTGGGCATTGGAATGGTATTCACACCTTTTAGAAGGGTCAAAGCTTCTTGCACGTGGGTCCACACGATTTGGAGGAATAGGTGCAATCATGTCATGATTCTTTAACTTCTCAAATAAGCTTTCATAGGACTCTCCTATTGGTGTAAAATTATCTTTCAACCTTTGCTCCCCATTATACCACTGGCTTGGATGTGGGTTATAGGGCATCTGAAAATTTTGTGGAGACTTCTGGGGATTTTGTGATGCTCGTGCTCGCCTCCTGGGGTATTTTGGTGGCTGGACAACATACTGAGGTGGAGCGACAGAGTATTGAGCGTCCTGAGGTGGATAGTACTGCTCAGGGGAGCCATAGAAAACCTGAGGAGGCTGCTCATACCTTCGAGATGTTCTCCTGGGACCTCTTCTAGACCCTGATGTCATCATGATTTCTTCAATCTCCTCATTTGTGTCGCTAAGATTATCTGACTCAACCCGGACAGCCTGAGTTGCGGCCTTAAGAACAGCTTGACTTATAATTTTGCCTGTCTTAAGACCATTCTCTACCATTTCTCCAATTTTGATTGCTTCCGAGAAGGTTTTGCCAACTGCGGACACCATGTTTTGAAAGTAATCTGGCTCTTGCGCTTGAAGGAAGACAGTAATTAGCTCGTGGTCATCCATGGGTGGCTTAACTCGAGCTGCTTGCTCTCTCCATTTTATGGCATATTCCCTGAAACTTTCACTTGGTTTCTTCTTCAGGTTTGAAAGGGAAATGCGGTCTGGGGGAATGTCGATGTTGTATTGGAACTGTCTGACAAAGGCCTGCGCCATGTCATCCCAGACATACCAGCGAGACGTGTCTTGATCCATAAACCATTCAGAGGCTACTCCCGTAAGGCTTTCCACAAAATAAGCCATCAACAATTTTTCATTTCTTCCTGCCCCTCTCAGTTGATTGCAATACCTTTTCAGGTGGGCTATGGGATCTCCATGTCCATCGTACTTTTCAAATTTTGGAGTCTTGAAACCAGGCGGCAAGTGGACATCGGGGAATATACATAGATCTTTGAAGGCAACACTCTTTTGGCCTGCCAACCCTTGCATGTTCTCCAACCATTGTTCTAAGCTTTTCACTCTTCGGGTCATTTCTTCCTGTACCATCTTTCGGGCAGGCTTCTCAGTTTTTGCAGCAAGATCAAACGAGTACGAGTGGTACTCAGGAGAGTGGTACTGCTCTTGTTGTGTCGCAAATTGTGACTCATGACGAGGAACCTTCCCACTCTGAGTCTCTGGAGCACTTGTAACAGCTTCGACGTTAGTTGTCATTTTCTTTGAGGCACAAACCAACCACCTCAACTTTCTTCACAATTCAAAACCAAATATGTTAGAATGGACTCAGCCGGTCCTTATTATTATCAATATATATATATATATATTTATTTATTACCTTTGGTTTTCCTTTTTTTTCTTTTTTTTCTTTTTCATTTTTTTTTGTTGTGGTCGAATCTTATGGAGATTGCCTACGTATCATGACCCCGCATGAATCAGACCTTGCGTAGTTCGGACCAATAAAAATAAACAATAATGAACATTTTTTCTTTTCACTTTCATATTAAAACAAACTGGGTTTCAAAGGTTTAAAGATGACCTACAAACTTGAAAATCAAACAACCCACCTATTTTAATCAAAAGGTTTACAAACTTCAAAACAAATGGCCAACTTCCTTCTTCCATTTGCTAATTTTAACCAAATGGTTATTTTTGCGAATGTGGCCCTTTCCAACTCTCACATGAATTTTGAGGCCGAGGAGGATTATTTTGACACTTTAAAACTTGTCCATTCTTTTATGAAAATAACCTTTCGACAACTGAAAGATACTCTAAGGCTATTTCGGCAAGAACGGTTTAAGACGCGGCCGAAGCTGGCTCGGCTTATTATGACAAAAGACGGCATTCACATGACCGCTGACTCTTTGATTTTTTTTTTTCCAAATTACAATAAAAGACTTGGCGTTGTAAACACGGCCCTTCAGCGCCTCGGGGACGAAGATTTATAAGGCTGTGTGGGTCAACTTAGACCAAAAATTCTAAACATGACCCGAAGGTGGCTATTTATGCAAAGTCGGCCTTCCGGCGTCCCTTTCGAGAACATTCGGCTATGTCTTGATAAAACAACGTCACCTGACTTCTTTATGACAAAATTAAAATTTGACATATATTTTTTATTTATTTGTTTTTTGGCTATTTTAGCAAAAGGTGGGTTGGACATCACCCGACTCATTTATGACAAGATTAAAATTTTTGATTTTTAGCTATTTTAGCAAAAGGTGGGGTTGGACCCGATGAGGGTTGCCTACGTATCTCACACCCGGTGAGAATCAAACCCGCGTAGTTCGGGCAAATAAACTATTTTTGAGAGGACCCTTTTCCATTTCTATTTTTCTTTATTATTATTCTTCTTTCACAACAATCAAATAGACTATTATTCTATTATTTTTCATTTATAACGAACAAACGAATTAACGAAAAACATAAAACATTCCTTCTTTTTGAGAAGGTGGGGGTTGGACCCGATGAGGGTTGTCTACGTATCTCACATCCGGTGAGAATCAAACCCGCGTAGTTCGGTCAAAAGAACTACTTTAAAAGAAGAAATGAAGCATTTTTTTTTATTTTCCTTTTTTTTAAAAGAAACACTTCTAAGATATATTTTTTGAATTTTCATTTGCTCTTTTTTTTTATTCTAAAGAAGAAAAAGAAAATATTTTTTGAAATTTTACCTTTAATAAAAGAAATGCTTCTAAAATGTTTTTTTTTAAATTTTGAATTTTCTTTTCAATTTTTGAAAGAGGAATCAAAATATTTTCGGATTTGTTTTTCTATTTTATCTTTTTGAATTCTGAACTTTCTTTTGAATTTTTTTTGGATTATATATATATATTTTGGAACAAATAATAAAATCACATTCAACGCCGGACTCTTTTTATTTTTATTTCTGGCATTTTCATAGACAAACAAAATAAAATAAAACATTTTTTTTAAAAAAACAAACTCTTTTTCATTTTCATTTAATGACAAAACAAACTATTTTCTTTAATATTTAAAAAAAACAGACAGAACAATGATGATTTTCTTTTTATTTTCCCTTTGCTTTTAATATAACAAACTAACAAGACATTTTTTTCATTTTCAAAATTTCGGCAGAGTTTCGACTCTACTCGGACTTCTATGCTGTTATTTTCTCCTTTTTTTCATGATTTTCTTATATGTGGAAAATGATGACAATATACAAAATCTTTTGAATTTTCATGCTTTGTTTTTATTTGTATTATTATTTTTTTATATTTAATATTTCTTTCAAAAAAATGTGGCATGGGAGACATAATAATTTCCAAGACTTCTTGGATTCCGCAAATGCTCCCCATGCGCTTTTCCTTACATATGAAGCGTGGGGGACATATGGGAATTCCAAGACTTCTTGGATTCCACAAATGTTTCCCATGTGCTTTCCCAAAAAGCAAGCGTGGGGGACATAGGGAATTCCAAGGCTTCTTGGATTCCACAAATGTTCCTCATGCTTTGATTAAAATAACATCATGCTGGAAACGACCAAATGACCCATTCGCCCTTGACTGAATACAACATGTAGCACATAGGATGCCATAAGCTGGTCTATTATTTTCAGGTTGCTTGTCCTAGACGGACCCAACCCCTGTGTTGAGTCCCCTAAGTCAAATGCACATGATGCAAATAAACGTTCCTACTAGGGATCCGGCATGTGGCTTTGTTATACTAAGTTCAAAAACCTGGGTCGGTGTTCTAGACAGTGTACCCGAGCGGACAACTCGAGCTGAGGAAGGAGCTCCTTTCCGGGAACCAAAAGGCCAGCCGGCTTAGAAACTTTCCGAGCCTCTTTTATTTAGGGTATGACACTAACAGAATAGGGAGTCTCAACCAGTAAGCACATCCCCGGAGGTAAGAAGAGAAGGGTTTCGGCACAGTTTATATACAATTCAGATAATATCAAAGCGGTAAAAGACAACATTTAGTATGTTATGTCAAAACATGCAATATATATCGGATAATAAAGCCAAATATAACAATTATTCTAAGCTTGAATCCTTGAGCCCTGAACCAGTGGTTCTGGGTTTAATTTCCAGCAACGGTTTTGTCATACTGGGTTTATAACCTGGGTATACGTTCTAGACTGTGTACCCGAGCGGACAACTCGAGCCGAGGAGGGGGCTACGTACCGGGGACCCGCGAGATCGTCCGGCTTTGTAACTTGTCCGACCTCTTTCTTATTTCAGGTATTGACACTAACAGAATAGGGAGTCTCGTCCAGCGAGCTTCTCCCCGGAGGTAAGGAGAGAAAGGTTTCAGCACAATTTATATGTACAGTTCAAATAATATCAAAGCGGTAAAAGCAGCATTTAGCACATTAGGCTCAAAACATGTAATAAAATCAGATAATAAATAAAGCCAAATAATAACAATTATTCTAAGCTCGAATTCTTAACCCTGAACCAGTGGTTCTGGGTCATAGTCCCCAGCAGAGTCGCCAGAGCTGTCACACCTCCTTTTTCCGCACCCGAGGGGCGCAGGGGAGTTTTTTCCAATTAAAGGACAATCGAAAGGGGATTGGTTTAATTATTTCAGAGTCGCCACTTGGGAGATTTAGGGTGTCCCAAGTCACCAATTTTAATCCCGAATCGAGGAAAATAATGACTCTATATTACAGTCTGCGTACCAGAAATCTAGATAAGGAATTCTGTTAACCCGGGAGAAGGTGTTAGGCATTCCCGAGTTCCGTGGTTCTAGCACGGTCGCTCAACTGTTATATTTGGCTTGATTATCTGATTTTAAATACAATATGAACTTATGTGCAAATTTTATCTTTTAACCGCTTTATTATTATTGTTTTTACAAGAATGTGAACATCGCTTAAAATATATCTTTGGACTGTGTCACATGAAATGCACCCACAATCCGAAACATATTTTATTTGATGTTTTAGGATTTGGATTTGGGTCGCATGAAATGCACACCCGAGTTTAAGAAAATTAAATTATTAAAGACGCGCCTAAAGCAACTAGCGCATTATTATTTTGCGGAGGCCGTGAAATTCGCTAAACAACCCTCCTGAATTCTAAGTAATTTAAACAAGTATTTACTGAGGGCCCCACAATTTGTGTTTTTATTCGGCGAGGCTCATCTCATTCTTATTTTTTTAAAGGGAATTTGCAACGTCATGGAAATGCATCTCGTACCGCGTCACAGTCAATGTACCCGTGATTAGAGACACATTTCGATTCCGTTGAGATTTGGATTTGGGTCACATAAATGTGCACCCGAGTTTAGGGAGATAACATTATTAACGGCGCGCCTAAAGCAACTAGCGCATTGTTATTTTTTGGTAGGGCCGTGAAATTTGCTAAACGGCCCGTCCCGGAATCTAAGTATTTAATACATATATTTTGTGAGGGCCCCGCAATCTGTACATTTTTTCCGACGAGGCTCGTCTCATTTTATTTATTTTTATTATTATTTTTTATTCATTTTTTTTAATTATTTATTTATTTTTAAAGGATGCCATTTCTACGCCTTTAACAATACTAAAACTTGCGGCCTCCGTACAACTAAAATCTCATAACTCGTCAAGATTTAATAAAAGAAGTTAGGCGAATGAGTGTTTCGGGCGTAGTAACAACAGGTACTAATTAATTTTGTCCAAATAAACTAAGACAATGAAGGGACGAGCGAATCAACGTCAAGCTGTGTCTTAGGACTGCTAATACAACTAAATCAAACGACATCAAGTAAACAATAATAACATAACCCATAAATGAACTAAAATGCATACGGTGAAACATGGGCAGAAAATTATCATATCAATCGATATATTGCAACTTCGAACATTGAACGTAAAATTTCTTTATCTAATACAGTGAGGCTTACTAACCTGAACAGACAGAAACGAATAGAACCAGGGACCAAACCTCTACATCGACTTCAACGGACGGACTCGACGCGCCGGACCTCGACGAACAAAACAACCTCACCGGACTGAAGCAACGGCTGAGCTACTCAGCAACGCAGCGACGCAGCAACAGCTGCTGTATTTTTCGACGCAGCAACTGTTGCGTGAAGCTGCAACAAAGGGGTCGTTGGACAGTTGACGACGAGGGGTGGTTGGACGACGCAGCAGCGATGGCTGCTGCTTGACGAGTCGTCGATGGATGCTGCTGGGGTTCGGACGGTGGTAAGGCGATGAGGAGTTGGGCTGCGGCGATGGGTTGTCGCTGTTGGTCGGGGTGCTGGGGTGACAGTGACGACGACGGAGAAAACTGGTGGTTGACGGACAGTCGGTCGTCGACTGGTGAGGCTAGTCGGAGGTGGGTTTTGGTAGGTGTTTGGACGTGGTTTTGCTGGTTTTCGTTGTGAGGGTGACGGAGGGAATGGTAACGGGCAGTAGGGTTTTGGGTGTTTGTTGACGGGGTCGAACGGTGGTGATGCTTGGTCGACGGGGGGAGCTCGCAACGGGTTGACGACGATGGTTATGGACTGGTTTGGGTAACCATGGTGGTTTGTCGAGAGTGATGGAGGAGGAGGGTGGTCGACGGACTGGGTGTGGGTAGGTTTGGTCGTGGGTTTTTTGTAGTGACGGGGTGGTGTTTGGGATGGTTTTGGCGTTGGGCAGGTGGTGTGACGACGAGGGGGGGTGCTAGGACTGGTCGGAGGTGGTCGGGAATGTGATGGGTTGAGGAGGGTGGTCTGTTGGTTTTCTTCTTGACGATGGGGGAGTCCGGGAATGTCTAGGGTTTTGCTTCTTCTTCTTTTATGAAGAAGAAGCGTGAACAGTGGTCCGTTTTCAAAAAATTTCCCCCGTCCCTTTTTGTTCGTTCCGTGTTTTGTAATGCTTTGCCCATGAAAATGAGCCCCACGCGTGGTGGGGTTCGAGGCATATGTCCCCCACGCGTGGTGGGGTTCCCCACGTGTCCTGGACACGGTTTATTATGGGCTCGGTCCGAAAATTAGGCCTAAAACCGGGTAGTTTAAACCCGAATATTATTCTTTTGCCAGGACCCGAGAAATAGGAACACGTTGCTTAACTAGTCCTATGTAAGCAAAATAACTACCAAAAATAAGACTAGTATTTAAACAAAACTATCTCTTTTTAAATATTTTTTTAAAGATTTAAAATAGCTACAAAATATTAATGAAACTATTTTTTTTGTAATTTTCGTTTTTCTTAAATATTAAGATAAAATATGAAGTAATATTTTTTGTATTTTTCAAAGTTAAAATGACTATAGAATATTAATAAAAAACTATTTTTTGTAATTTTCGTTTTTAATAAAGACAAAATATAAAGTAATATTTTTTGTATTTTTCCAAAATTAAAATGACTACAAATCATTAATAGAATTATATTTTTTGTATTTTTCGAATTTTATATAAAGTACCAAAATAAAGTACAATTTGTTTTTGTATTTTTTCAAGTTTATGAGAAATACATAAACTAAAATTTATATATATATTTTGTGATTTTTCTTTTTGCAACAAAATAAGGTAAAATAGTTAAAATAGCTATACTAGACCCAATTTCACATATTCACGCTAAAAATGTGAAAATTCTCGGGGAGGGTCAAAAATCACGTGCTTACAGCTGCCCCTCTTTGACTGGAAACACGAAGAGTTTTCCGACAAAGAACGACTAGCCGTGTTTTTGACCCGACCATTACTTGGACGGACTACACTTAAGGAAAGGGAGGGAATGTGACCGAGCCCTGGTATCTGAGCTGCCTACATATCCTTGGTTATACAGGAATCAGGCCACGTGTAGTTCGGGATGAGAGAGATAGTGAAGTGTACCGAGGTGAAGAGCCGATCGAGGTGCCGTTCCGTTGAGGTTCCGGTCCGCGGTCCTGTCATTACAACAAAAATGAAAACTGAAAAAGACTAACTAAGCCTATCAGCTACTAGTTACTATTCTGGGAAGGCCGTGAGATTTGCTAAATGGCCCGCCCTGGGAACTAAGTACTTTGATATATACATTTAACGAGGGCCCCGCAGCTTGTGCATTTTGTTTGTCGAGGCTCGTCTCATCTTTATTTTTGAAAGGATATCCTATAGTGGCTACATTTCTTGTTACGTTTGTCTCTACTAATGAAAGCAAAAATGATCCTACTTAATTACATGCTTGCTGGTTGTTTATAGAGGGATTCCAAATGCTTTCGCAAAATCAGAAGCATGGCCACGTACACAGGCAGCCTATCGAATATTATGGGCCCAAACCCAGCCCACGCAGTATCGGCTGGGCCTGGGCCACTGCTTTTCCGATGGAAGCCTGCTTGGTTCGTTCGATTTGGGCTCAACCTTCGTGAGGTTGAGAAATGTAGACTTGTGCTATTTGTTCTAAAGGCATGGTTTGCCAGTTATAATGAGGCAGTTTATCAAAAGGAAATGAAATTAACTAACAATGGATAGTTTTCATACTTAACATGCATTAAGGATATGCTAATCACAAACATAGCTAAAGTCTAAGATATAACCTACTGCCCTGTGAATTCTACCAGCCTATATACACAATATGATATCAAGTTACCATACATTGACATTTCCCTATGTATGAGGGCTACCTCCAGTATCCAAGCAAAAATGTAAACTATTATACATCACATGATATTCAATATACAGGCTATGTATGAAAATAAACATCTTCAACTCTTCTCTTTTGTATTCATGCTCAACTTTCAAGTTATATTGACAATGTATTAGTCGTGTACCTGGTATAGAAAAGAAAAAGAAGAAGGAGAATGATCAGCCGAGTAGTATGCAACAAACACAGCAACAGCAGCAAACAGAAGCACACTCAGTCGAACAGCCCCAAACCAGTAACAGTAAAAGAAACAACCCAAGAAAACAGACCCAAGCTCTACAACAATTTAAGAGAAAACCCGATTTCAATTCCAGAAAATCAAACAGCAACAGCCCAAAGAAATCAATAAGAATAACCAGTTGCAACAGTTGCTTAAAACCAAAGCAATATTCCCAGAGTGAACTGATGAACAATATTCAGCCAACAAAGAATTGGATACTACCAAACTGAAAGTCCAGCAGTGCCAACCGTACACAAACTAGCGCGAGAAGTAGTGACGTCTGATTCTTGTTACACACTAAAAAGCAAAGACAAGTTAAGGCTCTTTGATGTAAAGCTTAACCTAAAAATGCAAACCTTAACCCTCTTCTTTTCCGAAAAACTTCAGCTATTTTTTCCAAGTGTTTTTCTTCAACCCTTTCTTTGTCCTAAACAGACCTATTTATAGGAAGAAAATGGCAAGCACCAAGCTGCCTTGATCCCCTCACTTCTTTCCTGCCCATAACTTCTTTTAAAAACTAATCAAAAGTATTCCCCATACCCATCTATTTGACAGCCTTCTAACATGTGTCTTTCTGCCCAAAGGTATGGGCAGTCCTTTTGTTTAATCAGCCCCATGCTACCAAGTTTGGTTCCCCATTATTACATTAGTTTAATCCTAATTCAGTACCATATTTGTCAGCTCACTTAAACTAATCATTTCTATTCTTTTTTTACACCCAAATTACCCTTGTTAGCCCCCTGGTTATCACTGTCTTGCCCTGCTTCTATAGCAGGAAATTTGAACTTCTGAAAATTCATTTTCCAGCTGCCCTAGACTGAATTTCTTAGTTGTTTGTAATGCAGTTACAAACTAATTTCACACAATGTCAAGCATCCAACTAACCTCAAAGTTCGATCAATCATGTGAAGTTAATCAGAACATTTGAACATTCAGTCATAGAAAACTAATCAACGACGTTTATCAAATCGACTATACTAATTATAACATGGAATAATCAGTCGATTAATCAAACAACACGAACGGGGTCCCAAATGACTTCAAACAACTTTGCACAACACTGGGAGGCTATACGAATTATCATACTCGACGAATAATCTAATCGAACATGTATCTTACCATACATATTTAACAACAAACAGAAGAACAATCGACCAAATAAACGGCCTTACAAAGACGGAAGGAATTGAAAGAAAATATCAGAAATACCAAACAAACATAACAAAACATGCTAACAAACTCAATCAATATTCAAACAAAACTAGAAAAGAAAACGAAAACTTACTGTGAAGGCTCAAACAAAGGACGACCCAGGTCTGAACTAGATTTGACCATTTGAGGCCGAACAAACTTTAATCGGGGTGTTCTCGACCGAGAACACCTTGATTAAGGTCTATTAGACCTCAACCCTTTATTAAAACTGGCCGGATTCCCCAGGTTCTTGTGTTCTAGGGTTTGAATCTTCAGATTTGGGATTTTTGGATTTGTGGGTAGATTCGGACCAAACCAAGCTTGGTTTCGTCACGAGGGAGGTTAGGGGGTTTTCCAGTGTGAATCTGGGGTGGTTTGGTGTAGATCTGGGTTTGGTCTCGAACCTTCAAATCAAGATTTGAGATGGAGGAGTGTGATTCGAGGTACATGGTTGGTAGATTCGTGTTCAGGGTGGTTGGATGTATCGGGGGTGTTGTTTTGGTAGTCACCAACGTCCTTGCCGCCGGCTTTACAGTGAAGGTGAAGGGTGGCGGCTAGGGTTTGGGATATTAGGGTTGGTCTCTGGAGATGATGAAGCCGGGGGGTGTTCGGATAGGGGGCGGGGTAGCAAGGTTGGTCTTTATATATGTTTTAAAGGTTTAGATCCTGGCCGTTGGTTCAAGTGAGATCTATGGCCAGGATCTATTCATTTAGGAAGGACGACGTCGTTTAGGTGGAAAGGTGGGTGAGACCGGGTAGGGAAATGGATCGGATCAGATTAACGGGTCTTAGGGGAGGGCCTGGATCCATTGGATCAATGGGATTGGACAGCTCAGATCAAACGCCCTGAAACGACGTCGTTGTGGTTAAATGAGCGGGCTGATCGGGACCGTTCATCTGAATCATATCAACGGATCAAAACAAAGGTGCCGATACGACGTCGTTTGGGGCCGTGCTTGGGCAGCCTAGGTTGGGCTGGGTCTGTTTTTGGGCCTAATTTTTGGGGTCCAAACCGATTTTAACCCAACTCTTTTCTCTTCTTTAACTACCAAAATTAACTAAACTCCTAAATAAATTATAAAAATAAAAATAAAATTACACACATATTGGTTAACACCCATAATAATTAACACACAGTTTAACATTAAATAAAAATCACTCAATGACAAAAACATATATTTTTGATTTCCTTTTTCTCTTGGAGTAACTTCCGTGAAGCAAAAATCACGTGCTTACACTCCTGAGTTGAAAGAGTTGAAGGATCAGTTGTAGGAAGTGCTTGATAAGCCTTTTATTCGACCTAGTGTATCACCTTGGGGTGCTCCTGTCTTGTTTGTGAAGAAAAAGGATGGTTCTATGCGTTTGTGTATTGATTATTGCCAGTTGAACAAAGTGACAGTTAAGAACTGTTATCCTTTGCCTCGTATTAATGATCTGTTTGACTAGCTTCAGGGCGCATGGGTGTTTTCTAAGATTGATTTACGCTCAGGTTACCATCATTTGAAGATTCGGGAGCCAGATATCCCAAAGACTACTTTCAGGACTCAGTATGGTCATTACGAGTTCCTTGTTATGTCATTTGGGTTGACCAATGCCCCAACAACTTTTATGCATTTGATGCATAGTGTGTTCCGACCATATCTTGACTCGTTCGTTATTGTCTTTATTGATGATACTCTGGTGTATTCCCGGAGTCGGGAAGATCATGAGCAACACCTGAGGATTGTGCTTCAGACTCTGAGAGAGAAGAAGTTATATGCTAAGTTCTCAAAATGTGAGTTTTGGTTGGATTTAGTGGCATTCTTAGGCCACATGGTATCGAGTGAGGGTATTCAGGTGGACCCGAAGAAGATAGAGGCCGTGCAGAGTTGACCCAGACCATCCTTAGCTACAAAGATCCGCAGTTTCCTTGGTTTGGTGGGTTACTACCATCATTTTGTGGAGGGGTTTTCATCGATTGCAGCCCCCATGACCAGGTTGACCCCGAAAGGTGCTCCGTTTCAGTGGACAGAGGAGTGTGAGGCGAGCTTTCAGAAGCTCAAGACAGATTTGACCACAACCCTAATTTTGATACTGCCTATAGATTCAGGGTCTTATACAGTCTATTGTGACGCCTCGAGAATTGGCCTCGGAGCAGTGTTGATGCAGGACGGTAGGGTGATTGCCTACGCGTCCACACAGTTTAAGATACATGAGAAGAACTACATTGTTCACGACCTTGAGTTAGCTGCCATTGTTCACGGCCTGAATATTTGGCGCCATTATTTATATGGTGTTCCCTGTGAGATTTATACTGACCATCGGAGCTTGCAGCACTTGTTCAAGCAAAAGGATCTAAATTTGCGCTAGAGGATGTGGTTAGAGTTGCTAAAGGACTATGATATCACTATTTTGTATCACCCGGACAAGGCCAATGTGGTGGCCGATGCTTTGAGTCGCTGGGCAGAAAGTTTGGGGAGTTTGACTTATTTACCAACATCGGAGAGGCCTATGGCGATGGATGTTCAGGCCTTAGCCATCCAGTTTGTGAGATTGGATCTGTAGGAGCCTAGTCGGGTTCTAGCTTGCGTGGTTTCTCGGTTTTCCTTATTTGATCATATCAGGGAGCGACAATATGATGACCCTCATTTGCTTGTCCTCAAGGACAAGGTTTAGCACGGTGATGCCAGATATGTGACTATTGGTGATGATGGGGTATTGAGGATGTTGGGTCGGATTTGTGTACCCAATGTTAATGGGCTTTGAGAGTTGATTCTAGAGGAGGCCTATAGTTCGCGGTATTCTATCCATTCGGGTGTTGCGAAGATGTATCAGGATTTGAGACAGCACTATTGGTGGAGGCGGATGAAGAAAAATATAGTTGGATTCGTAGCTCGGTGTCTCAACTATCAGTAGGTGAAGTATTAGCACCAGAGACCGGGTGGGTTGCTTTAGCAGATAGAGACTCCGGAGTGGAAGTGGGAGCGGATCACCATGGACTTTGTAGTTGGGCTCCCACAGACGTTGGGGAGGTTTGATGCTATTTGGGTTATTGTGGATTGGCTGACCAAGTCCGCTCACTTTATTCCTATGTGTACTACTTATTCCTCGGAGTGGTTAGCGAAGATCTATATCCGGGAGATTGTTCGTCTACATGGTATTCCGGTTTCCATCATTTCAGATAGAGGTACTCAGTTCACATCACGGTTCTGGAGGGCCGTTCAACATGAGTTAGGTACTCGGGTAGAGTTGAGTACAACATTTCACCCTCAGATGGACGGATAGTCCGCACGCACTATTCAGATTCTTGAGGATATTCTCCATGTGTGTGTGATTGAGTTTGGAGGGTCTTGGGATCAGTTCTTGCCATTGGCTGAGTTTGCTTATAACAACAGCTATCAGTCCAGCATTCAGATGGCACCATATGAGGCTTTATATGGGAGACGGTGTAGATCCACGATGGGTTGGTTTGAGTCGGGTGAGGCCAGATTATTGGGCACAGACTTAGTTCAGGATGCTTTGGAGAAGGTTAAGGTGATTCAGGATAGACTCCGCATAGCCTAGTCTAGACAGAGAAGTTACGCAGATCGGAAGGTTCGTGATGTTTCCTATATGGTTGGAGAGCGGGTTCTGCTTCGGGTATCGCCTATGAAGGGCGTTATGAGATTTGGAAAGAAAGGGAAGTTGAGTCCGAAGTTTATTGGCCCTTTTTAGATATTAAGGCATGTTGGGGAGGTTGCTTATGACCTTGCCTTACCTCCCAGCTTGGCAGCAGTTCATCCGGTATTTCATGTTTCGATGCTCCGGAGGTATCACAGTGATCCGTTGCACGTGTTGGATTTCTGTTTAGTCCAGTTGGACAAGGATCTATCTTATATTGAGGAGCCAGTGGCAATATTGGACAAGCAGGTTAGAAAGTTGAGGTCAAAGAACATTGCTTCGGTAAAGGTTCAGTGGCGGGTCCAGCCAGTTGAGGAGGTGACCTGGGAGACCAAGCGGGATATTCGCAGCCGTTACCCTCATCTTTTCACAACTTCAGGTAAGTCTCTAGGAGGATGTGATGAACCGGCTGGTCATCTTAAGAATTAACGCCCCGATCCCTTATTAACTTCTTTCCCCAAGTTTATTTTAGCTATTTTAATTTGCCGGGATGTTCGGTTTTGAGTTTCGGAGAGTTTTGGGACACTTAGTTCCTAAATGAGAGCTTAAGTGTTGGAAAGTTGATCGTAGTTGGAACAATGTGAAGACGGCCTCGGAATGGAAATTTTATGGTTCTGTTAGCTCCGTTGGGTGATTTCGGGGTTAGGAGCGTGATCGGAATGTGTTTTGGAGGTCCGTAGCTAATTTAGGCTTGAAATGCCGAAAGTCGAATTTTCGAAGTTTCCGGTCCGATAGTGAGATTTTGATTCAAGGGTCAGAATGGAATTTTGTAAGTTGGAGTAGCTCAGTAGTGTTGAATGTGTCGTGTGTGCAAAATTTCAGGTCATTCGGGAAAGGTTTGATAAACTTTTTGATTGAAAGCATTTTTTTGAGAATTTTGGAGTTCTTAGGCTTAAATCCATAGTTAATTCGAGGTTTTGATGTTGTTTTAGGGTTTTTAAGGATTGGTACAAATTTGAATAAGGTATTAGGTGATGTTTGTGCTTTTGGTTGAGGTCCCGGGGGCCTCGGGGTGATTTCGGATGGTTGACGGGAAGTTTGAGAAATGGTTGCAGCTGCTGTATTTTTGCTGCTTCTGATATTTTCGCATCTGCAGTTTGGGGACCGCAGATGCGGCACCACAGAAGCGGCTAAGAGGCCGCAGAAGCGAAATTGAGGGAGGTTAGCAGATTCCGCAGATGCGAGGGATAATTCCACAGAAGCGGAATCACACCCGCGAGTTGAAGACCGCAGGTGCGAAAATTGGCCATTTAATGAAAAGTTGCAGATGCGACTAAGTCTCCGCAGAAGCGGGACTGCATCAGGGTCGCAAATGCGGAAATCACTGGGCAGAACATATAAATAATTGCCTTCGCAAATTTGAGTGATTCTTTCACCATTTTCATCCGGGTTTGAAGCTTTGAAGAGATAATTTTGAGAAAAACAAAGGGGAATCACTTGGAGGTAATATCCTTGACTTCATAACTCGTTTTATGTGATTAAAGACCTAATTAGTGGTGAGAAATTTGGGAAAAAATGGTTAATTAGGGCATGAGTTTAAGAGGCCTTTAAATGAGGATTTGATGGGTCACTTGGACTCTGATTTCAGTGTTCTTGTTATGGATAGACTCGTGAGAGTATGAGGTTTCTGAAAATGTAAATTTCATCCGATTTTGAGACGTGGGCCCGAGGGATATTTTGGTCATTTTATATAATTTCGTGCATTAGCTTAGACTTTAATTGTAGAATCAGTTACTTGAAGTGTTATTTACATTATGCAATTGAATTGGATAGATTTGGGCCATTTGGAGTCGAGTACTCATGGCAAAGAAGTGATGTCGGATTGATTTTGAGCTGGTTCGAGGTAAGTGGCTTGTTTAACCTTGTATGGGGGACCTTCCCCCTTAGGATATGACATATTTGATAATTAAAATGCCTTGTAAGTGAGGTGACGAGCGCGTACTTGAGCTAATTTTTGAGAATTCAATTTTTTTTAACTATTTCAATTGAATTCTTTTTCCTGTTTTATTCTACTTGTGAATTCAACCTGTTGCTAGTTTATAAAAGCATGTTTAGTTGATTTAATTGCCTATTTGCTTAAACTGCCTTAATTGCTTTACATGAAGCATGTTAGGCTAGAATTAACTGTTTACTTGGTACGAAATTTTGCATTTAATTGAGTATTCTTGTGTTGCTTCTATGTGTTTTTAATTTGGGACTACGAGACGGCATCCCGGGAGATCCCCTATATGTATTTATGATCTGGACTGAGGTGCGGGATACCAAAAGATCCCTGGCACGTATATTGAGGATATAAGAGATCCTCGGGATACCAAGAGATCCCTAGCATATATTGAGGATACCAAGAGATCCTCGGGATACCAAGAGATCCCTAGCATATATTGAGGATACCGAGAGATCCTCGGGATACCAAGAGATCCCTAGCATATATTGAGGATACCGAGAGATCCTCGGGATACTAAGAGATCCCTAGCATATATTGAGGATACCGAGAGATCCTCGGGATACCAAGAGATCCCTAGCATATATTGAGGATATCGAGAGATCCTCGGGGATACCAAGAGATCCCTAGCATATATTGAGGATACCGAGAGGTCCTCGGGATACCAAGAGATCCCTGACATATATTGAAGGTACTAAGAGATCCTTGGGATACTGTGAGATCCCCAGTTACTTCCTTGTGGTTTGCCTTCATCTCTGTTTCCGTTATTGTACTCTTATTATCCTGTGTAGATTCTTACTGTAGATTCTCAATTGTACTGCTTATCTTATCCTGTCATTTATATATATATATATATATTTAATCTTAGTAGGGCCCTGACCTTCCTCGTCACTACCCAACCGAGGTTGGGCTTGGCACTTACTGAGTACCGTTGTGGTGTACTCATGCCTATTTTGCGCAAGTTTTTCATGTGCAGATACAGGTACTTCTACTCAGGCCTGCCATCCTTGAGGGAGGCGACTGCTTAGAGACTTCGAGGTACATCTGCCGCGTCCGCAGACTGAGAAGTCCCTTTCTATTTCTGCTTTTAGTATTTAGCCATTCTGATCTTTTGGTTTTTTTAGACTAATTCTGGAGTTAGAGCTATATAGTATTTCCTTTTCTTAGCTTGTGATTTTCGGGTCTTGGATTTGGATATTGGTTTTGAGATTTATAAATGGTGTATGCGGAGAAGCACATTTAAACATTGTTATTGCCTTATTTCTGTTTTTAAATTGTTTACTTCCCCAAGTTTTGGTCATCTTCCGAAATTTAGGCTTACCTAGTCGTAGAGACTAGGTGCCGTCACGATGGTTCACGGAGGGCAAATCAGGGTTGTGACACCCTGATAGCAAGCTATCGTGATGGATCTTCCTCTTAAAAAAATTAAATTAATATCGTGTGAGTCGATAGCTCACATATCAAATATTAAACTAGTAAGAATAGATACTATACTTGATCTTAGCCAAAAGGCCGAGAAAGGTATGCTTTTCCATCATTCGCTTAGACCCTTTTATATCCAACTTTGTACATAGGAGCTTTGCTATTCAATCGATGTGGGACTAGTAGAGCTTCTACAGATCCACCAAGAAATAAGATTCCTTACTTGAATATGCCAAAGGAGAGTGGAGACAAAACAATTGAGCAAAAAGAAGAGATATATTAAAAAATTCTTCTTTTTCTAACCTCTTCCTTTCTTGGCAACAAATTGATTGGCCTTCTTCACTGCAAAGGTGAGAAATATAGGATGATTTGAAATCATCAGTTCGAGACTCTACTTTCTGATGTTGATTCGCCAATCTCTCGTTTGCTCATGCAATAGTGAATATGGTTTTGGTGTTTATCACAGAACAAATATATATATATATATATAAAATAAAAAATTCTAAAAAGCATGAGATTACGAAATCATATGTAGTTTTAAAGATATGCACTATTAAAAATTTAATAATTGATATCAAATTCAAATTTTAGATCCGCCACTTCTTAATTCAAGGTATATGTATCTAGTAATCTTCTATACTATCCATCGATCTCGAAATACTGGAAATTTATTAATTTCACTACGTGACAAGTGCGTTAATGACTCATGAGTAGGATACTCGGTATCCCATTTTATTTCTTTGATTTTTTTCTTGAGAAAATCTCACTTTATACCTATTAATTTCAAACTATTTACCAGTTAATGCCCAGATCCAAACTATTTACTACTCCTACCCATACTTCACAAACTATTTACCCGCTAGTTGTTCCCAGAGTCAAGGCTTCAATCACAAAAAGCTTAGCTTTACTAAAATAAATATTGGATACAGATTCTCTCTGAATAATCACTGTTATGTACAAGAGAATTTTAGCATAAATTGGAAGGTGACCAACTGATAACCACAATCGAGGTTATTTGAAAAAATTGAACTAGACTCTGGCCCCTTCCTCCTTTCTCTAATTGAGTAGTTTCCATGAACCATGCGATCAGAATTACATGTGGACAAAACTTACGAAGCCATGGTTTGGATACTTCATTAAGTACAAGAGCAGATTACATCCCAAATCTAAATTTTTGTGTGTATTTTATCCACCATTGTTGGGCTTGAAGCACAATTTTATTTTTGAAGATTTTTTGTTTGATTCAAAGTGGGTGTTGTTAAATATTGCTTATAGTACCTTCTAGAAGTTCATACTGAAATTTGATAGCATTTGGACCTGATTTGAGGTGATTGAGATCGAAATTTTCAATTGAAAATCGAAGAAGAACACATCTACAGTATACCGCTACAGTATACAATATGCTGTAGGAGTGTATAGCTATACTGCAACAGTACACTATTATAGTCTACAAAACAGTATACCGCTACAGTATACTATTATACTATAGGAGTATATAGTTATACTGTAATAGTATACTATTATAGTATACAATATATTATTATGATATACTGTAATAATATGCAAGATAATATAATAATATGCTATAATAGTATACAATATACTATAATAGTATATTTATTACCCGTAAATTCACTTGTCTTTTCCCTTTTAATTTGTGTTAAGCTTTTACCAAGCGTGAGGGGCAAATTAAAAATGCAATATATATATATATATATATATATATATATATATAGTATGCTATATGATGTAACAGTATACTCTTACAATTAGATCCTTTTAGAATTTTTTAAATTTTTATTGACAACTGATATTATTTTAGTTTAATAATTAAATTATATTTTTTTTTAACTCATTGCGTACAATTGTATACCCTGTTGGTATAGCTTTATACTATACTGGTATCATGTGTTAGTTAATATTTTTTTGGTTGTATTAGCTACATTTAATTGGTATATAATTTGATTTTTTTAGTAATAATATAAAAAAAAATAATAAAAAATAGTGAAAACAGTAAATGAAATTAGATTATGAAGAGAAAAAGAATATAAAAAAAATAAGTTAAATGAAATTAGAAAAGGAAAAAATAAAAAAATAAGAAGAAAACGAGAAAAAAGAAAAGGAGAAAAGAAAAAAAAAGAAAATAAGCATAGAAATAAAAAAGAATTGAAGAATAAAGAAAAAATTCCCCACAAAACCTACTATGGGTAGGAAATGTAATTAGTTTATGGCTAAGAAAACAAATAGGTAGACAAAGATAAATAGTCTTATTTTTGTGGGTAACTCTGTCAAAACCCCTTTTTTCTTTTCGGCATATACAGGCTTTTTACACTGAAGCAATAATAGCATTTTTGGTCCCTCGATCTCAAGTTAGATCTTGTAATATCATATTAAACCTTCAATTAATTGGAACATACACTTTTATTCCCTTGCTTGTGGATAGTTCACAAATTTACTACTATGATTTATCAATTATTCCACCACTTAACTAGCCATGTATTATGTTACGTTCGTGCTGTTACTCTATATTTAATAGTAATATAGATGTAAAAATAGTTTAAATATAATTTTTCTTACATAAAGGGATAAAAAACATATATTTTACTTAATTAAAAGTTAAATATGCTTAGTCAAATATTATAATAATTAAAATTCAGAATTTATCAAGGGACCAATAGTGTCATTACCCCACGTTTAGTTCAATTTTATCCCCGCCAATCCTCCTTTATCTCTTACTTTTGTGCCTTTTTCTTTTGTTTTTAACTTGAACATTTGACCTAGCTACCGTTAAAATTGGCCCACGTCCTTAGTTGTTAACTAAGTACACGTGCGACACTTGACAACTCGCTCACGATTTTACACAACTTGCTCACATTCTTGCTATGTCCAGTCAGCCTTACTACAATCAAGATCGCTAAGAGAATGGAAGAAACAACACAAGAGAATTGTTAAAGGAAGCTTTGTATTAGAGAGAACTTGAATTGTTTTCTTGGTTGATGAATTACAAATGAATGCTCCCTATTTATACTAATCACATAGGGGCTAGTATGTAAATAATAATTGTTCTCCAAGTCCTTCCGTATTTACAAATAAGTCCTTCTCTAGAATATTCTACATAGTTAGAATCTTCTAAGGACTTTCCTAACAATTCTATAGGGTTCTAGGGTCTTCCTAAGGAAACCTCTATATTTCTCTAGAACCTTCCTACAAATACATAAATATCTAGAATATTTCCAAGGAAATTCTCCATAGTTACAGAATATTCCACCAAGATCTAGTCCCTAGCTTATGTAACCATTCCATGGCAAAAATATATGCCAAGTGGCACCTACGTGGAATGATGATGTGGCGGGTCATGACACTCCCCCACCCAATTTTGTGCCGCCCTCGGCACAAAGTATCGACATGTATGTGCGCACCTCGCCTTGGCATCGCCGGAGATCTTTGTCCATTACCCATGATGCTCTATGAAGCGGTTCGCCTTCCCATTTCACAAGGTACTGGTCACCTCTCTTCTTATGCCGTTTGTACTTTGGACGGCTAGCAATAATGGCCTCGATCCTCCGCCCATCTGATGCCTCCCCTTTCTCTTGGCCTGAATCTCCCCATGACTCAACCAAGTCCAAATGCTTCTTAAGCATCGGGTCTATGCTTTCACTCCCTATTTGGCTACCCTCCGTGGTCCCATCCTTTCTAGCAAACTTGACCCCTCTGCTTGGTGCATCATCTAAGTCTGATAGTGTGCCATCATTTTGTAACTTACCATCCCCTTCAACTATGTCCGCCCAACTTTTCTTGCTACCACCATATTCTATTTTCATGGTGCCAAGATAGACTTCGGAATCCCCTACTTTCGGCTTAGATTCCAAGCGCATCCCTCCAATGCAGGCGGTCTCTCGTGGGTCACCCTTGTGTCCCTGAGAAAAATTCCCGATCATTGTTGCAAGCTTACCCAACTATGGGCATTCACTTGCCCGATGTGATCCTTTGTAAAAGTAGCACCCTCCCTTAGGCACGTACTCACTATTGTTTTCTAGCCCCTTGTCGTTTCTCTTGGACCCTTGCCATTATATGATGGCCCCTTGCCATTACCCTTGTATACATCGGCTATGCCTTTCCCATTGTTCTTGTCATGATCTCCCTCACCCCTCTCGACGTTTCCTTCTTTGGACTTGGCAGACTCCATCTTGAAGTCAACAAGTGACTCGGCTACCACTATGGCCTCGTCCATATTGGCTACTTGATGTCTTCTTAACTCTTGCTTTGCCCAATTTTGCAACCCATCCATGAAGTGAAAGAGTGAATCTTTCTCGAATAATCACGGGATTTGCAGTATTAAGGTAGTGAACTCGTGCACATACTCCCGAATTGTGGCCGTCTGTCGAAGCTCCCGTAGCTTCCGCCTAGCCTCATAAACCACATTCACCGGGTAGAATTTCTTTTTCAACTCCTTCTTGTCCTACGTCTCAATGTTGCATAGCCTCTTTTCCATGTCAGCACACTTTCGACGCCACCACAATGCAGCAATCTCTGAGAGGTACAACACAACAATGTTGATCTTCGCCTCGTCGTCTCTCACATTGCCATGCCTGAAGTAGTTCTCCAAGTGCCAAAGAAAGTTCTCTACTTCTTGTGCATCACGAACACCTTTGAACATTGGCGGTTTGGGAACCTCGATCTTGGTCTCCCTTTTCACAACAACATTACTGTTTGCCTCTATCATGCTAGTGTCAATGTGCTCCTCGAGCGACTCTATCTTTGCCTTCATGACATCGATAATTCTGAATGCCTCCATAAGTCTGCACTCCAAGGTAGTGATGGTTTTCCTTAGCTCCATCTTGACCTGCGTACGCCCCTGCAAGTCATTTCGGTTGCTCTCAATTTCTTCAAGAGTGTGTACCTCAAGAACTCTAAGGGTGTCTTCCACCTTCCCCAAGCGTTGGCCAAAGATCTCGACGGCGTCCATCCCTACATTCACCTTCATCACCCACTCTTTACCAAGCGAGACGTCCTCCGGCAGGACCTCCACTTTATCCCTGCTCGCCTCAGTGGCAGATGGTTCTGGGGATGCAAGCCTTTCGTTTGGCACAACCTCGGGTGGCACCTCCTAGCTCTTGTTGGTGGTATTCCTCTTTTTGTTACGGCCGCTCTTGCCAGCAGCATCCTGGATGACGTTGGCTTGTGTGTTGGCAGCGTTAACTTCTCTGATATTCGCCATTCCCTTAGTTTCAACCTGGCTCTGATACCACGTTGTCATGTCCTTAGTTGTTAACTAAGTACACGTGCGGCACTTGACAACTCGCTCACGACCTTGCACAACTTGCTCACGTTCTTGCTATGTCAAGTCAGCCTTACTACACTCAAGATCGCTAAGAGAATGGAAGAAAGAACACAAGAGAATTGTTAAAGGAAGCTTTGTATTAGAGAGAACTTGAATTGTTTTCTTGGTTGATGAATTATAAATGAATTCCCCCTATTTATACTAATCACATAGGGGCTAGTATGTAAATAATAATTGTTCTACAAGTCCTTCCGTATTTACAAATAAGTCATTCTCTAGAATATTCTATATAGCTAGAATCTTCTAAGGACTTTCCTAACAATTCTATAGGGTTCTAGGGTCTTTCTAAGGAAACCTCTATATTTCTCTAGAACCTTCCTACAAGTGCATAAATATCTAGAACATTTCCAAGGAAATTCTCCATAGTTCTAGAATATTCCACCAAGATCTAGTCCATAACCTATGTAACCATTCCATATGGCAAAAATATATGCCAAGTGACACCTACGTGGCATGATGATGTGACGGGTCATGACAAAGGACAATATAATTCCCAAGATCCCACTTGTGATGTGTGTGTCTTTTATTTTCTTTATTTTAACTAGGTGCAATGGAAAATTATTATAAAAATCTTATTTAAGCTAGAGTTGATATCACTTGAATAGGAATGATGGGGATAATTTAGCATTAGGATTGATAGGGTAAGTCAAGACAAGGCAATAGCGCAACGACTAGACAACACATGAAGGCCCCAACAGTGTGGTCGATGATTCACATATCAAATATTAAATAAGAAGATATACTACACTTGATGTCACGATCCAAATCTTAACCTGTTGTGATGGCGCCTATCATGACCACTAAAGACTAGATCTAAATACAATAAAAAGGAAAGAACTGTTATTTATACCTAATCAATCACATAACACATAATCTGGGGTTTCATACCCTCATAATCCAATTTAGAACTGTTACTTACCAAAATCCAAGCAAAAACTCTACTCCAATACGCCCTTGCCTTGCAAATTAGCCTCCAGATGTCCCCAATCTAGCCACAAGCAGTACAATACAATCAAAATGGGTTAAAGGAATTAATTCTACAAGAAAATACGAAATTATGAATCAAAATCCAAAATCGGCTTCAAGTCTGCCCCGTCTCAAAATCCAAAAAAAGTCACAAAACCAGAATGATCATTCAACTACGAGTCTAACCATACCAAATTCATTAAAATATAATACGGAATCGACACTCAAATCCCCAAAATAAACTCTCCAAGTCCTTAGCCTCAAATCCCCAAATTAAACCCGAAAGCCTATTTAAATTTCTAAATTCTGCAAACGACGTCAAAACCTATCAAATCACGTCTGATTGACCTCAAATTTTGCACATAAGTCACAAATGACACCACTGACCTACTCCAACTTCGGAAATCCCAATCCAACCCCGATATAAAAAATTTTACTCCCGATTAAACTTCCCAAAAATTTAACTTTTGCCATTTCAAGCCTACTTCCACTACGGACCTTCAAATCACAATCCGGACATACTGCTAAATACAAAATCACCCAACGGAGCTAACAGAACCATCAAAATCCAATTTCTGGGTCGTTTACACATAAGTCAATATCCAGCTATAAGTCAATTTTGGGGGCTACAATTCTCGAAATGACCGGCATGGTTGTTACATCCTCCCCTTCTTAAATGAACGTTTGTCCTTGAACGGATCTAGAAACATACCTAGAATCACAAATAGATGTGGATATCTACTCCACATCTCCCGCTCGGTCTCCCAAGTAGCCTCCTCAACTAGCTGACCTCTCCACTGCACCTTGACTGAAGGTATATTCTTTGGCCTCAACTTTCGAACCTAGCGATCCAAAATGGCCACCGACTCCACATCATAAGGCATATCACCATTCAACTGAATCATGCTGAAATCCAAAACATGAGACAAATCGCCGATATACTTCCGGAGCATAGAAATATGAAATACTGGATGCACACTCAACAAACTAGATGGCAAGACAATCTTGTAAGCCACCTCCCTAACCCTTTAAAGCACCTCAAACGACCCAATGAACCGAGGGCTCAACTTGCCCTTCTTTCCGAATCTCATAACACCCTCCATGGGTGAAACCTTCAGCAGAACCTTCTCCCTAACCATGTAAGACACATCACGAACCTTCCTGTCGGCATAGCTCTTCTATCTAGACTGTGTCATGCGAAGCCGCTCCTGAATTAATTTAACCTTGTCCAATGCATTCTGAACCAAGTCAGTACCCAATAGCCTAGCCTCACCCGACTCAAACAAACCCACCGAAGATCTACACCATCTCCCATACAATGCCTCATACGGAGCCATCTGAATGCTCGACTGATAGCTATTATTGTTAGTAAACTCTGCAAGTGGCTGAAACTGGTCCCATGAACCCCCGAAATCAATTACACAAGCGCGTAACATGTCCTCCAATATCTGAATAGTGTGCTAGGACTGTCCGTCTATCTAAGGGTGAAATGATGTACTCAACTCAACCTGGGTGCCCAACTCTCGCTGCACGGCTCTCCAAAACTGCGATGTAAACTACGTGACACTATATGAAATGATGGAAACTGGCATACCGTGAAGGCGCACAATCTCTTGGATGTATATCTCAGCCAACCGCATTGAAGAATAAGTAGTACCAACTAGAATGAAGTGCGCAGACTTGGTCAGCCGATCCAAAATTACCCAAATAGCATCGAACTTCCTCGAAGTCCATAGGAGCCTAACTATGAAATCCATGGTGATCCGCTCCCCATTCCACTCTGGAATCTCTATCCTCTAAAGCAATCTGCCCGGTCTCTGATGCTCATATTTTACATGCTGACAGTTAAGACACCGAGCTAGAGACTTACGGGCATATCCAAATAATGAGCAAAATACGATGATACATACAAATAAGTGGAAACAGGGTCAAATAATACAGAGACATCCCTGTAGAAAACTGAGATAATACCTGTGATCACTGCATCTAAAGCTATGGCATCTGGTCTGGAGGGAATAACATAGAATCTGTCTTGACCGCCACCTAATCGGCCTCCCCCTCTAGGGCGACCTCTAGCTGACTAGGCCCCACCCCAAGCTGGCTGAGCGAGTGCTGTAGCAACTGGTGCAAAAGTCACAGCCTGACTCATCTATTGTACTGGACCTTCTAGGAGACGAGGATAGACTGAATGGAGCCCCGAGCATCGGGATAAATGGTAGATGGACCTGGTACAGATGAGCCCTGAATCGATGAAGCACGGGACAAAATCTGAGCTGGAAGGGCATTGACAGATGACTGGCCCTGATGAGAACTGTAAGAACCCTGGCCGAATAACACACCACGATGAACTGGACAAGCCATCTAAGCATGCCTGAAAGGACGACCCCTGATATGGTAAAACTAACCCCTAAAAGGTATACCGCTAAAATCTCCCAATCCACGAGGCCTCTTGGGCTCCCTCCCACCCCGCTCCTGGATGCAGACCAACTCTATCTGCCGAGTAATGTCAACAACCTCATCAAAAGTAAAACCAAATACCCCCTCTCTGGTCATAAGCAACCACGACTGATATGTGAGGCCGTCAATGAACCTCTTGATCCTCTTCCTATCAGTAGGAACCAACCAAACTGCATGACGCGCCAATTTGAAAAACTTCATCTCGTACTGCGTCATAGACATACCATCCTGACGAAGCTTCTCAAACTGTCTCCGCAGCTCCTCTCTGCGGGACTGAGGCGAACTTCTTCAAGAAGAGAAAAGAGATCTCCTACCATGTAAGTGGTGCTGCATCAACCGACCTATGCCTCTCATAAGCCTCCCACCATCTGAAGGCAGCCCCAGTGAACTAAAAAGTAGTGAACGAGACCCAACTGTTCTCCAGAATACCTGTTGTATGAAGAATCCTCTAACACTTGTCCAAGAAACCCTAGGTTTCCTCCGACTCTAACCTACTGAAAGATGGAGGCTGGAGCCTCCTTAACTCTCCAATCTTCTCTGCTCATCATCAATCATAATAGAGATAACATGGGCCTGAGCAGCTGTAACTGACTGGGCTAGTAATACCCCCGGTGTCTGGAGTCCCTGCATCACCTGCTCTAGTGTGTGGGCGGCGGGGGTCTGAGTACCTCCCCCGGCTTGAGAAGTGGTTGCTGCTGCTAGAACAACGAATGCCTGAGCAAGACTGGTGCATACGGTCAGAATCTGAGCTAAGGCCTCCTGAAGGCCTGTAATCACGATGAGCATAGCTGGTGCCTGGGTTGGCCCCACTGGCTCATCCACAACTAGAACCTGCTCCTGAACTAGGGTAACTGGTGGATCTATAGGTGCTGCCTGAGCTGCCGTCGAGCTGTACTTCTGCCCTACCGTGGCCTCTACCGTGACCTCAACCTCTCGTCGCCCTAACTGGTGGTGCTGGTGGCTGTCAATCCTTTCTGGTAGTACGTGTCTACACCGTCTATGAGAGAATAGAGTAACAAAAGTTTAGTTATCAGAATCAACAGATTCGCACGACAAGAATTCAAGAATGTGAAGTTTCCTAAGGGTTCGTCAGCCTCTCAAAGATAAGTACAGACGTCTCCATACCGATTCGCAAGACTCTACTAAACCTGTTCATGACTCGTGAGACCTATGTAACCTAGGCTCTAATACCAACTTGTAACGACCCAAATCCTAACCTGTCGTGATGGGGACTATTGTGGTAGTAGGAAAGCTGATATTTCCAAAATATTCCCAATATTTAACAGAAAATAAATCACGTAATTTTAAATAACCAAAGTTTTCGTAAAATAGGGTAAAAACCCAAAAACACAAATAAGGAAAATTCCCAAATCGGGGTGCCACTGAACTCATGAGCATCTATACATTACTAATCTAGAAAAAGTAATGACCACTAATGACTGGATCTAAATACAATAAAAAGGAAAGATAAGGAAGGAGAAACAATGACTGCAAATGCCGGGCAGCTACCTCGTAGTCTCCAAAGATCAGCTGTGCACGATATCAACAACCACCGTGTTCGAAAATATCTGGATCTGCACACGAAGTGCAAGGTATAGCATGAGTACAACCAACTTAGTAAGTAACAAGACTAAATAAAGAACTGAAGATAGTGACAAGCTACATAATTATAGTTCAATTTCAGTAGTCTCAATAAGGAAAAGTAGACATGCTTTCAAATCCGGCAATTCAAGTCAAATCAACTTATACATGCGCAACAAAAAAAGTTTTTAAAATAGTGATATATGGAAATTATGTGCAACAACAATAAAATCATATATAGCTTCTCAGAGCAACAGTCACTCAGTCATCCCAGTCACTCCAACCTCACAATCACTTATTCCTCACAGTCACTCAACACTCGGCACTTGCACTCAGTAGGTACTTGTGCTTACTAGGTGTGTGTATAGACTCCGGAGGGGTTCCTTTAGCTCAAGCGCTATATCAAGCCAATCATGGCATAAATCAATGAAACATGCTGCGACATGCAGCCCGATCCCATAAATATCCTCACAATCAGGCCCTCGGCTTCGTTCAGTCATCAATCTCTCCAGTCTCTCGGGCTCTCAGAAATCATAAAAATCAGCCCAAACTACAATGATATGATGTATCAACAAGAAAATAGTAGACACTATGATATGATATGCGAGTAAAAACTGAGACTGAGTACAAATAGCATTTAACAGGTAATTCAACATATAACACGGCCTATGTGGGTCCCAACAGTACCAACACATAGTCTAAACATGATTTACAGAATTTCTATAACACATGGAGAGGATATAGCTAGCAACAAGTTATTCAACTTTACAGTTCCACAGAATGGACCAAATCACAATTCCTACGGTGCACACTCTCACGTCCGTCACCTAGCATGTGCGTCACCTCCAAACCAATCACAAAATACATAATCCGGGATTTTATACCCTTAAAACCAGATATAGAATTGTTACTTACCTCAATCCGAGCAAAAACTCTACTCTAATACACCCTTGCCTCACAAATCGGCCTCCAAATGTCCCGAATCTAGCCACAAATAGTACAATACAATCAAAACGGGCTAAAGGAATCAATTCCACAGGAAAATACGAAATTATGAATCAAAATCCAAAATCGGCTTCAAGCCGGCCCCCGTTCCCATGTCTTGAAATCCAACAAAAGTCACAAAATCCGAAAGCCCATTCAACTACAAATCTAACCATACAAAATTCATCAAAATCTGACACCGAATTGATACTCAAATCCCCAAAATCAACTCTCCAAATCCTTAGCCTTTAATCCCTAAATTACACCTTAAAAATACACTAATTAGGTGGGAAAATCAATGGGAAAACATAATTATTGAAGAAATTTAATCATAAGTGACTTACCTCAAGAATTCATTCGAAATCTCTCTCAAAAATTGCCTAAGCCCGAGCGCAAAATATTAAAATAAAGCGAAAATTGTGAACCCTAGCATTTATATGTTCTGCCCAGTCAAACCGCACCTGCTGTCCCAAAATCCGCTTCTGTGGTCCCGCTTTTGCGGTGAAAACTCAGCTTATGCGAAAGTCACTTAATTCCCCAGCTATCGCACTTGCGCACACCTATCTGTTTCTGCGCCAAAATGTCTGCTCTTGCGAAAAATCCCTGGCCCCTAAACTCCTTCACACTCCGCTTCTGTGCCTTCTTCGCCGCATCTGCGGCCTCGCAGGTGCGGAAAGAACCTAGCACCTGCGACCTCTGCTATTTCCTCCTTGCCCACTTTTGTGGCTCTCTTCCCACTTCTGTGGGCTTGCACCTGCGGTGCCCACTTCACAGGTGCGATTACACCAGTAATCCTCAAATTTCAGCAGCTCTTCAACTTCAAACCTTGATCCATTAATCACCCGAAATTAACCTGAGGCCCTCGAGACCTCAACCAAACATACCAATACATGTTAAAACATCATACGATCTTAGTCAAGTCCTCAAACTACCTCAAAAACACGAATCACATATGGATTCAAGCCTAATAAACTTTGAAATTCCAAATTCTACAAACGACGCCGAAACTTATCAAATCACATCCGATTGACCTCAAATTTTGCACACAAATTACAAATGACACCATAGACCTACTCTAACTTCTGGAATCCCAATCCTGCCCCGATATCAAAAAGTCCACTCTTGGTCAAACTTTTCAAAAATTCAATTTTTGCCATTTCAAGCCTAATTCCACTGCGGACCTCCAAATCACAATCCGGATATGCTCCTAAGTCCAAAATCACCCAAAAGAGCTAATGGAACTATCAAAATTCAATTCTGGGTTCGTTTACCCATAAGTCAACATCCGGTCAACTTTTCCAACTTAAGCTTTTAAATTATGAGACTAAGTGTCTCATTCATTCTGAAATCCTTGCGGATCCAAACCAACTAACCCAGTATGCCATATAATAGCTATAAAGTACATAAAGAGCAGAAAAATAAGGGGGGAGGGAGAGGAACGAGGCTACAAATCTCGAAACGACCAGCCAGTTCGTTACACTTGATCTTAGCCAAAAGTCCGAGAAATGTATATTTTACATGTTTTGCTTGGCTTTTTCATATTGACTTTCCCATATAGAAGCTCTGTTACTCAGCCGATGTGGGACTAGAAGAGCTTCTGCACATCTCCTACGAAGCAAGAATCATTATAGAATGGGACTAAGGAGAGTATAACATCTTTCCTACTTAAATAGGGACCAAAAACATACATTTCATTTAGTTAAAGGTTAAATACATTTCGTCAAATATTAAAAGCAGTAAAATCATAGTTTACTAATAAAGAGGGATAAAAAATATTGTTATCCCTCGTTTAGGGAAATTTTGTCCCCTGACAATCCTCTTTCTCTCTTGCTTTTGTGCATTCTTCTTTTGTTTTTACTTGAAAATTTTGACCTATCGATAATGTTGCACAAAAATCATATAATTTCTGTAACAACCCGACTGTTGTTTTGAGCAATTGCGCCCGGTTCTGTAGCTTGAGATCTCGAGTAACTCCATAATATGTGTATCGACTTGCGTGCAAGGTTGAATTCAGTTAACGGATAATTCATAGTCAAATTGGAAGAAGGAAACTAGTTTGGGAAGTTTAAATGGTAAGAATTTGACCGGAATTAGACTTTTGAGTAAACGGCCCTAGAATGGGTCGTGGGTGATCTCAACAGCTTCGTATGGTAATTTTGGACTTAGGCGCGCATCTGGATTTGGATTTGGAGGTCCGTAGGATAATTTGAGGCTTTTTAGGGAAAGTTGAAAAAGTTGAAGTTTGGAAAATGAAGAAGTTTGACCCATAGTTGACTTTTGTGATATCGGGGTCAAAATGCAATTTTGAGAGTTGGAACAGCTCCGTTATGTCATTTTGGAATTGTCTGCAAAAATTTGGCATCATTCCGGATTGATTTGATAGGTTTCGGCACGAGTTTTGGTAGTTGGAAGGTTTGAAAGTTCCTAAGTTCGATTCATAGTGTGATTCATCGTTTCGGTGTTGCTTGATGTGATTTGTGACCTCGAGCGAGTCTGTGTTAGGTTATATGACTTGTTTGTATGTTTGGACGGGGTCCTGGGGGTCTCGGATATGTTCAGGTGGGCTACAGGTCATTTTCCCTTGTTTTTGAACTACTGTTTTCTGCTTCTGATATTCTCTTTCGCAATCGCAAACTGCCTTCAACGTTCGTAAAGCTTTGTTGCTGACTACCTAGAAATACTCCTTCGCATTCGCGTTTAGAGCCTCGTGTTTGTGAAGCTCTATCTCTCCCTTCATCACGTTCGCGTTCCCCTCACGCGTTCGCGTAGTTATGCCATTCCACTCTTTGCGTTTGCGTATTAGTTCACGCATTCGCGAAGAGCAGTCCTTGGGCCATTAGACTTCCCTTCTTCGCGTTCGCGGACACACTCTTGCGTTCGCGATGAGTAACCTGGGCACATTCATTTTTCTTCCTCGCGAACGCGATACTTCCTTCGCGTTCGCGATGCTTTAATATCTGGGCAGAATTTAAGTTTCCCAAATCGAGGGTTAGGCCATTTTTAACATTTTTGGAGTTCTAGAGCTCGGTTTTGGGCGATTCCTTGTGGGTTTTTCAAGCAAAACGATTGGGTAAGTGTTCTTCACCTAGAATTAATTATATTCCATGAATTTATCTTAATTTTTATCATTTAATTTGTGATTTGGGTTAAGGAAAATGTGGGTTTTTTAAAGAAAATTTCTAAAATGAAAAATCGTGATGTGAGGGGCCAAATGGTATTAGAATTTAATAAATTTTGTATGGTTGAACTCATATTAGAATGAGTATTCGGTTTTTGTAAAATTTGTCGGGTTCCGAGGCACGAGCACGGGGGTCGACTTTTGGACCGATTTTTGGATTTTTATTAAAGATTGAGATTTTATTATCCGGATTAGTTTCTTATGTGTTTTATTTGTGCTTTGAAGTTAATTTTGTTAGATTTGAGCCGTCCGAAGGTCTTTTCCATCGAGAAGTGTATTTTAGAGTATCGGTTGGTCGTATTTGAGGTAAGTATCTTGCCTAACCTTATGTGGGGGGACTTCTCCTTAAGATTTGAGTCCTCTATGCTAATTGTAGTCCGTGCATGCGAGCTGACGAGTGTGTGCTCGGACTTATTTGTGGGAAATTTGATCTAGGGTTCTTAGGTCCTTATGTTCATTATGTGGAAAGTATCCTATTATGATTGGGTTTAATAATTGCTTAAATTGCCTCTATATGCTTTATATAATGTTTTTAGCTTTCCTCTAATTCTTACGTGTTGCATTGTCCCTTAATTGCCTTAATTGAAGTGATTGCCTACTTATTGTTTTGATACTTCTCAATTGCGAGTTCCTCTATGACTTCGTGCAAATATGTTACATGTCCAATTGTTGTGGTTACCAGTATAGTTATCACGTGCCTATTATGTCTTGTTGTTTTGTTGAGGTTATCGTGCTTCTTAGTTTTTTTGGGATTCTTATTATGTACTTGTTGATTCCCTTACCGGGATGTTATTGTTTCTATTGCTGATTCCCTTGCTGGGATGTTATTGTTTCTATGATTGATTCCCTTGCCGGATGTTATTATTTCTATTGTTGATTCCCTTGCTGGGATGTTGTTGTTTCTATGGTTGATTCCCTTGCCGGGATATTATTGTTCTACTGTTTGGGTGAGTAAAGAGTGATAAAGCACAAAGGGTGATGCCGTGCACATTTACATTTATATGATTCAAATGGTGAGGAAAGAGAGATAAATCACGAAGGGTGATGCCGTGCACATTTATATTATTCATATGGTTAGAAAGAATGATAAAGCACGAAGGGTGATGTCGTGCACATTTACATTTATATTGATGCATATGGTGAGGAAGAGAGATAAAGCACGAAGGGTGATGCCGTGCACATTTATATTATTCATATGGTAAGGAAGAGTGATAAAGCACGAAGGGTGATGCCATGCACATTTGCATTTATAATGATGCATATGGTGAGGAAGAGAGATAAAGCACGAATGGTGATGTCGTGCACATTTCTATTATTGATTGCATGGTGAGGATTGAGAGTTAAGCACGAATGGTGATGCCGTATACTTTCTGCTGCTGTGTTTATTTGTTGTTATCAATTCAAGTATTTTTAACTGTACAAATTCCTTTATTGTTGTGATCCTTTATGTTGGAATCTACAGTGTTTTCAATACCTTGCTGTATTTATATATGTATACATTCCAATACTTCAAATTTCAATAATTGTTACACCTTTAATTCAATTAGTTTTTAAATTTTATCCCCTTACACCGCCTGGGGTTGTATTTTACTTTAAAAGGGTATTTTCTTTTTACTCAAATGATCTCTAAAAACAACTTCATCTTTTCTCGCTGACTTTCCTAACTGATTTAGAAAATTGAAATTTACCTTATGTTATGTAAATGAGACTTCTTGAACATCTTGATTGTATTGGCACAAACATTTTGTATTGTATAACATGTGGATTTTGTTGTGAAAAGTGAGATGGAAAATATGTGGGCACAAGGTGCCATATGTGCTGAAGGTTAGGAAGTTGAGGTTATGATATGAGAAACCAAGGATTTAGATGGTCGGGATTGTGTATAGACATGATGTGATTGATTGAGTTGACATTGCCTTCTTTATTTGAATACATTTTTACTTGTCTGTGCCCCTGTTATGTCTGTGTTGATTTACTTGATTATCTGATTTACTTGGTTAGCGTTCGTTACTATCTGTGCTCTCCCTTTATTACCTCTACTCTTTGTATTTTGATTTCTCTCTACTATTAATATTACCTTGTTACCCTTATCCTGACATTTTATTATCATATCTATACATTTCATTTAACCAGTAGGTGTCCTGACTGTTCCTCGTCACTATCCCACTAAGGTTAGTCTTGATACTTATTGGGCACCGCCGTGGTGTTCTCATACTACACTTATGTACATTTTTGTGTGCAGATCCAGGTATTCGATCTGTAGTAGTTGTGCAGGTCGATGCAATGGAGACTCAAGGTAAACCTGTTGCTGCGTTCGCAGACCTCGGAGTCACCTTCATTTGTATTTATTTTCCATTTGCTCCTTTGTTTCGGGACAGAGAAGTATTTATATTGTATAACCACTCTTAGAAAAGCTTATGACTTGTACCACCGGTTTTGGAAATTATGATTTATTCAGAGTATTTAATTTAAAGTTAGTAAATGTTAATGTTAATTCAGTTAATATTAGGCTTACCTAGTATAGAGACTAGGTGCCATCACGACTCCTTTGGAGGGATTTTGGGTCGTGACAAGTTAGTATCAGAGCTCTAGGTTCATAGATACTACGAGTCATAAGCAGGTTTAGTAGAGTCTTGTGGATCTATACGGAGATATCTGTACTTATCTTCGAGAGGCTACAAAACTATTAGGAAATTCCACTTCTTTCATTTCTTATCGTGCGATATTGATTCAGCTAGAAGTATATGACATATGTCCCTCTACATCCACTCGTGTATAATATTACGCTCTTAGCATCCGCTATGCGCTAGTGGTCCGTGATGCTATAGACGGTCTACGAAGGAGTCAGGGATGCTCCGGCATTATCTCAGCGTGCTGTCCAGACTGATGATACAGAGGTATTGAGAGGCTGTTCAATTGTTCATATGGAGGCGAAGCGGTTTTCGACATCTAGTTGATGAGTGCGAGCTTGGGAAGGTTTGATTGATTGGCTAGTCACCGAGATCGTGGCAAGGTTGCGAGGTGGATGTTGATTGAGGGTAGCTGGTAGTATTGGAGTGCCTTATGATTTGTGTTGTACGAGCTGTGGAGTTTAGTTTTGTGGATCATCAGATGTTGTTTTCTATGGTTGTGCGCCAAGTGGAGGAGTCCAATAGCGGCATTCAGATTGCAGAGTCAGATTTATATCAGTTTAGCCTAAGGTATGTGTATATACAGTATTGGTAGGTTCCCAAATTTGGGGTATGACCAGGGTATGAGATCTTGCACGAGATGATGTTGGGGCTTACAGTATTTCTACGTCAATAATGGATCTACATTTCAGCATCAAGGGGAGTCGAATGAACAACTTCAAATTCACAGGAGGTCTATTCATCGTGGGTATCGTGGTTGCGACAAAACGGGGTGCTTTAGAGGAAATGCGGTGGTTTATGTTATTCTGGCTACATGGTTCGTGTTAGGATCATCTATATTTGGGGCTTTGATTGGAGTTATTGCATATCAACTATCTGAAGAAATGGGTTAGCTCAGTAGTGTTGGGTCAGTATAGTAATGGAAGTACTTAGTCCTTTTGAATGGGAATTCTCTACTAGCATTTGTGGCAACACTCTGGTATTGGAAGGTTTGTATGACTCGGTTGATTTGGGGAGATACGGTCCTAATGGCTTAGTTACGTGCGGGTGGATCTCGGGGAGTTCTCGATGGTTTGGGCAACGGCTTGAGTTGGGTGTCTACCATGGGCATAAGGAATATGTGGTACATTGTAGTTTCTCCTAAATCGGTATATGAAATTAATAGAGCATTGGCATTGTTGGCTATCATAGGTGAAGAGTGTGCATTTTTGTAAAGGACCTTGAGTTTTGGTTTGCAGTGCGTGGCTGGTAGCATGGTGATTACTGGGTTTTCGAGGCTTTCGAGGTTCATGTTTTGTTACGTGGTCAGAAACTCTATATAAGTGCTTCAGCAGAATGATAGGGTGTGAGTGATGTATCAGCCATTTGATTTGCATAGTTAAGTTCGAGTATGGAAATTTTGGTATTCCTGAGGTTTTGTGGCTAGATGCCCTCATATGTGAACTATTTCCTATTTGCGGATTGTGGAGGAACGTTGAGAATGGGATAATTAATAGTATGTATTATTGATAGGTTGTTGTGGATGTTTTTGAAGAATATTTATCTAAATGGGAAGGAACAGGATTTGGTTGGAGGCTATTTGAAAGCTCAATGAGAATATGTATCTTGTATCAGGTCGAGTTTGTATGCTCCTATGAGATCGTCATTATGGTTATGTTATCAAGCAGAATTGATATTATTTGTGCCCCTAGCCTATGTTATGTGCTACTCTTTTATGATGTGTTAGGCGGTGAGGCTGTATGATTATTCCCCACGCATGTTGTAATTTTTTTCAGGTCTTATGGCGATACGGGCGAGATAGCCCTCGTGATGTTGATTTGCTCATTGTACCTTAGTTGTGCTTGCTTCTTTCATATTTTAGAACCTTCATTTATTTTCCCACAGTTTTATTTGTGCACTCTGTTGTACTTGATATTAGTATTCATATGTTCAGTGAGCCCGAACATTTTGGCTTGATGAGTATTTGGGAGCGGGCTGCAGTCGCAGCAGATGTTATGTGGGATACCCTTTCCTTGTGTTAATCTGGTGTTGTGTTTTCACTCTGTGGGACGATTTGATGAAGAACTACACTTTTGTTGTTACACATGTTGTACTCGTTAGATAATTCTTATACTTTGCTTTTCTTTATTGTGCTGTATAATTGAGTTATTATTAGTTTAGTGTACGAATTGTGTAATGTGAGAATCTGTGTGGTTCCGTGATGAGCTGTTAGTTGAGTTACTTGTATTGGCTGAGATAAGATTCTTATTGTACTATGGTATTGGGGGTGAGGAGTGTTTGGAAGTATGAGGGTGTTTCTGCTAAGATTTAAGTAATGGCCTTTGGAGGGCGAGAGAGCTTTTTGACTTGTTGTCTTCATGGGCGACTATGAGTTCCCGCATGTTACTTTATCATGAACATCGATGTAGAGGTCTGGAATAAGGTTATATTCAATGTGAGGTGTGTTGCCGGCATCCAGGATGTTATTTGACCAGCTATAGTGGTCAGATGTTATTACTTCAGGCATTTGAGTTGTGTGGACATCATGTGATTGTATTCTGGATTAGAATTTGGTTCGATTCAGCTTGATTAAGACTCATGCAGTGTCATGACATGGAATTCACATCCGATGAGGTATTTCAGATGTTGAGGTTTGGGTTCTATTATAAGGTTATGGGCTAAGGAGGAGATGAGATCTTCAGTTAGGTTGCATTGTTAGTTCTGCGTAGGTTGGGTGATGGGGAATCACCCCCGGGTGTATGTATGGTGAGCTCATGCACTAGTTTGATGGCTTTAGAATGACTCCGGGCACATTCGAGGACGAACATATGTTTAAGTGGATGAGGATGTAACGACCCGACTGGTCGTTTTGAGCAATTGCGCCCAATTCGGCAGTTTGAGATCTCGAGCAGCTTCATAATATGTGTATCGACTTGTGTGCAAGGTTGAATTAAGTTAATGGATAATTTGGAGTCAAATTGGAAGAAGGAAACTAGTTTTGGAAGTTTAAACGGCGAGAATTTGACCGGTTTTGGACTTTTGAGTAAATGGCCCCGGAATGGGTCGTGGGTGATCTCAAAAGCTTCATATGGTGATTTTGGACTTAGGCGAGCGTCCGGATTCGGATTTGGAGGTCCATAGAGTAATTTGAGGCATTTCGGCGAAAGTTGGAAAAGTTGAAGTTTGGAAAATGGAGAAGTTTGATCCATAGTTGACTTTTGTGATATCGGGGTCGGAATGCAATTATGAGAGTTGGAACAGCTCCGTTATGTTATTTTGGACTTGTCTGCAAAACTTTGGCGTCATTCCAGGTTGATTTGATAGGTTTTAGCACGAGTTTTGGAAGTTGGAAGGTTTGAAAGTTCCTAAGTTCGATTCACGGTGTGATACGTTGTTTCGGCATTGTTTGATGTGATTTATGACCTCGAGCGAGTCCGTATTAGGTTATATGACTTTTTTGTGTGTTTGGACGGGGTCCCGGCAGCCTTGGGTATGTTCCGGGTGGGCTACGGGTCATTTTCCCTTATTTTTGAACTGTTGTTTTCTGCTTCTAGTATCCTCTTTCGCGATAATGAACCGCCTTCCGCATACGCGAAGCTTTGTTGCTGACCACCTGGAAATCCTCCTTCGCGTTCGCGAAGCTCTGTCTCTCTCTTCATCGCGTTCGCGTTCCGCTTACGCGTTCGGGTAGTTATGTCGTTCCACTCTTTGCGTTCGCGTGCTAGTTCCATGTTCGCGAAGAGCAGTCCTTGGGCCATCAGACTTCCCTTCTTCGCGTTCGCGGACGCACTGTCACGTTCGCGATGAGTAACCTGGGCACATTCATTTTTCTTCCTTGCGGACGCGATACTTCCTTCGCGTTCGCGATGCTTTAATATCTGGGCAGAATTTAAGTTTCCCAAATCGAGGGTTAGAGCATTTTTAGCATTTTTGGAGTTCTAGATCTCGGTTTTGGGCGATTCCTTGTGGGTTTTTCAAGCAAAACGATTGGGTAAGTGTTCTTCACCTAGAATTGATTATATTCCATGAATTTGACTTCATTTTTATCATTTAATTTGTGATTTGGGTTAAGGAAAATGTGGGTTTTTGAAGAAAATTTCTAAAATGAAAAATCGTGATGTGAGGGGCCAAATGGTATCGGAATTTAATAAATTGTATTGTTGAACTCATATTGGAATGGGTATTTGGTTTTTGTAAAATTTGTCGGGTTCCGAGGCGCGGGCCCGGGGGTCGACTTTTGGACCAATTTTTGGATTTTTATTAAAGATTGAGACTTTATGATCCGGACTAGTTTCTTATGTGTTTTATTTGTGCTTTGAAATTAATTTGGTTAGATTTGAGCCGTCCGAAGCGCTTTTCACCCGAGAAGTGCATTTTAGAGTATCGGTTGGTCGTCTTTGAGGTAAGTATGTAGCCTAACCTTGTGTGGGGGACTTCCCCTTAGGATTTGAGTCCTCTATGCTATTTGTAGTCCGTGCATGCGAGGTGATGTGTGTGTGCTCGGACATATTTGTGGGAAATTTGTTGTAGGGTTCTTAGGTCCTTATGTTCATTATGTGGAAAGTATCCTGTTATGATTGGATTTAATAATTGCTTAAATTGCCTCTATATGCTTCATATGATGTTGTTATCTTTCCTCTAATTCTCACGTGTTACATTGACCCTTAATTGTCTTAACTGAAGTGATTGCCTTCCTTATTGTTTTGATACTTCTTGATTGTGAGTTCTTGTATGACTTTGTGCAAATATGTTACATGTCCAATTGTTGTGGTTAACGATGTAGTTATCACGTGCGTATTATGTCTTGTTGTTTTATTGAGGTTATCGTGCTTCTTGATTTTTCCGTGATCCTTATTATGTACTTGTTGATTCCCTTGTCGGGATGTTATTGTTTCTATTGTTGATTCCCTTACCGGGATGTTATTATTTCTATGGTTGATTCCCTTGCCGGGATGTTATTGTTTCTATTGTTGATTCCCTTACCGGGATGTTATTATTTCTATTGTTGATTCCCTTGCCAGGATGTTGTTGTTTCTACCGTTTGGGTGAGGAAAGAGTGATAAATCACGAAGGGCAATGCCGTGCACATTTACATTTATATGATTCATATGGTGAGGAAAGAGAGATAAAGAACGAAGGGTGATGCCGTGCACATTTATATTATTCATATGATGAGAAAGAGTGATAAAGCACGAAGGGTGATGCCATGCACATTTACATTTATATTGACGCATATGGTGAGGAAGAGAGATAAAGTACGAAGGGTGATGGCGTGCACATTTATATTATTCATATGGTGAGGAAGAGTGATAATACGAAGGGTGATGCCGTGCACATTTACATTTATATTGATGCATATGGTGAGGATTGAGAGTTAAAACACGAAGGGTGATGCCGTGCACTTTCTGCTGTTGTGTTTATTTGTTATTCTCAATTCAAGTGTTTTTAACTGTTTAAATTCCTTTATTGTTGTGATCCTTTGTGTTGGAATTTACAGTGTTTTCAATACCTCGCCGTATTTATATATGTATACATTCCAATACTTCAAATTTCAATAATTGTTACACCTTTAATTCAATTAGTTTTTCAATTATATCCCCTTACACCGCCCGAGGTTGTATTTTACTTATAAAGGAATTTCTACTCAGTTAATTTCTTAAATCTCATGTTAAAAGGTAATAATTCATTCGGCGTTGCATTATAATTAAAAGGGGTATTTTCTTTTTACTCAAATGATCTCTAAAAACAACTTCATCTTTTCTCGTTGGCTTTCGTAATTGATTTAGAAAATTGAAATTTACCTTATGTTATGTAAATGAGACTTCTTGAACATCTTGATTGTATTTGTACAGATATTATGTATTGTGTAACATGTGGATTTTGTTGTGAAAAGTGAGACGGAAAATATGTGGGCACAAGGTGCCATGTGTGCCGAAATTCGAAAGTTGAGGTTATGATATGAGAAACCAAGGATTTAGATGGTCGGGATTGTGTATAGACATGATGTGATTGATTGAGTTGACATTGCCTTCTTTATTTGAATATATTTTTACTTGTCTGTGCCCCTATTATGTCTGTGTTGATTTACTTGATTATCTGATTTACTTGGTTAGCGTTCGTTACTATCCGTGCTCTCCCTTTATTGCCTCTACTGTTTGTATTTTGATTTCTCTGTACTGTTAATATTACCTTGTTACCCTTATCCTGGCATTTTATTATCGTATCCTATACATCTCATTTGACCAGTAGGTGTTTTGACTGTTCCTCGTCACTACCCCACCGAGGTTAGTCTTGATACTTACTGGGCACCGCCGTGGTATGCTCATACTACACTTCTGTATATTTTTGTGTACAGATCCAAGTATTCGATCAGTAGTAGATGTGTAGGTCGATGCAGTGGAGACTCAAGGTAAACCTGCTGCTGCGTTCGTAGGCCTCGGAGTCACCTTCGTTTGTATTTATTTTCCATTTGCTCCTTTGTTTCGGGACAGCAAAGTATTTATATTTTATAACCACTCTTAGAAAAGCTTATAACTTGTACCGCCGGTTTTGAAAATTGTGATTTATTTAGAGTATTTAATTTAAAGTTAGTAAAAATCAATGTTAATTTAGTTAATGTTAGGCTTACCTAGTTTAGAGACTAGGTGCCATCACGACTCCTTCGGAGGAATTTTGAGTCGTGACAATTTCCCATACCAATTAGTAGTATTAGAAAATTTCATCTCAAAATAGCAAAGTTTAAAGTACAAATATTTTGATGGAAATTTGTCTGATGTTTGCATTTACTATATAAACTTATAACTAATACTACTATTTTAGAAGCGGCTAAGGAGAGGAGCTTGGTTCGTAGGGTTATTTTGGAGAATTAGGGGTAAGAGACACATGTTATTCTATTACTTTGACACATCCTCATAGATTGGCGCAATTATATGAAATTGAAAGATGAAACTGAACGACACCGTCTATCACAACGTCTTCCGTCATTTTTCTGCTCTGTTTTACTCTTTTCTCTCCCTCATCGGTTCACTGTGTGTTGTCTGTATAGTTATTGGGTGAATTTTTTCTTCTGTGTTTTCCTTTGTTTATCCAACCTCTTCTGATTACCAGTGTTATCTAGATTTAAGATTGTGTTGCTTTTTACTTTGAAGAATGTTTCCTTATGATGTTTTGAATCGTCCCTAGAAGATGTAGCTTGCGTTCATCTGAAATTCTTACGTAATTGGTGATATGTTGTTAGGCTCCTGTTTTACGTGCTTTTCATGATTTGATCTTAATTTTTATCTGTTTCAACTCTTTTAACGTGCAGTAAGAATGGATTTAAGTTTACTATTTAGATACTACATCCAGACTTGCACTAGAGGTGTTTGAGAAATTTCCGACGAGAAAGAAGTGGTGAAGTATTTGAGAATGAACAGGAAAGTTAGGAAATTTACTAGAAAAATTGTTTTGCCTGATAACGCATATACTGATTCCATGTCTGCTATTTGTCAAGATGGGGTTAAGTCACTGTTGAAAAATTGCCACCGCCCGAACCTAATAAATGTAAGATCATTAATGTCAGTCTTGCTTAAAATAAGGGAAATGTAGAACAATTAAGTTTGCTTTATGAGTTTTAATTTGGACTTTGGAAAGGTATGAAATTCTATTGTATAGTGGCTGCATAGATTTTGTAGATAGAATAGGAGAATTAGTATAAGCTAATTTTGTTCTTTGTAAAATAAAATTCTTTTCAGCTCACTCATGGATTTCAATAAGCAATAAAATTTCAACCAACCGACGGCCTCATACACAGATCTAACAGATCTCTTCATCAGCAATTGATAACACTAGATAACACTAGAGATTAGAACTTACTATATAATATTTGATAGCGTCTAGGATAAAGAATAAATGCTAAAGCTCTCAAACATTGTGCAAATAAAACCTGTTGTTGCATTATTTGTCTTATAAATCATCACACGTAAATCTATGCACCTTCTTTATGCTCCATTGTTGTTTCCACAAATTATTTTAACTTTTCTTATGTATTTTTTAAACTCATCACCCATGTTCCTCCTCTACCCACCAATGCTTAACCAAATGACAAACGTATGTAGATCCATTATTTGGTAATTCAAGTGATGGCAAGTGGGGATGATGTTTAATTTTGTTTCATTTAAGCCTTCTTTTTCGATAGAAGAATAGCAGAATTCAAAAGATAAACATTTCACAGCAAAACAACTTATCTAACTGATACCCTAGCAGAAGATGGTTGGTAGCTGAGACTTAACTCCAATATTATGCAAAACCACATAAAGATAAAAAGTCAATAAGTATGATTAAAGGAAAAGGTTTAATAACCACCTCGAGCCTACATCTTACTCTATATATATGTCCCATATGCAGGGCCGTTTGGTGCCTATGACTACTAGCCCTATTTTCATGCTTGTTATCCTGTGGTACCTCTTAATGGTATGTGTCACACCTCCTTTTTCCGCCCCCGCGGGAGGTGAAGGAGTTTTTCCAATTAAAGGACAATCAAAACGGGATTTATTTGTTTATTTCAGAGTCGCCACTTGGGAGATTTAGGGTGTCCCAAGTCACCAATTTAATCCTGAATCGAGGAAAAGAATGACTCTATATTACAGTCCGCGAACCAGAAATCCAGACAAGGAATTCTGTTAACCCGGGAGAAGGTGTTAGGCATTCCCGAGTTCCGTGGTTCTAGCACGGTCGCTCAACTGTTATGTTCGACTTGATTATCTGATTTTATACAAATATGAACTTATGTGCAGATTTTAATTCTTTACCGCTTTCATTATTATTTATTCTTATTATTATTATTATTTTACAGGGAATTGCAACGTTGTGAAAATGTATCACGAACCGCGTCACAATCAATGTACCCGTGGTCGTCGACACACTTTGACTCCGTTGAGATTTAGATTTGGGTCACATAAATGTGCACCCGAGTTTAAGAAAATTAAATTATTAAAGGCGCGCCTAAAGCGACTATCGTATCATTTACTTTGGGTAGGGCCGTGAAATTTTGCTAAACGGTCCATCCCGAGGTCTAAGCAATTTTAAAGCAAATATTTACTGAGGGCCCCGCAATTTTATATTTTTATTCGACGAGGCTCATCTCATTCTTATTTAAAAAAAAACGAAATTTGCAACGTCATGGACACGCATCTCGAACCACGTCACAGTCAATGTACCCGTGATTCGAGACACATTTCGATTCCGCTGAGATTTGGATTTGGGTCACATAAATATGCACCCGAATTTAAGAGAGTAAGATTAATTAAGACGCATCCTAAAGAACTAGCGTGTTGTTATTTTGGGTAAGGCCGTGGAGTTCGCTAAGTGGCCTATCCCGAGTTCTAAGGAATCGACACATACATTTTGTGAGGGCCCCGCAATCTACGTGTTTTATTTGGCGAGGCTCGTCTCATTTTATTTAGAAGGTCATCCTATAGTGGCTATGTTTTCTATTGAGTTTGTCTCTAATAATGAAAGAAGAAGAACGGTTCAACTTTATTTACATGCTTACAAGTTAGTTATAGTCGGGTTTCGAATATGATTTGCAAAATCCGAATTTGACCGCGTATATGGGCAGTCGTTTAGACATTAGGGGCCCAGGCCTAATGTGCATAACGTTTAAACTCGGCCTGGGCCACCCTTATTCCAATTGGGCCTATTCAACTTATTTGATATATGTTTGACATCTAAAGAGGGGGGAGGGCTGAAATGCGATGTACTGCTTGCCTTAATCAAGCCATATTCCTACCAAATTAAAACAGGCCATTTGTTTAAAGAAGGAACTATTGGGTACCTAACATGCTTCTTGACAACACAATAATGAACTAATAGAGCATGGCTACTACAACATTAATCCCTTTTAATTATAAGCAACACATAGAGTTTTCCAACTAAATGATATGTATAAAAGTTCAGTTACATCACAGCTAACTATATAGTTCTATTAGGGAAAGTAAATTATCATGCAGACAACCTATTTTCAATACATTTTTAAAAGCTAATTCGAAGTAACTTCAACCCTTCCAATTTTCTTTGTATTCATGCTTCAAATTTCAGCTTACATTGACAGTGTATCAGTCGTGTACCTGGTATAGGAAAGCAAAAGAAGAAGAGGAATGATCAGTGGAAAGCAGTAGTGCACACACAGCAACAGCAACAACAGAAAAGCAGCAACACAAAGACAGCAATCAGCAGCAACAACCCAGCAGTTAGATTTTGGTGATTAACAGCAGGCCCAGTAAGGAAAATCCAAGAATACCCAGTAGAGAAACCAACAGCACATTTAAACCAAACAGGAATCCAGTGAACTTTCAGAAAACCCAAAATACCCAGCTAAAACAGTGTTGTACCAGCAGGGAAACCAGGGAAACTAGACTGAAAAACCAACAGTGTCCCCAATAAATACAGACTAAGCAGAGAAGGAAAACAGATGCAGAAAAGCAGTAACTTCTGATTGTTATGTTCAGAAATCCAGCACTCTCTCAACTCTCTATTAAACTGAAATTAGGCTGACCTATTCAATGTTTGAAAGCCCAGCCTTGTTTTTTTTTCTTTTATCTCTCAACACTTAAGAAAAATTGTCCAGCCTTAAACTTAGCTCTCCCTCCCTCAATTTCTGATGTCCAACCCTTTTAACTCTAAAGATCAGCCTATTTATAAGCCAGAAATGGCAAGCCCCCAGGCTGCCTTGGTCCCCTCAGCCTTTTCTGCCCATACCCCTTTAATTCCCATGCCTAAGTGTCTTTTATTGATCCCCACTATATTATTCCCCATGCTTGTCCTATTTTTTTAACCAAGAGTCATGGGTGTATTATAATATTCACTTAATTCCCATGCTTGTTGTTTTGTTCCCCATTGTCATTAAAATAAGTTTAATGAATGACCCCTAGGCAGACCCCAGCTTTAACAGCCTGTTAACATGTTACTAAACTCCCGAAATTACCCCTTAATCCTTGCATATTACTGTATTACCCTAACCCTTAACAGTCAGTATATAAGCCCCTCTGGATTTAGCTAACCACTGACTACTAACTAATCAACTTAAACTCAATACTGATTTTAGGTTGGTCTGTCAAATTTCTATAGCTATATTCAGTTCCTAAACTAAGCTCAACTCAAAATCAAATCAGAAACAGGGGTGCTAATCAAATGGCAGGAGTTGGTCATATTGGGAGCCAATCCTGACCAACTCACAGCCAAACAATGAAAAAGACAACAACCCACAGGCTAAGCTCGAAGCAGTGATGAGTAATGAACAGGCTTCTATGAAAATCATGAGGTTACTGCCTGAATGAGTAGTCTAATTCACAGACAAACTGAACATATTCCAAAGATTCATTATATGCTAGCATACAGATTTAGATGAGCTACTGTCCTGGCAAACATACATGGTTAATGAGCTACTGTCATGTTTTCCTCTAATTTTCAAAAAAATTAATTGACGACACTTGTTTAAATGACTATACAAGCTATAATATACAGCAGGTAATCAAATAAAACACCAAAACAAACTTAACTCTATCTCAGGGTTCACAGAATTGACAGAAAAATCAGAAACTAACCAAACATGAAAAACAGATAGAATCTATAGGAGAACAAAAGAAAAGGGGAAAATTACCTCCGGGATCTGAAATCAAAACTGACCCAAGCTCGAACTCGGGATCGACCATTTTTGGGGTCGAATGGATCTTAATCGAGTGTTCTCAACGGAGAACACTTCGACTAAGGTCGATTAGACCCCATATCGTCTTTCAATTTGGACAGACCTCCACTTTTGGTCTTTTTTAGGGTTCTTGGGGCTCGAATTAGGGCTCGAACCTTTCTGGTTAGATTCGAACGGAACCAAGGTCATTCAGGGGGTGAGGAAGGTCAGGAGGTGTTGTGGTATGAGTTTGGGGTCGGTGGGTGTAGATATGGTTTTTGCTCGAATCTTCGATTGAAGATTCGAGAAGCTGCAGGGTGATTCGAGGTAAACGGTTAGTGGATTCGTGTTCAGGGTGGTTGGGTGCATCAGGGGTGTTGTTTTGGTAGCCATCAGAGTCCGGGTGGACGGGTTTATGGTGGGGGAATCCTAAGGCGGCTAGGGTTTGGGGGGGGGTTCTGGGGGCGAAGGTGAACAGTGGGCGAAAGGGGGGGCTTGGTTTGGGGCGTGGGGTGACGGATTAGCCTTATATACGGGGTAGGCGGTTTAATCCTGGCCGCTGGATCAATCAAGATCGATGGCCAGGATTAGGGGAGCTTAACAATACGGTGTCGTTTGGTTAAGTAGGGGGTCGGTTTAAGACGGGAGTGGGTCGGGTCATGAGGGAAGCCAGGGTCCGTTGGATCAATGTAGATGAACGGCTCAGATCAACTCGCCTAAAATGGCGTCATTTCAACTTAGCAGGGGCTGCATTGGACTGTTTGATTGCAACAAATCAACGGCTCAGATTGAGGCGCCAAAACGGCATCGTTTGGTGCATCTGAAGGGTCAGGCGATTAGACTGGATCAATGCAACGGATTGAGCCTGATTTTCAATTGAATTTTTAACCCAAATCCGGTATTTTCTTTCCTTATAGTTAAACAAAAATTCCTAAAACCAAAATTAAACTACATAAATATTAATTAACACCTGACAACAATTATCACACGAATTAAAACATTTAACAAAATTACCATGACAACAAATAGAATAAAAATGCATATTTTTGTGATTTTTGCTTTTAAAACCAAATTATGGTTAATTAATTCCTTAATGTACCATTTATTCCTAAATGCATGCAACATGTATCTTTGTATTTTTAACTATAGCAAGGCGAGCATTTACGGATAGAACAATTATCAAAATGTCACGCAAATTCTCAAAATTTTACCCGAAGGTAACTTGTTTTATTTATTTTTCGATTTCTTTTGGAGTAGTTTCCGTGAAGCAAAAATCACGTGCTCACAGTATATAATGTCGGTACTTATTTTAGAGAGATACACTTTATATATATATATATATGTATGTATTGGGAAAAAACTGAATTTGTATTGAAGGTGACGTGGCATGACATATGGACTGGTCAAATGGTCAAAACATGATGATCAGTTAAGAGGTACGAGTGACAACAGATACGGGGGAAGGAAAGATAAATAGGAACGAAAGGCAATTCGAATAATACCAGCTTCGTACCTATTTAGGTCATTTAAAGTTAAGAGATCAGAAGGCATTGAAGACATGGATATGAGGACGAAAAGGAGTCCAAATTCGATATTAAATATCCAATACATTAGAGAATTGTTATTAAATAGGAATGATTATGTAACGTGCTATTTAATGTCATTTATTGCTCATAATTGTCTCAAATGTTACACCCTCTCCTAGAATCAACTATAAAAGAAGAAGGACTCAACATTTGTAAGGAGAAAGAATACTATTGAGATTTCACTGAAATACAAAACCATTTACTGTTTTGTCATTGTCCTCAAAATCTTTTCGTCTCCTGATTATCAGTAACCCGAAGATCTTCTTATTTTTAGCTTTGACCAAAGACTCAGATTTTTGGTTAAACAAATTGGTTCCGTTACCGGGAATCTGATAATCTTTTCTCTTAAAGCTACATCTTATCCATTATTATCACCATGTCAAACAACAGCAACAACAGTAATAGTGAAAACCCCTTGGGAAATCATGAGAATCAAATCCAACAAAATCAAGGGGATTTACAAAACATTGAAGTGGTTCCCTCCCCTCAAAATTCACCACGTCAATCTCGTGAAGGCACTCCTGAATCTCATGCTGAGAAATCCGAACATTTTGAAGGAGTAGATGAAGCATTGCAAAAAGTAATTGATGCACGGGTTAGCAAAGCTCTTCAGGCTCTAGTCAGACGACTACCTGTCGCTCCGTGCACACCTACGCCTAATAATAATACACTGGAAAATCCTCATTCCGGCCTTGTTAATTCTGGAAATGGAGGAACCCCCAGTGAACCACAGGAAGGAGAACCAGGTAATTTAAATAATTCTCATTTGCAAAATTTAGTACTAACTTTGCAGAAACAGCTTAAGGAACAGAATGAGCGCATAGAGCAAATCCCCGGAGTTCCACCTATAATTAAAGGAGTGGATATGGATAAATATTCATAACAACCTTGGAAGCCAAGTGTTGCTTCCCTTCCAATTCCCAAAAAGTTCAAAATGCCTGACATCCCGAAATATGATGGTACTACAGACCCACGTGACCACGTGACTGCATTTACAACAGGCGTGAAAGGCAACGACTTGACCAAACAAGAAATTGAATCAGTACTGGTCAAGAAATTCGGAGAAACACTCACCAAGGGTGCATTAACCTGGTATTCTCTTTTATCTGAAAATTCTATAAATTCTTTTGCTGAGCTTGCAAATTCTTTTATTAAAGCACACTCGGGAGCTCAAAAGGTCGAGAAAAGAATGGAGGATATTTTCAAAATCAAACAAGGGGATTCAGAGTTGCTCGGGGACTTTGTTGATAGATTCCAGCGTGAAAGAATGACTATACCTCGCGTACCTAACAACTGGGCTGCAATAGCTTTTTCAAGTAATTTAAATGACAAATGTTTTGAAGCCACGAGAAAACTCAAAGAAAGTCTTTGAGAATTCCCTACAACCACGTGGAATGATGTTTACAATAGGTACAGTATGAAGCTGCGAATTGAAGAAGATACCGTACCTAAATTTCGTCATAAAGAAAGGGGCGGTTCTAGAAGATCAGAAACCGACAAAAGATCAGGTAAAAACAGGTATGATCCGTATATGGGACCTGCAGGAAAAGACTCAGAGTCAAAGCAAGATAGTCAACGATATGATCAAAAATCGAAAAACAGGGAATCTGGTTCTTCATCAAGGTTCAGAAATGACCGAAACAGATAAGAATCACGAGATGATGACAGAAGTTTAAAGGCAAGGTTTGGTGGGTATAACTTTAATGTCACTACATCCGAACTCGTGGCTGTTTTGAGGAGCATGGGAGATAAGGTACGGTGGCCAAAAGAGATGCGGTCAAATCCAAATAGACGTAATCTAGACCATTGGTGCGAATTCTATAATGATCACGGGCATAAAACTTCAGAATGTAGATTCTTACAAAGTGAAGTGGATCATCTATTAAAGCAAGGATATCTCACTGAGTTATTTAGTGAGAAAGGTAAGCAAGCTTATATGAAAAACAGGCAAGAGCCGCCAAAGCCCCCATCACCCAAGAGAACTGTAAATGTTACAAGCGGAGGAGAAGATATTCATGGTGTAACGTATACGGCTTCCAACAAGGTTTCTAAAGTAACAATAACACACAGGAAACGGGTACGGCAGGTTTTAGAAAATGAAAGTATTTCATTCGATGATGCAGACTTTGAAGGAGTGATAACCCCACATAATGACGCACTGGTAATATCTTTACTTGTACATGATACTAATGTAAAATGAGTTTTGATTGATCCAGGGAGTTCTGTAAATATTATAATACTAAGGGTACTACGTGAAATGCAAGCTGAAGGCAAAATGATACCCAAGGCACACACCTTGTCAGGCTTCGACAATTCAAGTGTGGTAACAAAAGGAGAGGTAATTCTAACAACTTTTGTTGCAGGTGTTGTTAAAGAAACTAAATTTCAGGTAGTTGATATGGAAATGGCCTACAATATGATCATGGGGAGGCCTTGGATCCATGATATGGATGTTGTTCCATCAACTCTACATCAAGTTATTAAATTTCCATCACCGTGGGGGATTTATCAAATTCGAGGGGATCAGCAAACAGCCAGGAGTATCAACGATGTAACAGATACGAGTACTGTAAACAAAGAAAAATAGCAATTACAGGAAACAGTTGAAGGTGTTAGCAATCAAACCTCAACTGAGCAAACAGATTTAGACTCGAGACCTAATACAATTCAAGAACCTGAGGAGAATGAAAATATCAAAACAACCATCGAAGAACTCGAGGCTGTGATATTATTTGAGCAGTGGCCTGACCAGAAAGTTTACGTTGGAGCTAATTTAAACCTAAACATGCGAGGTATGTTAGTTGAATTTTTAAAATCTAACATGGACTGTTTCACTTGGTCCCATGCTGATATGACAGCGATACCACCGGATGTGATGACTCACAAATTAAACGAAGACCCATCCTTTACACCAATAAAGCAAAATAAAAGAAAGCAAGGGGCTTTCAAAAATCAGGTGATTCAAGATGAGGTTCAGAAGGTATTAAAAATTGGGTCAATCCGCGAGGTAAAGTACCCTAATTGGTTAGCCAACACAGTTGTTGTGCCTAAGAAAAATGGTAAGTGGAGAGTCTGTGTAGATTATACAAATCTTAATAAATCTTGTCCAAAAGATTCTTTTCCTTTACCACATATAGATCAATTAATTAATGCAACTACAGGACATGAACTTTTAAGTTTTTTAGATGCATATTCAGGGTACAACCAAATTAAAATGGACCCTAGTGATGAATAAAAAACTTCTTTCATCACAGAAAGGGGGACTTACTGTTATAAAGTAATGCCCTTTGGTCTCAAAAATGATGGGGCAACCTATCAAAGGTTGGTCGCTAAAATGTTCCAAGAACATTTAGGAAAGACAATGGAGGTATATATAGACGATATGCTCGTCAAAACCCAGCAGTCTCATGATCATATTTCTCATATATCTGTTACATTTGAAATTTTGCGAAAATTTAATATGAAACTCAACCCAAAAAAATGTGCATTTGGAGTTGCATCAGGTAAGTTTTTGGGTTTTCTTGTTTCTAACCGTGGTATTGAGGTAAATCCTTCTCAGATCAAAGCAATAGAAGAAATCCCTGATATCCTTACTAATAAAAAGGAAATTCAAAGATTAACGGGAAAAATTGCAGCTTTGGGGAGATTTATTTCCAAATCTTTAGAAAAGTGTTTTAAGTTTTTCTCTGCACTCAAAAAGCAAGATCATTTTGAATGGAATGAAGATTGTCAGCAAGCCCTTAGAAATTTGAAAGCTTATTTGTCAAAACCATCGTTATTGGCAAAACCAAAGGTGGGAGAAAAGCTTCTCATCTACCTGGCTGTGTCAGAAGTCGCGGTAAGTGCTGTTTTAGTCCGTGAGGACCATTGTAAACAATCTCCTATATATTATGTAAGAAAGTCTTTATTAGACGCTGAAACACGGTATCCACAACTAGAAAAATTAGCATTAGCTTTGATCATGGTATCTAGAAAATTAAGACCTTATTTTCAATGTCATCCCATTGTTGTAGTTACTGCCTTTCCATTACGAAACATTTTGCATAAGCATGAATTGTCAGGACGGTTAGCAAATGGGCTATAGAATTAAGTGAATACGAAATCATTTATCAACCTAGAACTGCTATAAGATCTCAAGTAGCCAATTTCGTAGCTGATTTTACCCAGGGGATGCATTTAGAAGCAGAAAAAGAATTACAAGTTTTTAATGGTGCAAACCCGGGGACTTGGATTTTATTCACTGATGGTTCGTCTAATGTAAAAGGAGCAGGCCTAGGGATAGTCCTTGTACCACCTACGGGTGAGACTATTAGACAGGCTATAAAGTGTCATTCTGTAACTAACAATGAAGCAGAATATGAGGCTGTAATTGCAGGTCTAGAATTGGCAGGAGAACTCGGAATAACACAAATTATAATCAAGAGTGATTCTCAACTCGTGGTCAATCAAATATTGGGGACTTATACAGCCAGGGAGACACGAATGCAAGAATATCTCGCAAAGGTACGAGAACTAATAAAGCAATTCCAAACTTGGAAGGTAATGCAGATCCCAAGAGATGAGAATGTGGAGGCAGATGTTTTAGCTAATCTCGCATCTGCAGTAGACGTAGCAAACGACGCAAATGCTTCAGTCGTACATTTATTTCATTCTGTTCTCGAACCTGATAAGAACGAGGTAAATTTTAATCATTTAACATGGAATTGGAGAAACAAAATTATTGCTTTTTTACAGCGCGGTACCGTGCCTGATGACAAAGGAAAAGCTTATGCACTTCGCAAAAAAGCTGCTTGTTATTACTTACATCAAGGAAATCTTTATCGAAAAATGTTTGGTGGACCATTAGCAAGGTGTCTCGGACCTTCCTAAACAGAATATGTGATGAGGGAAGTACATGAAGGACACTGTGGAAATCACGCAGGAGGAAGGTCACTGGTAAGAACATTGATTCGAGCAGGGTATTATTGGCCTAAAATGGAAGAAGAAGCAAACAGTTTCGTGTCCAAATGTGATAAATGTCAAAGGTACGGTAATAATATGCATAGACCAGTGGAGCTACTGCATCCTATCATAACACCGTGGACCTTCATGAAATGGGGAATGGATATCGTAGGTCCATTACCGCAAGCAAAAGGTCAGGTGAAGTTTCTACTTGTACTTACCGATTATTTCACTAAGTAGGTAGAAACAGGAGCATTTAAATAGGTACGAGAGAAAGAAGTTAAAGATTTCATTTGGAGGAATATAATATGATGCTTTGGAGTACCAAAGAAAATCGTGTGTGATAATGGCCCGCAATTCATAGGAGCTCAAATCACAAAAAAAATTCAAAGTTGGCAAATTAAAAGGATAACATCTACACCATACCATCCGGTGGGTAATGGACAAGCGGAATCCACAAACAAGGCCATTATCAATAACTTGAAGAAAAGGTTACAAGATTCAAAAGGTAATTGGCCTGAGGTATTACCTGGAGTACTATGGGCTTATCGTACAATGACAAAAACGAGCACGAGAGAAACGCCATTTTCAATGGTTTAAGGTGCAAAAGCCTTAATTCCAGTTGAAATAGGAGAACCGAACACACGGTACGTTCAAACAACGGAGGAATCAAATGATGAAAAGATGCGAGTGAACCTTGATTTGCTCGAAGGAAGAAGAGAAGCTGCATTAATAAGAATGGCAGCACAAAAGCAAGTAATTGAACGGTATTATAACAGGAAAGCATGCCTCAAATTCTTTAAAATTGGGGACTTCATGCTTAAAAGGGTGTTTCAATCCACAAAGGCTGCTAATTCAGGAAAGCTAAGTCCAATGTGGGAAGTCCCGTATAGAGTCCGTCACATTGCGAGAAAAGGAGCATACGAGTTAGAGACAATGGACGGCAAAGTTTTACCCTCACATTGGAATGCCGTCCATTTAAAGAGATATTACTTCTGAGAAAGTACCCACGGTCAGGTATCGCCATGTTAAAATTTTTCTTTTGAATTATTAAAGTTTTACTAACGATTTTAGATGCTAGGCAAAAACCCTAACTCGTGCCAAATGATGAGTCACGACCTACAAGGAAAAATGGAGTATTCTAAAATTCCCAGCCTAGGGTTACAATTAATCTGATGGAAATGCACACGAGTTAGGCAGTCTTCATCTATAATCGCACTTCCGAGTCCCGTATATTTTTCTGTTTCAGGAAAAGGACCAAATTGAAAGAAATAAACAAGTGCTCGAGGCTTCATACTTCACCACTCAAAACACTTGGGGGACTACATATTATACACCGATATGTGTAGAAAACAGTTACGAATATCGAACAAAAGTCGGCCACAAAGAGACAAGTGTTGAGAAAAAGTTACGAAGACTTCAGCATTCATCATCGTGTTCAGTAAACACATGACATTCATCATAATGATTTTCCCATGAGAACAACAGAGTCATCTCTCAAACTCATAAACGAAGTCACCTCTCAAACCCTTCCTAATATATAAAGATCGGGTCATGACTATGTACTGAAACAGGTTATGAAGAAAAACCTTGTTTATTTTATATTATGTGAAAATCTGTTACAAGAAAAACAGTTACGAGAAAGTTATAGATGTATTTTAATACATGTAATAGTCAAAACACTTGTTAAAGTTCATGAATAAAAATTTGTCAAAGTTGTTTCATACAAAACATGTGTATTCCTATTTCTTTCATCGTATTATAACACCATTATGAAGTTGAGATGTCTTCTTCATTAAGTGTCGATAAAATAAAAGGGCCCTCTTTTATAAGCCTCATGTTGATAATCCATGAGAAGAATCATAAAGCATTTTCAAAGGATAAAAATGCTAAGCTATTCTGTAAGTCCTAAGATAAATAGGCAAGAATAGGATATAGAGAAGTACCGATAAAACTTCTTAATATAAAAGACTAAGAACAAACTTAGTCAGCAAAATATTTATTTTTACAAATGCCCCATTATGATAACTGGGGACTTCATTAAAATATCCCTTAAAGTTGCCAAGGGATAACACCATCAATTAATAAAAACAAAAAAACAATAAAGTTTGAAACACATTCAACTGATCACTGAAGAAGTTGGAGCTTCAGAAGTTGTAATATCACTTTCATAGGCAATAACAGGCGCGGTAACACCTTCTGAAGGAGCAGCAATAGGAGCGGTTTCAACTGAGCTTGAAGTGGTAAAATCATCGAGGGAATCAGTAGTCACGGGAACTTCAATTCCCATAGACTATGTCACGGAATTTTCACCCTCGGAAGCCGGAATCATAACTTCAACTGCCTCAGTAACTGCTTCAGAGTTCAGTAACTCTTCCGTTCCAGGAGCTTCGAGTGCTGGAGAAAGGGTATCAATAGTTCCAAGTGCAGGAGAAGGAGTATCAGCAAGTTGCTGACTTTTCTCGATAGTGTCCATGACTTTGGCCAATTCAGATTGCAAGTCGAAGTTTTCTCGCGTAGCATCCATCAAAGCATCACGGCGAGAATTTAGAAAAGCCCAACTCACCTCTATGTTGAAATTTTCTTTAAGAGCATTATATTCCTTCTCAAAAGCCTCATACTCCCTTTCCTACATAGCAAGATCATTTTTCATTACTTGATGTTCAGCTAAGTGAGAATCCAAGGAAGCTTCAAGAGAGGCATGGGAACTTTCCAAGGCACGAATTATCAGAAGAAATCTTTAAGTCAGTTTGAGCTTGAGTCAAGCTTTGCACTAACTCCCCTGCATACTCTTCTTTCTTGGCCAAAAGTGCCTTAAGCTTCCTAACTTCTTCACTAACCTTTTATAATTGTTCTGAAAATGAGTATTCCAAAAGCTCCTTATCTCTTTTAAATTGGCTCGAAGAAGCCTTGGCAGTTGCTAGCTCAGAAGTCAAACCACACTTTTGCTGCTCCAGGAGATTTCTACTTTCTTGCAATTCCTCTATGGTCCCCTGAGCATTCTCAAACTGCTCTTTCCAATTAGCTGCTTCTAGCTGGGCTCCCCTGGCTATCTCCTCGGCCTCGTGGATAGATTTTTCAGACTCACGGGCTTTTCTTTCCAGAAGGGAAATTCTTCCCATCAATTCTGTACCAATGAGGTTAGCCTACAGAGACAACTCATAGAAATGAGGATTTGAAGATTAAAAACAAAAAACTTATTGGTAAGTAAAGGAAAAATACCTTCAAAGTAGAATGAACTATGTTATTCATCAGAGTCAAGCAGCTGTGGCTCTCCATCTTCTTCTTCTCAATATCTCCGATTAGAGGCTCGAGCCAAACATTAGCTCCACCAGTCTTTCTCAAAAGGCTATGATTGGCAGGAACTTCAAGAGTAACACTTCTCATAGCCATGCCTCTACTGCTAGAACCCGCCTCTGTATGCTGAACAGAGGGAGGGGGAGCAATGGAAGGAGGAGTAGTAGAAAAGGTAAACACAACAGGAGTCGAATGAGTCGAAGCAAGAACGGAAGCAGGTGTAGGTAAAATTGGTAAAGGAACGGAAGCAGTCAAAGTTGGTAAAGAAATACTTATGGTTGGCAAAGGAATGGAGGAAATAGGGACGAATGAGGAGAGAGGGGCTTCATCAAAAGTAGGGCCGAGATCGCCACTCTCAAAACCACTATCAAAGAGACGCTGAGTTGATTCATTCGAGTCTCTTGGCACGGTGTCCTCGTCAGAAGGAATCAAAACAGGCTCGGTGGATGAGGTTTGAGCAGGAGTATCTTGAATTTCATCATCATTAATGACTCGTCTCCTAACTCTTGGCCTGACTATTAAAGAGGTATCTTCCTCTTCCTCATTCTCAGAACCTTCTCCTATAGCTTTCCTTTTTGGAAGCGAGGCTCGAGCCTTGTCCAAATCAAGTGCAGCATTAGCAGACGTGCGAATGGCCATAGCTACCTCAGCTGCCATTCCTTTAGCACCAAATCCTGATTAAAAGAAGGATACACAATCAACACTGAGTAAAAGGTGCTTAACATGTAAAAAGAAAAACGTGTAAAAAGGGCATACCGTGTGTTTTCACTTTCCATCCATGTAAAGAAGAAATTGATTTCCAAGTTCTTTGCTCCTTAGGGGCAATCTTTAAAATTGAATCTACCCAATCACGGAAGTTGATTATAAGTTCCACATCTCCCATGGTTGATACAAAAAACCAAAAGGAGACGAAGTTAGAAAAAGAATCGGAATTCTCAAAAATAGATACGGTAAATAAAGGAAACTTACGTGCAAAATTCCACTTCTCAGGGAAGGGAATATTTGTTTCACCAAGCAAGTCCACCGTACGTACAGCAACGTAACGGGTATACCATCCACGATCTCTGTCATCTTCAGGGCTTACCAAAACCTTTTTGCTTCTTGCAGTTAAATAAAAACCCCATGGCGCATTAAATTGGGATGGTATAAATGAATAAGGTGGGAAAAGGTGAAGTTGATATTGGCTTTGGTAGATAAGTATCTCAAACAAGCCACTGCTCTCCACACTAGGGGACCGACTTGGGCCAAACAGATTTTAAAGAAACGGCAAAAATCAAGAATGACTGGGTCAATCGGAGGATTAAAACCCAAAGTAAAGGGGTAAGTATAAACAAAAGAGTACCCACTTCTAAAGGAAGAAATTCTTTGATTTGGGGAAGGAATTGACATTCGAAGACTATTTTTCCAGTTACAATCCCTTCTGATGGTAGGGATTGTAAGCTCGATCACTAATGAAGGATAAGTGTCAGCTTTTTCTAAATTTACAATTTGCTTTTGAAGAGACGCTCTATCACTCCCAAAAGACAAATCACTGGGAACAATTTCATCGACTAAAGGTTCTTGAGAAGAATCAAGAATTTCTTTACCTTTAGAAGAAGGGGTCTTTGGGATAGAACTCCTAATACCAGAAGAAGAAGAAGAAACAGAACCAGATAAACCACCACGAGTGGATCCTAGGTTCAAACTCCGAAGCCTACCTCCTCTGCCTCTCCTATGTCTTACGGGGGCATTGGGGAAGTGATCTAGAATTGGAACTTTTTTAGGGTTAGGGTTTGGAGAAGACATTATTGAAGAAGGATGAACTAAAAGAGAGAAAAAACAAAAGTGAATAATAAATTGCTTGTTGAAGATCAGTGAAGAAGAAGATAAAAGAAAGAGGGTTAAATATGTTTATAATTGTAAGCACGTGATTTTTGCTTCACGGACAATCGCTCCAAAAGAAAACAAAAATAGTGACTAGTGACCTCGCTGTACAAATTTTCAATTTTTTTTCATGACATGTGCTGCTATTCATTTGTGGTTCGGCCCATGTTGCATTGGATCTTATCAATCAAAATACAAAGTATGTCTGTCATGGTAATCAAACCGTAATTCGTTCGTTGAAAGAAAATTCAAAAAAAATATATATGCATCGTTCGTTCTAGGTTGTGATTTAACTTACTTAAACATTTTAATTTGGTGTGATAATTGTGTTGAAGTGTTACATTGTTGTTTGTTTTAATTTCATTTGTTTTATTATTTATTTGTTATTTCATTTTTGTTTTAAAATTAGAGAATAAAGAAAAGAGTGATGAAAATCGATTTGGGCCCAAGAAATGAAACAAAAATAGGCCCAAAACCGGCACAAGGACCCAGTCCAAGTCAGGCTTGCCCAAACACTGATTCAAACGATGCTGTATCAGCGTCCTTATCAGAACCGTTGATCTGACTCAAACAAACGGTCCTGATCAGGTTGATCACTTCACCTCAACGATGCCGTTTCAGGCAAATTAATCTGAACCGTCCAACCCTTTGATCCAACAGATCCAGGTCTTCCCCCTAAACCCGTCAAACTTTGACCCGATCCAGCCTTACCCGGTCTCACCCACTATCAAACCCAAACGACACCGTCTTCCCTAAGTGAATAGATCCTGTCCATAGATCTCATTTGATCCGACGGCCATGATCTAAACCCCTAGATCGTATATAAGCTTTCTATCGTACCCCACGCCCCCTATTCGAACCCCCTCCACTCATCGTCTTCACCAAACACTGAACCCCCCGAAACCCTAGCAGCCGCCCTGATTTCTCTTTCACCAGAACCCGGCGGCATGAACGCCGATGACCACCTCCTGAACACCCTAAGACCACCTCACTCTCCTGAACATGGATCTGTAACCCCCTAGCCTCGAATCACCTTCCTTCGTCTCGAATCTTCATTTGAAGATTCGAGTCGAACTCTGACCTATACCAAACCTCACCATCTTCGTACCAGACACTCCCATGACCTCCCTCGTGACCAAACCAGGCTTGGTTTGGTCCGAATCTACCCACAACTCCTAAAAAACCAGATCTAAAGATCCAAACCCTAGAACACGAATAGCCTTGGAATCCGGCTAGTCTTAACAGGGGTTTGAGGTCTAATAGACCTTAATCAAGGTGTTCTCGTGTGAGAACACCCTGATTAAAGTTTGTTCGGCCTCAAATGGTCAAAGTTGAGTCAGACTTGGGTCAATTTTGTTTGGACATTTTTCGGTAAGTTTTTCTTTGCCTTTCTGTTTTATTCGAGTGGTAATTAAGTTGTTAGCATGCTTTGTTGTGTTTGCTTGTTATTTCTGGTATTTTTCTTAATTCCTTCCATCTTTGTAAGGCCTTTATTTGGTCGTTGGTTTGTCTGTGTGTGTTCTGAATGTATTCTGTGATATACATGATCGTCAATTAGATTAATCGTCAAATAAGTTAATTCATATAGGTTCCCAGTAATTGAACAAAGTTGTCTGAAGTCATTCGGGACTCTGTACGTGTTGTTTATATGAACGACCGATTATTATGTGTTACGATTAATGTAGTCGAGTCGATGTATGTCGTCAATTAGTTTCAATCATTCATGGTAACAACTTGTTTCGTGTTGTTTATTTCTGCTGTGATCGTATTTGAATCCCAGTAGGAACTGAATTGTATTGCCTAATGGTTTTGTTCAATTTGAATCAAAAAACCTCTAGGGGGTAGGTTATAATGGCAGTTCAGACTTTGATCTTAAATGGATGCCATGTTTACTTGGTTCAGATTGTGTGTAGCATGTGTATGGTCAGCTGTTAAGGAATTAAAATAATTGGATAGCATGCGCTGTCAGATTATATTCCTGCTGCCCATACTTTGGCTAAATAAATAAGAGATTATGACACTTTGACAACAAAAATAGAGAGGGGCTGTCAGGGATCTCATGGGAGTTTTTGTTATTTAAAATAACTGAGTGGAAAAACAACAGGGAGGGGGAATTTTGAGTTGTCACACAGACTGTAAAGTGCTAAATTCAGGCTATAAAAGAGGCAGACCTTCCATTTAGAAGGGGGGAGATTTTTTTTGAGAGATTTTTGGAGCCTGGGGAAAGGGTTTTCTTAAGGGCTGGATTTTTCTTAGTCTTCAGAGAAAACAAGAAAGACAAAGTCTCAGAATTTTGTAACCAAACCCTGTCTGAAAACTACCTAAGAGTTCAAGTTGGTCAAGCTGTCTTGGCCAATTGCTGTTGGTTGCCTGTTAAGCTGCTTGTGTTTGTTGAACTGCTGGTGTTGTTACATTGAATACTCTGTTGTTTCTGCTAGTTCATTACTCTTTTTCTGGGATTTGTCTGTCTGATGCTCGATCACCTGTGGGCTACATAGTTGTTGCTGGTTGTGTTGCTGTGTTGTTGCTATTTGTTGTTGTTGTTGGTTACTTGCTGCTGATACTCTTTCTCTTCCTCTTCTTATTGTGCAAACATCCAGGTACACGACTAATACTGTCAATGTAACTTGAAGTTGAGTATGAATGCAAAAAGAGAAGAATTGAAGATTGTTTACTTTAAGCATAGACTGTTATATTGAATATCATGTAATGCATAATAGTTTACATTTTGTTTGGATACTGAAGGTAACTTGCACGCCTAGTAGATATCAATGTATGGGGATTGAATGTTAGTTGTATATGTATGCTGTTAGATAAAAATATTCCCAATGCAGTAGGTTGTATCCCAGACTTAGTTTAAATTGTGTAACATATTCTTTAATGTAGGCCAAGCATGTAAACTATCCACTACTAGTATAGTTCTTTCCCTTCTGATAAATTGGCTTATATAACTGTTTAAACCATACTTTAGAACAAAGAACACAAAGCTTGCAATCTCAACCTCATGAAGGTCGAGCCCAGGTCGAAACAGACCAAGCAGGCCCGCATCGAATAAACAGTGGCCCAGGTCTGGCCCATCCCGCATGAGCTGGATTTGGGCCCGTAATGATCAATCAGCTGTCCGTGTGCGTAGTCACATTTTCTTATTCTATAAAAGCATTTTGAATCCTGCTATAAGTAACCTATGAGTATGTAATTAACTAGGACTATCTCTGTTTTCAATTAGTAGAGACAAACGCGACAAGAAACGTAGTTGCTATAGGATATCCTTTTTTAAAAACTAAAATGCGACGAGCCTCGCCAAACAAAAGGGACAAATTGCGGGGCCCTCACAAACTATATGTATTAAATACTTAGATTCCGAGACGGGCCGTCTAAGCAAATTTCATGGCCCTACCCAAAAATAATAATGCTCTAGTTGCTTTAGGCGCGCCTTTTATAATGTTATCTCCCTAAACTCGTGTGCACATTTATGTGACCCAAATCCAAATCTCAACGGAGTCGAAATATGTCTCTAGTCACGGGCACATTGATTGTGGCGTGGCCTGAGATGTATTTCCATGACGTTGTAAATTCCTTTTAATAGTAAACTGAGACGAGCCTCGACAAACAAAAAATGTAGAAGCTGTGGGGCCCTCTAAATGCATATATATTAAAATACTTAGAGTCCGGGACAGGCCGTTTAGCAAATTTTATGGTCTTCCCCAAAATAACAATACGTTAGTCGCTTTAGGCGCGTCTTAATAATTTATTCTCCTTAATTCGGGTGCACATTTATGTGACCCAAATCCAAATCTCAACCGAGTTGAGATATGTCAAAAACCACGGGTGCATTGATGTAACGTGGTTCGAGATATGTTTTCACGACGTTGCAAGTCCTATAAAATAGCAGTGAATGATAAAAGCGGTTAAAAGATAAAATTGGCACCTAAGTTCACATTTGTATAAAACCAGATAATCAAGCCGAATATAAGAGTTGAGCGACCGTGCTAGAACCACGGAACTCGGGAATGCCTAACACCTTCTCCCGGGTTAACAGAATTCCTTATCCGGATTTCTGGTATGCAGACTATAATATAGAGTCATTCTTTTCCTTGATTCGGGATTAAAATTGGTGTTGGGACACCCTAAATCTCCCAAGTGGCGACTCTGAAAGAAATAAAAGAATCCCGTTTCGATTGTCCTTAAATTGGAAAAACTCCCTTGCACCCCCTCGGGTGCGGAAAAAGGAGGTGTGACAGCTCTGGCGACTCTGCTGGGGATTTTTGATGAGCCCAGAACCACTGGTTCAGGGTTAAGAATTCGAGCTTAGAATAATTGTTATTATTTGGCTCTATTTATTATCTGATTTTATTATATGTTTGAGCCTATTATGCTAATTGCTGCTTTTACCGCTTTGATACTATTTGGACTGTATATATATACTGTGCCGAAACCCCTCTCTTCTTTCTCTTGAGGAGCGCACGCTGGTCGTGGCTTCTTTCTGTTAGTGTCATATACCAAAATAGAACAAGGATTCGGAGGAGTTGCAAAATCGGATGGCCTTTTGGTTACTGGTACACAGCTCCCATCCTTGGCTCGAGTTGTCCGCTCGGGTAAGCCGGGTCTAGAACCGACACCTAGGTTTTACAGCTTAGTATAACATGACTTCATGCTGGATCCCTAGTAGGAACGCTTATTTGCATCACGTTGCATTTAACTTAGGGGACTCAACACGGGGGTTGGGTCCGTCTAGGATTGGCAACCTGAAAAATAAAAGACCATCCTGCTACATCTTGTTTGCTGTATGCATTTACTTGTTTCAAGGCTTGCATGCTGACCGGCTTTTGAATATCGGGAATGTTGTGAAAAAGAAAAAAAAAGGAAACAACGGTTAGGGAATTAATTATTTTCGGAAAAACCAATACCCAGAAAACGGTTGAAACTCTGCCAGAATTTTGAGAAAATAAACAAAAAGTGTCTTATTTATTTGTTTTATTAAATACCAAAGAAAATAGAAAAGAGAAAAATGGATTCTTGTTTCATTTTGAACAGAAAAAGGAAAAAATAGTTTGTCATGAGAAACATGGTTCACAAAATTTGGTTTATGTTTTCCGCCCGAACTACGTCAGTTTGATTCTCGCGGGGTGCGAGATACGTAGGCAACCCCCATCGGGCTCAACTTATTTTTCAAAATATAGGTACAATCCAAAAGAACAAAAGTTTTAAATAGTCAAGGTGACATCACGCTTTTCAGAAACAACCAAATTTCGTTTTTTTTAGGAAAGAAGGGTGTGTCAATTTGGTATTTGAGTCCAATGAGTCTGGATCTTTGCTTAATCACCCTAATAAACATGCAGAATGAGCGTAAGTCCGAGTTTGCCAGTAACGGTTAGGAGCAAAATCCCTCTAGAGGTGCGATTATGGTGGGAGGATATGGAAAAGTCAGAGCAAGACAAGATCAAACTGCACCTGGGAGGTCTGGCTAGTCTGTTGAATGTCAGGCCCCGATGCGACATCATAAAGGCTTTGGTTACATTTTGGGACCCGGCCCACAACGTATTCCGTTTCTCGGATTTTGAACTCACCCCAACCTTAGAAGAAGTGGCGGGTTACATGGACGTCACTGAAGGTTTGAGACACAAATACCTGATCGCTCCAAGAGTTGTGAATTCACACAAATTCATGGATCTGTTGAAGATAAGCAAGGGAGTCCCATACGCTGAACTGGATAGAGGTTTTTCTACCCTGCAATTCATATACCAGAGGTACGGGAACATAGGAGGATTCAATGATCCAGAAAGTGGTGTCTGCAGTAGGGGAAATCTGGTAAAGTGGAATGAGCATAGGCGGTTCACTTTTATGGTGGCATTCTTGGGCCTTGTGGTGTTTCCCCGAAAAGATAAAAATATCGATCTGAAGGTGGCTGGGGTCGTTAAAGTCCTGATTACCAACGATAAAAGCATCCTTGCTCCTATGGTAGTGTCGGAAATATACCGAGCCCTCACGGCTTGTAAGGCCGGGGCAGATTTCTTCGAAGGATGCAACTTGTTATTACAGATGTGGATGATCGAACACTTGTGCCGCCATCCTCAGTGTATGCGCTACATGTCTACAAACGAGGACTGCATCGAAGGTTATAACCTGAGGGTTTCAGGTTTCCGATTACCAGAAGGGTTCGAAGAATGGACATCCTATCTCCGGGCCATCACTGCAGAACAAATAAACTGGACTTTGGGTTGGCTCCCTGTGGAAGAAATTATATACATGCCCGCCACTGGTCCTCACTTCCTCTTAATGGGACTCAGAGGTATTCAACCTTATGCCCCTTACAGGGTGATGAGGCAGTTAGGAAGGTGTCAGGTGATACACCCGGACGAAGATCTCAGCACCTATGCAGTCGAGGTCAGTAGTGACGGCCAATTCCCTGAAAAGACAGTTCGTTGCATATGGAGTGAATGCCAGTACCTGACAGCAAATACTCGGGTAGGTGATGTGTCTAGGGGTGAAGTCTCGCCAGCCTATCTCGCTTGGCATGATAAGAAGAACATTGCAGTGCGGCCAACCAAACAGCCTCACCTCCAAGATTTTGTTGGGTCATCACAAGAACAATGGGGCTGGCTCGCAAAGGAGGAAGGTTACCGGGTTGAAATCGGGAAGCTAAAGCGGCAAGTTGAAAGGCTTGTATTCGAAAACAACGTGCAAGTCGCCCAAGAGAAGGCTGAAAAAAACAAGCTAGCCCAAGAGAACCAGACCCTGAAGGCCCGCCTTCGCCTAGCCAGTAAGAATAACATTGACCGACAGAAACGTCGCTCCGACGAAAGATTGATAGCAAGTTTGAGAAATCAGGTCATCCAGAGCCAAGAAGAATTAGAACAATCAGAAGCTTGCATCGCAAGGATGAAGGTCAAATGGGCAAAAGGTACAACGGCTCGAAGACAGCGTCTGCAACAGGTCATATAAGGGATTATGAAATGAGCATCAGGATATTAAGAGAGACGAACTCCACTCTACATGATCGGATCATCAAACAAGCACGAGATGCCCAGGCCGACAGAAGACAATGTTACGATGCAATGGCCTGCATGGAAAGACAAATGGAGTTGTTCCAGGATCGACTTGCCGACAATGCTCAGGCACTAGGATTGAAGAGCCGACAAATCAGGCAGTTGTTCAGTGAAAGGGATAACATTCGAGCAAGGATTGACGAAATCGGGCATTACATCTACAAGAAATGCCTGGCATGTGAGCGAACACCTCGGAAGACCCTCCTTGTTTCCATCATGGGTTGCGTCCACCGGATTATGAACGAGTTGAAGAGCTTGCAAAGTGACCTTACACCTAGGGCCGCAAAAGGGCTGAAAGATGCCTCGTGGGCCCCTAAGTTGGAAAATTAGTCTTGGGTCGAGTCCTGCTTATTTGGCTTTGTTGCTTTCCCATATGTTGTTTTCTTTTCGTTTAGTCAAACCAAGTTAAAAAGTTGTGGAGTCTGTATTGTTGCTATTCTTGTTTGAAGTAATAGCAAATTTTTATAATGAAGTTAAGTGACTCGAAAAGAATTCCTATGTGTCTTTACTTTGTGGTAGAACTACGCCTGGTCTGATTCACACGGGGACGTGATACGTAGGCAATCCCTATAAGATTCGACCGCTTTAATAAAGAAAGAAAAGAAAATACAAAAATAACAATAAAAAGGACAAATGAGCAAGTCGGGATGACGCATGTTGTTTGAAGCAAAGCATGTAGAAACGGTTAACTGCCTAGGAGCATTGCATCCTCTACGTGTTGTGATCAAATCTGTTAAACTCTAACGCTAACAAAGTTTGTTGTTGTCTGAATCCAGGCAAGTTAGTTGTTAAAGAACTCTGGCAACACACTCCTACCAAACCAGATCCAAAGGACCGGTAGCAACAAGCATGACTACTTCAGAGAATAGTAATGAGGAAGAAAGGCCGATGAGCCAGTTGTTAAAAGAAGCGATGGAAAAGATTGAAAGGATGGGACTAGAGATGAATGCAATGCAGCTAGCCCTAGCCAAAGCACAAAAGAGCCCTGAGCCACTGGGACACATGCCGGAATACCCTCACTCTGGCCCTTCAACGAGCCTCCCAAACCCCCGTTATCATCAAGAAAGAAGCCCTCATGATTCCCAAGCTCCACCACCCCATCAACCTCTCCCAACACCCAGTATTCCCACTTTTGTGGGACCCACATCAGCCCCTTTGCAAAGAACGACCAGTGAGCCATTGTTTCAGGCTCTCGAGATAGTCCCTGACCGTCTCACATTATTAAGGACTGGGAAGAAACCCGGGGAAAGTTTTCGCGAGTTCGGATTCCGCTGGAGAGAACAAGCAGCTAGAGTCGATCCTCCCATGAGAGAGGGAGAGATGGTGGACTATTTCTTGCAAACATTGGATCCAACCTACTTTGGTCATTTGGTGACAACGGTTGGAAAATCTTTCAACGAGGTGGTCAAAATAGGGGTAATGATAGAAGAGGGTCTGAGGTCTGACAAAATCTTGAACTACTCGGCACTCAAGGCCACGACTCAGGCTATTCAGAGCGGCACGGGAGGTGCGCTGCGAAGAAAGAAAGAAAAAGTTGCCACGGTCGAGGCAGGCAGTTGGTCCAGGGCTGGCAAGCCACACTACAACCAACCCAGACCTCACAGGCCAAACTACCCATATAACCCACCACAACATTTCTATCCACCTCGAGAACCACATTGCTCCGTACACCAGGCCCAAGCATACACTCAGCCTCCGGTTCGCCCGCAATGGCGCGCACCCGCTCCCCAGAACATATATACACCACCACAAAACACCTATCCTCCACCGAGGGCGTATAGAAACCCTCCAGGGGCAGGCTTTCGGGGAAATCCAGATGCAAGGAATGATAGGTTGCGGAAACAGAGAACTTTCACGGAGTTGGGAGAAACCTACACCGCTTTGTTCCACAAGCTGAGGCAATTGGGTTTGGTTAGTCCTGTCCAGACTCGAGAACCAAATCCCCCACCTCAGAATTTGGATCGATCAATAAGTTGTGAATACTGCTCAGGGATGCTCGGGCATGATACCGAGAAGTGTTGGAAATTGAGGCATGCCATACAGGATCTTATTGACACCAATAAGATCGAGGTCCAGACACCGGAGGCTCCTAACATCAACCAGAACCCACTGCCAGTGCACCACGAGACTCACATGATTGAGTTGGTGTATCACCTCGGTACACTTCACTATCTCTCTCATCCCGAACTACACGTGGCCTGATTCCTGTATAACCAAGGATATGTAGGCAGCTCAGATACCAGGGCTCGGTCACATTCCCTCCCTTTCCTTAAGTGTAGTCCGTCCAAGTAATGGTCGGGTCAAAAACACGTCTAGTCGTTCTTTGTCGGAAAACTCTTCGTGTTTCCAGTCAAAGAGGGGCAGCTGTAAGCACGTGATTTTTGACCCTCCCCGAGAATTTTCACATTTTTAGTGTGAATATGTGAAATTGGGTCTAGTATAGCTATTTTAACTATTTTTACTTTATTTCATTGCAAAAAGAAAAATTACAAAAAAAGTATATATATAAATTTTAGTTTATGTATCCCTCATAAACTTGAAAAAAATCAAAAATTGCACTTTATTTTGGTACTTTATATAAATTCGAAAATTAACAAAAAATATATATATAATTCTATTAATGTTTTGAAGTCATTTTAATACAAAAAATATTATTTCATATTTTTGTCTTTATTAAAAAAAACGAAAATTACAAAAAATAGTTTTATTAATATGTTATAGTTATTTTAACTTTGAAAAATACAAAAAAATATTACTTCATATTTTATCTTAATATTTACGAAAATTACAAAAAATGGTTTTATTAATATTTTATAGTCGTTTTAACTTTGAAAAAATACAAAAATAGTACTTCATATTTTATCTTAATATTTACGAAAATTACAAAAAAATAGTTTTATTAATATTTTTGTAGCTATTTTAAAATCTTGAAAAATATTTAAAAATATATAGTTTTGTTTAAATACTAGTCTTATTTTTGGTAGTTATTTTGCTTACATAGGACTAGTTAAGCAACGTGTTCCTATTTCTCGGGTCCGGGCAAAAGAATAATATTCGGGTTCAAACTACCCGGTTTTAGGCCTAATTTTCGGACCTAGCCCATAATAAACCGTGTCCAGGACACGTGGGGAACCCCACCACGCGTGGGGGACATATGCCTTGAACCCCACCACGCGTGGGCTCATTTTTCTGGGCAAAACCCATGCTAAATGCACGGATGAAAGACAAAGGCAGGGGGACTTTTAAAAAATGGGAAAAAGGGGTACTGTTCCCTTTTCTTCTTCATAAAGAAGAAAGAAAGGAACAGAAGAGGGACGGGGAGAATTTTTTAAAAAAAACAAGATACTATTGTTCTTCTTTGTGCAAGAAAAAAGGAAAAAAGAAAAAGACTTGGAGGGATTTTTGGACTTTTGGTCAGAAAAGAAAGAAAAGAAAAACGGAAAAGAAAGAAGGAAAGGAGCCCCCTCCATCAACCTCCTCCTCCTGTCCAAACAACCAACCTCCTCGCAACGTCCAAACACCTACTGTAAACGACCCTACTGACCGGACTTTCCCCCCGGAGCACCGGACCAACATAACCAACGACCAAACACCACCCCATCACCACCGTTCGACGCCATCACCACCAACCAAGCGACACCATAACCACCAGCTGACCCCTCCCCGTCACCTCCACGCCATAACCACCATAACCAACACCCAAACCCACCATTCCTCACGTCCCAAAACGCCATAACCACCAGCTCCACCTCCTCGTCGTCACTTTCCAGTCGACAACCAGTCCCTAACCCCCTAACCTGCGAGCTCCAGCTCTACCCAAAACCACCATCGTCTTCCTCCTTTCCTCAAGACCGAGAAAACCCTAGCAAAAACCTACCCAAACCAGTCACACCCCCACGACCACCTGCCGAACCAGCAAACTCCGGCGACCATCGTCATCATCTTCTTCGTCATTCAGCCCGTCGCCCCCTACTGCTGCTTCGTCGTCAGGGAGGCAGCCGTTGCTGCGTCGGAGATACAGCAGCAACTAACAATCTTGGGGCGTCGACAGTTGTTGGGTCCAAGCTTTCCATCGAGGTCGTCTTTGGTTCGTCGAGGTCCGGTACGTCGAGGTTGTTGTCCGAGGTTTCGTCGCAGGTCCAACGTATCGGACGTTAATCTCAAGTAGGTTATCTCTGCCCGTGTCCTTCATGTTTGTTGTTTAGTAATATGTATAGGTGTTTTGTTGAAATACAATCCTAGTTCATGCGGATAGTACGCGAAATTACGCGAGACATATATACATGATGATTGCGAATTGCTATATTTGATAATTAAATCTGTATGGTATTGAAATTTGGCCGTGAATGTCTCTTCCGTTGTTTCGTTATTTTTAGTAGCTATTTGACATTTTGTTTCTTCATGTTTAAATTGTTGTTATCCAAATATTTGTCGTAATAGAGGTTTGCATGAAAGGTGTTAATTATTTAGTTTGTCTTAATAGTTGTTTATACATGTGGTAGTAATGTTGAAATTATAGCGGCAATTTTAATTCCGCGGAAAAATACTCGCTTCATCAAATAGGTTCAATCTATAACCTATGACCTCGCAAAGTAGCAAAGAATGTAGTTATTTTAGCCTTATCCTTTTTTTTCTTTTGAAAATAAATAAATAAATAATAAATAAAAAAACGAGACAAGCTTCACCATAAATGAAAAGTGTACAGACTGCGGAGCCCTCACAAAAATGTATGTATTAAATACTTAGATTCCGGGATAGGCCGTTTAGCAAATTTCACGGCCCTACCCAAAACAATAATGCGCTAGTTGCTTTAGGCGCGCCTTTAATAATATTATCTCCTTAAGCTCGGGTGCACATTTATGTGACCCAAATCCAAGTCTCAGCGAAATCGAAATGTGTCTCTAATCACGGGTACATTGACTGTGACGCGGTACGAGATGCATTTCCATGACGTTGCAAATTCCCTTTAAAAATAAGCATGAGATGAGCCTCGCCGAATAATAACACAAATCGTGGGGCCCTCAGTAAATACTTGTGTAAAATTGCTTAGAATTCAGGAGGGTCGTTTAGCGAATTTCACGGCCTCCGCAAAATAATAATGCGCTAGTTGCTTTAGGCGCGCCTTTAATAATTTAATTTTCCTAAGATCGGGTGTGCATTTCATGCGACCCAAATCCGAATCTCAAAACATCAAATAAAATGCGTTCCGGATTGTGGGTGCATTTCATGTGACGCAGTCCAAAGACGTGTTTTAAGCGATGTTCACATTCTTGTAAAAACAATAATAATAAAGCGGTTAAAAGTTAAAATTTGCACATAAGTTCATACTTGTATAAAATCAGATAATCAAGCCGAATATAACAATTGAGCGACCGTGCTAGAACCACGGAACTCGGGAATGCCTAACACCTTCTCCCGGGTTAACAGAATTCCTTATCCGGATTTCTGGTACGCAGACTGTAATATAGAGTCATTCTTTTCCTCGATTCGGGATTAAAATTGGTGACTTGGGACACCCTAAATCTCCCAAGTGGCGACTCTGAAATAATTAAACCAATCCCGTTTCGATTGTCCTTTAATTGGAAAAAACTCCCCTGCCCCCGGGCGCGGAAAAAGGAGGTGTGACTGCTCTGGCGACTCCGCTGGGGACAAGAGACCAGAACTGCTGGTTCAGGGTTAAGAATTCGAGCTTGAAATAATTGTTATTATTTGGCTTTATTTATTATCTGATTTTTACATGTTTGAGCCTAATGTGTTAAATGCTGCTTTTACCGCTTTGATATTATTTGGACTGTATATAAACTGTGCCGAAACCCATATCCTTTCTGAGTCTTCTGAATCATGAAGAAGGGTGTACTTCGTACGACTTCTTTTCTGTATAGTGTCAAATCCCAATTTAGAACGAGGTTCGGACAAGTTGCTAAGCCGGTGAAGCTTCTGTATTCCCGGTACGCTGCCCCCCCTCGGCTCGAGCTGTCCGCTCGGGTAAGCCAGGTCTAGAACAAACACCCAGGTTCTGAACCTAGTATAACAAAGCCACATGCCGGATCCCTAGTAGGAACGTTTATTTGCATCATGTGCATTTGACTTAGGGGACTCAACACAGGGGTTGGGTCCGTCTAGGACAAGCAACCTGAAAATAATAGACCAGCTTTTGGCATCCTATGTGCTACATGTTGTATTTAGTCAAGGGCGAATGGGTCATTTGGTCATTTCCAGCATGGTGTTATTTTAATCAAAGCATGGGGAACATTTGTGGAATCCAAGGAGCCTTGGAATTCCCTATGTCCCCCACGCTTCATTTTGGGAAAAGCACCTAGGGAACATTTGTGGAATCCAAGAAGTCTTGGAATTCCCTATGTCCCCCACGCTCCATTTTTGGGAAAAGCACCTAGGGAACATTTGTGGAATCCAAGAAGTCTTGGAATTCCCTATGTCCCCCACGCTTCATATGTTGGGAAAAGCGCATGGGGAGCATTTGCGGAATTCAAGAAGTCTTGGAAATCATTATGTCTCCCATGCCACATTTTTGAAAGAAATAATAAATATAAAAAATAAAATTACAAATAAAACAAAGCATGAAAATTCAAAAAGATTTTGTATGTTTTCATTATTTTCCACAGATTAAAAAAAACATCGTGAAAAAGAGGAGAAAAAATGACAGTGTAGAGATATAACTACTTATTTTTAGAGAAAAATCAATGTCCGAGTAGTATCGAAACTCTGCTGAAATTTTGAGAAAATGAAAAATGTCTTGTTAGTTTGTTATATTAAAAGCAAAGGAAAAACAAAAATCATCATTGTTCTGTCTTGTTTTTAAAAATATAGAAAAGAAAATAGTTTGTTTAGCCGTAAAAATGAAAAAAAAAGGTTTTGTTTTTAAATGGGTTTTTTATTTATTTATCTATTTATGAAAATGTCAAAATAAAAATAAAAATAATAAAATAAAAAGAGTTGGGCGTTGAAAGTAGTTTTATTATTTGTTGCAAATATATATATATATATATATATATATATATAATCCAAAAAGTTTTTCTTTATTTCCAAAATATGTATATATATCTTTATCTGTTGCAAGAACATTTGTCTTACCAAGAGTTTTTAGAATCCCAATTTTCAAAACAAATAATCCAAAAATATTTTCCATTATTTACTTCTTTAGAAAGTCTTTCTAGTTGTTTCTTTAAAAAATAAAATAGAAAAATAAAAAAAAAATATTTTGATTCTTCTTTAAAAATTGAAAAGAAAATTCAAAACTCAAAAAAAAACATTTTAGAAGCATTTCTTATATTAAAGGTAAAATTCCGAAAAATATTTTCTTCTTTTCTTTAGAATAAAAAAAACGAAAATTCAAATAATATTAGTCTTTCTTTTAAAAAAAGAAAATCAATCAAAAAATAATATTTCCTTGCTTCTTTTAAAGTAGTTCTTTTAAACAAAAATTCAAAAAAAGGTTAGTTCATCTTCTTATTATTATTTGCCTACTTATTCTTATCGAACCGAACTACGCGGGTTTGATTCTCACCGGATGTGAGATACGTAGGCAACCCTCATCGGGTCCAACCCCCACCTTCTCAAAAAGAAGGAATGTTTTATGTTTTTCGTTAATTCGTTTGTTTGTTATAAATGAAAAATAATAGAATAATAGTCTATTTGTTTGTTGTGAAAATAATAATAATAAAAAAAAAATATAAAAAATATAGAAAATAGAAAAGGGTCCTATCAAAAATAGTTTATTCGCCCGAACTACGCGGGTTTGATTCTCACCGGATGTGAGATACGTAGGCAACCCTCATTGGGTCCAACCCCACCTTTTGCTAAAATAGCCAAAAATCAAAAATTTTAATCTTGTCATAATTAAGTCGGGTGATGTCCAACCCACCTTTTGCTAAAATAGCCAAAAAACAAATAAATAAAAAATATATGTCAAATTTTAGCTTTTGTCATAAAGAAGTCGGGTGACGCTGTTTTATCAAGACATAGCCGAATGTTCCCGAAAGGGACGCCGGAAGGCTGACTTTGCATAAACAGCCACCTTTGGGTCATGTTTTGGATTTGGTCCAATTGGCCCACACAGCCTTAAAATTCTTCGTTCCCGAGACGTTGAAAGGCCGTGCTTGCAATATTGAGTTTTCTAATTTGGAAAAAATGATAAAAAGAGTCGTAAATAAGTCAGGTGATGTTGTTTTGCCATAAAGGGCCGAATGTTCCCGAAAGGGACGCCGGAAGGCTGACTTGGCATAAACAGCCACCTTTGGGTCATTTTTGAGACTTGGTCCAGTTGACCCCCACAGCCTAAAAATCTTCGTCTCCGAGACGTTGAAAGGCCGTGTTTGCAATATTGACTTTTCTCATTTGAAAACGATAAAAAAGAGTTATAAATAAGTCAGGTGATGCTGTTTTGTCATAAAAAGGGCCGAATGTTCCCGAAAGGGACGCCGGAAGGCTGACTTGGCATAAACAGCCACCTTTGGGTCATTTTGAGATATGGACCCACACAGCCTTATAAATCTTCGTCCCCGAGGCGCTGAAGGGCCGTGTTTACAACGCCAAGTCTTTTATTGTAATTTTTAAAAGAAAAAAAAATCAAAGAGTCAGCGGTCATGTGAATACCGTCTTTTGTCATAATAAGCCGAGCCAGCTTCGGCCGCGTCTTAAACCGTTCTTGCCGAAATAGCCTTAGAGTATCTTTCAGTTGTCGAAAGGTTATTTTCGTAAAAGAATGGACAAGTTTCAAAGTGTCAAAATAATCCTCCCCCGGCCTCAAAATTCATGAGAAAATTGGAAGGGGCCACATTTGCAAAAAATAACCATTTGGTTGCATTTTTCGAACAGAGAAAGGGAGCTGGAATTTTGTTTTAAGTCTACCAATCTTTTGATTAGAACATGCGGGTTGTTTAATTTTCAAGCTGGTGGGTAATCTTTAAATCCTTGAAACCCAGTTTGTTTTAAATTTTAAAAAAAATGTGTGTTTAGTGTTGTTTATCTTTTATTGGTCCGAACTACACAAGGTCTGATTCATGCAGGGACGTGATACGTAGGCAATCTCCATAAGATTCGACCACCACTAAAATAAAAAATAAAAAAATATATAATAATAAATAAATAAAAGAGAGTGGAAGATTTTCCGGGGGCACAATTACCTAACTGCTTGGGTACATTATTGATATATGATTGTCTGTCCAATGCCCTAACACTAACGTGATGACTTCCCTTTGATGTGTCCATATATAGAGAGTGGTTGGTTGTGGTAACTCCTCCCTGCAAAGCAAAGTCAAAAGACAATGGATCAGAACCGCAGAACCGAGTGGGTCGGTACTGATGACCGATAACAATTGGTCAAACGGAACAACGGGTTGGTGGAAGAAGTAAAAATGCTGAGACAACATGTGGCAGACATGTATCAGGCGTGGATAACTGGAAAAGCACCGCCCCCTCTACCGCCAAGCTTCTTGAACTCTGTCGCTTCCCAAGCACCCAACACCATAGCGGAAGAGCCCCCATACTCACCATCCCGACCCGCTTATGACAGTTTTCCCAGCTACCCGAGTAGCTCCATCACTCCTCAATGCTTCTCCGCTCCCCAACACCACTTCTTTCCCCGCCATACTTCACTTTCCAGGCACCCGGCTCCACAAAATGCCTACCCACCTACACAAGCCTACCAAAAGCCACCTGGATCAGGTTTCCGGCCCTGTCAACATGCAAGAATGAAGAGGTTGCTGAAACGAGGAGAGGCTCTCACCCCCATCGGGGTATCTTATGCCAGTCTGTTTGAAAGGCTAAGGCATGCTGGTTCGATTGAGCCACTCCCCGCATGTACTATAAATCCGCTTGCAAGGAGCTTTGATCCGGCAGCACGATGCGCCTACCACTCCAATGTCGTAGGGCACAACATTGAGAGCTGTCATAGCTGGAGAAGGGAAGTAGAGAAAATGATCCGAGAAGGGCGGGTTGCGATTAATAACAGCGATATGGAGCACTCGAACCTCCTCGAGAATTTGCCGACGGAGGTTGATGAGGTTGAAGCTGGTAATGGTCTCGGCAGTATTGATGCAAAGCTCAGTGGCTAAAATGCCACTTTTGATAAAGTGGGAGGACGCTCCGTTCCTTGGTCAGCAAGAGAGAAGCTTGTGGTGGCTTATTTTGTGGTCATTTCTGTTGTTCGGATTATTAAGGTTGTAATTGGGATTTTGTCATGTGTCAAACCTTCTTATCTTTCCATTTTTGTCATAGCAGTTTGTTTAAATTTTGTCCAGTTTATGTTAGCATTTTTATTATGGTTGTTTTGTTTGTTTTATTATTCAAACCATTTCGCCGGTAGTCTAATACAAAGTCGGTCTTTTGTTAGTTCCAGTCGTCTTTTGTTTAGTCCTTTTATCATTTCATTCGATGCCGATTCTAGGAACATGACATGCGCACACACTTTGGGTCTAGTCTTTAAAGTTAATCATAAAACCCTGGAAAGGCGATCCAACCATTTAAAGAAAATAAGGACGGTTCGAGATTATTCAGAGCCCGAGTCATGTGGAACTGGGGCAAGTTAAGCACAAAGAAAACCGTTAAAGGCAAGGTTCGCCAAATTGGCATGAGGGTCGGTCATGATAATGAGAGTGTCGCCCAACGGTGCTTAGAAATGACAAAGGAAAAATAAAATGTTTAACATAATTGTCAAGTCCAGCACCATCAGAAGAGACTACAAATTTAAAGTGTGTTGTTTGCACTTGGCATGTTTTGAAGACTGGAATGACGAAGGCATTTTGTTCTGCTACCCAAGAACTTTATCCTTCGTTAACCCCTTTTGAGCCTTATTTATTTTCTTTCGTACCCCTCGTTCGTAATTAGTAGCAACGAATAAAATACGCAAGCATGGCGGGTAAGAGAAAAGAAAGAAAAGAAAACAACAAAATGGGAAAAGAAGAATGAAAGAAAAAGAGAGAAAAAAAAACGACAATAGAAAATGAGAAAAGAAAAAGAGAAAAGAAAATTGATAACAAAGAAAAAACAAAAGAAAGTCGTGGGAACTACGTTTGACCTGATTCCTCAAAGAGGATACGTAGGCGCTTCACGGCTCGGTCATAGTTTTGAAAAATGAAAAAAAATGAAAAAAAAAAACAAAAACAATTAAGATATCCCCCAAGCAAGAAACTGGGGCAGAGGTTGCGGTCGTTGTAAATAAATCTAATTCCGAAGGTTGTAACTAATAACCCAAAAAATTAATGTATTTTTGAGCCTTTTATACCCTTTCTTTCTAGCCTATCCAAAACCCACATTACGGTCCAAAGAAAGACCTTCCGATCAGTCTTCAAAAGTTGCCAAGTCAGACAAATGAAGAGTCTTACCGGCGAACATAACATTCTGTTCCACAGCAGAAAGGACTCTAATCTCCAACAGAAAGAGTCATACCAGAAACACTCCAAAATCCCCAGCTGGAGAGTGATACAAATGAGAGAGTCTTATCGGTGAAAACCTTCACAGGCACCATAAGGCGATGAAAGCTGAGAGAAAAGCCAAAAATGAGAGAGACTTGATAGTGAAAACCCTTTGGGCACTGCAAGTCGAATAAGATTAAGAATCAGATGGGGAATCACCAATTGAGGATCTTGAAAGATGATTGACGGTAAAGGATAGGCCCCATATGCATGTCATGGCCATTAGAGTCGGTATCTGCGTTTGATAGGTTTTTATTTATAGTTTCTTTTGTAAAAGAGTCATCGTTTCCTTTGTCTTTTGTTTTGTATCTTTTATCTTTCTCCTTTCATAAAAAATTTCCCCAATAGAGTCTGTCCGGTCAGAACAAGTATGAAATGATTTCAAAATATGCCATCAGCTTTCCAAGATGAGATCTGACTAGTATATCCAAATGGTATAGTCAGCGAGGAACAAGCGCGAGGCCAGTGTCAAAAAAGATATCCCCAGCAAAGGGAATTGACAGAAGGATTGACAAGCATCAAGAGGGATACCATTGCCTTAACCAAAAGTTATAAGCCTCAAGGCCAAGGCCCATGAACAAAGCAAGGAAAGCAGTGAGCACGATTGGGCGAAATCCATACTAGAATAAAAGGTCGAGAAAATGCCAGTTTCCGAGCTATGCCACAAAAGAAGAGGGATATCCCCAGCAGGAAGGGATTATCCCCAGCACATAATATCATCCCCAACAAGTTGTTGAACGCAGAGCAAGGAAGGAGAAAGGGAAAGCCATCCCAATAGGAGTATCACAACCAACCACCATGTTTTAAACTAACAATTTTGTTTGATTTGAAACAGGTAAAGGAAATAGCATTGATGCCAGAACTGCATGCCACAAGGGATATTATCAAACTGGGGCAGAAAATTTTCCTTCCATTTAGAAAATTTTTTGGAAGTCAGGTACCCTCAGCTGATAACATTTTACCCCCCAACAGGTAAGTAAATCAAGGGAGGTAGTCTTTGAAGGAAGAAGCTATGCAAAAACAAAACAAAAACAAAAAAAGGGGAATAATAATAATAATAAAAAAGAAAAGAATAATAATAAAAAATGGGGAAGGTAGAAAATGAAAATTCATCCCAATCCCCAGCAAGTATTCGAGGTAAGACATTTTCAAGTCTTAAAGATATTTTGGGTTCATCCGCCCTCAAATAGGATCTGTCGGGTTCATCCGCCCTCAAATAGGATATGTTGGGTTCATCCGCCCTCAAATAGGATATGTTGGGTTCATCCGCCCTCAAATAGGATTATGTTGGGTTCATCCGCCCTCAAATAGGATATGTTGGGTTCATCCGCCCTCAAATAGGATCTGTCGGGTTCATCCGCCCTCAAATAGGATATGTCGGGTTCATCCGCCCTCAAATAGGATATGTCGGGTTCATCCGCCCTCAAATAGGATATGTTGGGTTCATCCGCCCTCAAATAGGATATGTTGGGTTCATCCGCCCTCAAATAGGATCTGTTGGGTTCATCCGCCCTCAAATAGGATCTGTCGGGTTAATCCGCCCTCAAATAGGATCTGTTGGGTTAATCCGCCCTCAAATAGGATCTGTTGGGTTCATCCGCCCTCAAATAGGATCTGTCGGGTTAATCCGCCCTCAAATAGGATCTGTCGGGTTCATCCGCCCTCAAATAGGATCTGTTGGGTTAATCCGCCCTCAAATAGGATCTGTCGGGTTAATCCGCCCTCAAATAGGATATGTTGGGTTCATCCGCCCTCAAATAGGATATGTTGGGTTAATCCGCCCTCAAATAGGATTTGTCGGGTTAATCCGCCCTCAAATAGGATCTGTTGGGTTCATCCGCTCTCAAATAGGATATGTTGGGTTCATCCGCCCTCAAATAGGATATGTTGGGTTAATCCGCCCTCAAATAGGATCTATCGGGTTAATCCGCCCTCAAATAGGATCTGTCGGGTTAATCCGCCCTCAAATAGGATATGTTGGGTTCATCCGCCCTCAAATAGGATATGTTGGGTTAATCCGCCCTCAAATAGGATCTGTCGGGTTAATCCGCCCTCAAATAGGATCTGTCGGGTTCATCCGCCCTCAAATAGGATCTGTTGGGTTAATCCGCCCTCAAATAGGATCTGTTGGGTTCATCCGCCCTCAAATAGGATATGTTGGGTTCATCCGCCCTCAAATAGGATATGTTGGTTTCAGTCTTTACTTTTAAGTGTTGAAATTGGGAGCCCGCCCAGATAACAGAGGCATAAATTCAGTCTTTTTATTTTCAAGTGTCGAAGTTGGGAGCCCGCCCAGATAATAGAGGCATACATTCAGTCTTTTATTTTAAGTGTTGAAATTGGGAGCCCGCCCAGATAATAGAGGCATACATTCAGTCTTTTATTTTAAGTGTTGAAATTGGGAGCCCGCCCAGATAACAGAGGCATACATTCAGTCTTTTTATTTCAAGTGTTGAAATTGGGAGCCCGCCCAGATAATAGAGGCATACATTCCACGTCTTTACCCATAGGAGATGCATTTCCTCCTAAGTTTTAGTTTTACCCATAGGAGATGCATTTCCTCCTAGGTTTGTTTCAGTTTCACCCATAGGAGATGCATTTCCTCCTAAGTTCAGTTTTACCATAGGAGACGCACTTCCTAAGTTCAGTTCTACCCATAGGAGACGCACTTCCTAAAGTTTATATGTTTCACCATAGGAGACGCACTTCCTAAGTTTCAGTTTTACCAATAGGAGACGCACTTCCTAAGTCAGTTTCACCATAGGAGACGCACTTCCTAAAGTTCAGTTTCACCATAGGAGACGCACTTCCTAAAGCAAGTTTCACCAATAGGAGACGCACTTCCTAAGTCAGTTTCACCATAGGAGACGCACTTCCTAAAGTTCAGTTTCACCATAGGAGACGCACTTCCTAAAGCAAGTTTCACCAATAGGAGACGCACTTCCTAAGCGAGTTTCACCATAGGAGACGCACTTCCTAAGTTCATTTCACACCATAGGAGACGCACTTCCTAAAGCAAGTTTCACCAATAGGAGACGCACTTCCTAAGTCAGTTTCACCATAGGAGACGCACTTCCTAAAGTTCAGTTTCACCATAGGAGACGCACTTCCTAAAGCAAGTTTCACCAATAGGAGACGCACTTCCTAAGTCAGTTTCACCATAGGAGACGCACTTCCTAAAGTTCAGTTTCACCATAGGAGACGCACTTCCTAAAGCAAGTTTCACCAATAGGAGACGCACTTCCTAAGCGAGTTTCACCATAGGAGACGCACTTCCTAAGTTCATTTCACCCATAGGAGACGCACTTCCTAAGTTCAGTTCTACCAATAGGAGACGCACTTCCTAAGTTTATTGCACCCAATAGGAGACGCACGTCCTAAAGCAAGTTTCACCAATAGGAGACGCACTTCCTAAGCGAGTTTCACCATAGGAGACGCACTTCCTAAAGTTTAGTTTCACCCAGTAGGAGACGCACTTCCTAAGAACAGTTATCCCCAATAGGAGACGCACTTCCTAAGTTTATTGTACCCACAGGAGACGCACTTCCTCAAAGTTAAGTTTACCCATAGGAGATGCATTTCCTCCTAAGTTGGTTTTGAAGAAGAAAAAAAAAAGAAGAATGACCTAGTCTGATGAACTTTCTCCTAGGATCAAAATCTTAGTCCGATGAATTTTTCTCCTAAGATAGAGACCTAGTCTGACGAACCTTCTCCTAGGATCAAACTCTTAGTCTGATGAATCTTTCTCCTAAGATGCCAAAAAAAAAACAAAATGACCTAGTCTGATGAACCTTCTCCTAGGATCAAAATCTTAGTCCGATGAATTTTTCTCCTAAGATAGAGACCTAGTCTGACGAACCTTCTTCTAGGATCAAAATCTTAGTCTGATGAATCTTTCTCCTAGGATCAAAATCTTAGTCCGATGAATTTTTCTCCTAAGATAGAGACCTAGTCTGACGAACCTTCTCCTAGGATCAAAATCTTAGTCTGATGAATCTTTCTCCTAAGATACCAAAAACAAAAATGACCTAGTCTGATGAACCTTCTCCTAGGATCAAAATCTTAGTCTGATGAATCTTTCTCCTAAGATAACCAAAAAAAAACAAAAAATGACCTAGTCTGATGAACCTTCTCCTAGGATCAAAATCTTAGTCTGATGAATCTTTCTCCTAAGATACCAAAAAAAAATGACCTAGTCTAATGAACCTTCTCCTAGGATCAAAATCTTAGTCCGATGAATTTTTCTCCTAAGATAGAGACCTAGTCTGATGAACTTTCTCCTAGGATCAAAATCTTAGTCCGATGAATTTTTCTCCTAAGATAGAGACCTAGTCTGATGAACCTTCTCCTAGGATCAAAATCTTAGTCCGATGAATTTTTCTCCTAAGATAGAGACCTAGTCTGACGAACCTTCTCCTAGGATCAAAATCTTAGTCTGATGAATCTTTCTCCTAAGATAACCAAAAAAAAAATGACCTAGTCTGATGAACCTTCTCCTAGGATCAAAATCTTAGTCTGACGAATTTTTCTCCTAAGATAGAGACCTAGTCTGACGAACCTTCTCCTAGGATCAAAATCTTAGTCCGATGAATCTTTCTCCTAAGATGCTAAAAAAAACATTTTGAAAAAAAGAGTCATTTTCCTAAATCCAGGCACCCACCTGTATAACGAGAGGAATACATTTCAGTCTTTTTCATTACAAGTGTTGAAGTTGGGAGCCCGCCCATAGAACGGAGGAATACATTTCAGTCCTTACATTTCAAGCATTGAAGTTAGGCGCCCACCTGTATAACAAGGGAATACATCCTAATCTAGTGTTTAGTTCACTCTCAGCACTGCATCAGTAGTATCAGTGGGCTACGATTTTGCTAACGACTCACAAACCTTCCCAGTGCAAACTGGGTTAGGAAATTTTGTTTGTTTTGTTTGTTTTGATTGTCAGGGGCCTGCCTGTAGAGCAGAAGATTGTTATATGTCAAAGATTGAAGAAGTTAGGGGTCCGCCTGTAGAACAGCGGGATAGTTCTAAGTCAAGCCATAACCCATTGGAAGGCAGAAGGCTACAACAAAAATCCCCAACACTCAATCCAAGATAGAAGCAACAAGAAGCTCGCCCCAAGAATGCGAGTCAACAGTCTGAGAGGGTCAACAAAAGCTAGTCACAAAAACAAAAACAAAAAAAAATGAATGAATCCAAAGCACGGAAGTGGAGAACAGATGTGATCTGCTCAAGAACTAGCGCCTACAACTAGCAAGTATCAAGGTTCAAATCCAAAGTCTGTATGAAGCACCATTCAAGACTCAAGACCAAGTTTCAGAAGACTTAAGAGATAGGAATCCTTGTAACTAGTAGCTGATAGGCTTAGTTAGTCTTTTTCAGTTTTCATTTTTGTTGTAACGACAGGACCGCGGACCGGAACCTCAACGGAACGGCACCTCGATCGGCTCTCCACCTCGGTACACTTCACTATCTCTCTCATTCCCGAACTACACGTGGCCTGATTCCTGTATAACCAAGGATATGTAGGCAGCTCGGATACCAGGGCTCGGTCACATTCCCTCCCTTTCCTGAAGTGTAGTCCGTCCAAGTAATGGTCGGGTCAAAAACACGGCTAGTCGTTCTTTGTCGGAAAACTCTTCGTGTTTCCAGTCAAAGAGGGGCAGCTGTAAGCACGTGATTTTTGACCCTCCCCGAGAATTTTCACATTTTTAGTGTGAATATGTGAAATTGGGTCTAGTATAGCTATTTTAACTATTTTTACTTTATTTCATTGCAAAAAGAAAAATTACAAAAAAAGTATATATATAAATTTTAGTTTATGTATCCCTCATAAACTTGAAAAAAATCAAAAATTGCACTTTATTTTGGTACTTTATATAAATTCGAAAATTAACAAAAAATATATATATAATTCTATTAATGTTTTGAAGTCATTTTAATACAAAAAATATTATTTCATATTTTTGTCTTTATTAAAAAAAACGAAAATTACAAAAAATAGTTTTATTAATATGTTATAGTTATTTTAACTTTGAAAAATACAAAAAATATTACTTCATATTTTATCTTTATTTTAACTTTGAAAAATACAAAAAAATATTATTTCATATTTTATCTTAATATTTACGAAAATTACAAAAAATGGTTTTATTAATATTTTATAGTCGTTTTAACTTTGAAAAAATACAAAAATAGTACTTCATATTTTATCTTAATATTTACGAAAATTACAAAAAAATAGTTTTATTAATATTTTTGTAGCTATTTTAAAATCTTGAAAAATATTTAAAAATATATAGTTTTGTTTAAATACTAGTCTTATTTTTGGTAGTTATTTTGCTTACATAGGACTAGTTAAGCAACGTGTTCCTATTTCTCGGGTCCGGGCAAAAGAATAATATTCGGGTTCAAACTACCCGGTTTTAGGCCTAATTTTCGGACCTAGCCCATAATAAACCGTGTCCAGGACACGTGAGGAACCCCACCACGCGTGGGGGATATATGCCTTGAACCCCACCACGCGTGGGCTCATTTTTCTGGGCAAAACCCATGCTAAATGCACGGATGAAAGACAAAGGCAGGGGGACTTTTAAAAAATGGGAAAAAGGGGTACTGTTCCCTTTTCTTCTTCATAAAGAAGAAAGAAAGGAACAGAACAGGGACGGGGAGAATTTTTAAAAAAAAACAAGATACTATTGTTCTTCTTTGTGCAAGAAAAAAGGAAAAAAGAAAAAGACTTGGAGGGATTTTTGGACTTTTGGTCAGAAAAGAAAGAAAAAAAAACGGAAAAGAAAGAAGGAAAGGAGCCCCATCCATCAACCTCCTCCTCCTGTCCAAACAACCAACCTCCTTGCAACGTCCAAACACCTACTGTAAACGACCCTACTGACCGGACTTTCTCCCCGAGCACCGGACCAACATAACCAACGACCAAACACCACCCCATCACCATCGTTCGACGCCATCACCACCAACCAAGCGACACCATAACCACCAGCTGACCCCTCCCCGTCACCTCCACGCCATAACCACCATAACCAACACCCAAACCCACCATTCCTCACGTCCCAAAACGCCATAACCACCAGCTCCACCTCCTCGTCGTCACTTTCCAGTCGACAACCAGTCCCTAACCCCCTAACCTGCGAGCTCCAGCTCTACCCAAAACCACCATCGTCTTCCTCCTTTCCTCAAGACCGAGAAAACCCTAGCAAAAACCTACCCGAACCAGTCACACCCCCACGACCACCTGCCGAACCAGCAAACTCCGGCGACCATCGTCATCATCTTCTTCGTCATTCAGCCCGTCGCCCCCTACTGCTGCTTCGTCGTCAGGGAGGCAGCCGTTGCTGCGTCGGAGATACAGCAGCAACTAACAATCTTGGGGCGTCGACAGTTGTGGGGTCCAAGCTTTCCATCGAGGTCGTCTTTGGTTCGTCGAGGTCCGGTACGTCGAGGTTGTTGTCCGAGGTTTCGTCGCAGGTCCAACGTATCGGACGTTAATCTCAAGTAGGTTATCTCTGCCCGTGTCCTTCATGTTTGCTGTTTAGTAATATGTATAGGTGTTTTGTTGAAATACAATCCTAGTTCATGCGGATAGTACGCGAAATTACGCGAGACATATATACATGATGATTGCGAATTGCTATATTTGATAATTAAATCCGTATGGTATTGAAATTTGGCCGTGAATGTCTCTTCCGTTGTTTCGTTATTTTTAGTAGCTATTTGACATTTTGTTTCTTCATGTTTAAATTGTTGTTATCCAAATATTTGTCGTAATAGAGGTTTGCATGAAAGGTGTTAATTATTTAGTTTGTCTTAATAGTTGTTTATACATGTGGTAGTAATGTTGAAATTATAGCGGCAATTTTAATTCCGCGGAAAAATACTCGCTTCATCAAATAGGTTCAATCTATAACCTATGACCTCGCAAAGTAGCAAAGAATGTAGTTATTTTAGCCTTATCCTTTTTTTTCTTTTGAAAATAAATAAATAAATAATAAATAAAAAAACGAGACAAGCTTTACCATAAATGAAAAGTGTACAGACTGCGGAGCCCTCACAAAAATGTATGTATTAAATACTTAGATTCCGGGATAGGCCGTTTAGCAAATTTCACGGCCCTACCCAAAACAATAATGCGCTAGTTGCTTTAGGCGCGCCTTTAATAATATTATCTCCTTAAGCTCGGGTGCACATTTATGTGACCCAAATCCAAGTCTCAGCGAAATCGAAATGTGTCTCTAATCACGGGTACATTGACTGTGACGCGGTACGAGATGCATTTCCATGACGTTGCAAATTCCCTTTAAAAATAAGCATGAGATGAGCCTCGCCGAATAATAACACAAATCGTGGGGCCCTCAGTAAATACTTGTGTAAAATTGCTTAGAATTCAGGAGGGTCGTTTAGCGAATTTCACGGCCTCCGCAAAATAATAACGCGATAGTCTCTTTAGGCGCGTGTTTAATAATTTACTTTCTTAAGCTCGGGTGTGCATTTCATGCGACCCAAATCCAAATCTCAAAACATCAAATAAAATGCGTTCCGGATTGTGGGTGCATTTCATGTGACGCAGTCCAAAGACGTGTTTTAAGCGATGTTCACATTCTTGTAAAAACAATAATAATAAAGCGGTTAAAAGTTAAAATTTGCACATAAGTTCATACTTGTATAAAATCAGATAATCAAGCCGAATATAACAATTGAGCGACCGTGCTAGAACCACGGAACTCGGGAATGCCTAACACCTTCTCCCGGGTTAACAGAATTCCTTATTCGGATTTCTGTTACGCAGACTGTAATATAGAGTCATTATTTTCCTCGATTCGGGATTAAAATTTGTGACTTGGGACACCCTAAATCTCCCAAGTGGCGACTCTGAAATAATTAAACCAATCCCGTTTCGATTGTCCTTTAATTGGAAAAAACTCCCCCTGCCCCCCGGGCGCGGAAAAAGGAGGTGTGACTGTCACCATAAAGCCTGTAGTCCAGCTGCAGATGATTGATAGCAAGGCTGTACCTTGGAAATATGAAAAGGCGGTGGTGATGTACAAAGGAAAACAGGTGGAAGAAGTTAGTTGTGAAGCGCAAGGGCTGACTCGATCAGGTCGATGTTTTGCTCCGGTAGAACTAAGGAGAACCAACCCAGCTGCAACCAAGAAACCTGTGTCCGAGGAAGAGGCTGAGGAGTTCCTTAGGAAGATGAAAGTGCAGGACTACTCCATGGTCGAACAGCTGAGAAAAACACCGGCCCAGATCTCACTGCTATCATTACTAATCCATTCTGAGGAGCATCGGCGGGCCCTGATGAAGATATTGAACGAAGCTCATGTGCCCAACGAGATTTCTGTAAACCACTTGGAAACCATTGCCAACAAGATTTTCGAGGTGAACAGGGTAACATTCTCAGATGATGACCTGCCGATGGAAGGTACAGAGCATAATAAAGCTCTCTACCTAACTGTCAAATGTGAAAACTCGGTAGTTACTCGGGTATTGGTGGATAACGGTTCAAGTGCCAATATCTGCCCACTATCTACCCTAAACCAACTAACGATCGACCACAGAAGAATCCACAAGAACAGCATCTGCGTCCGAGGTTTCGACGAAAACGGAACAGCCACTGTGGGGGATGTTGTACTTGAATTGACCATCGGTCCAGTCCTGTTTACCATGGAGTTCCAGGTGTTAGATGCCACAGTATCTTATAACCTTCTGTTGGGACGACCGTGGATTCATGCAGCCAAAGCAGTGCCCTCCACCCTACATTAGATGGTGAAGTTCGAGTGGGAAAAATAAGAGGTCGTGCTGCACGGCGAGGACACAGCGTGCACCATGGGCGGAGCCATTGTACCTTTCATAGAGACCGCTGATGACAAAGGTCCTTGGGTCTACCAGATTTTCGATACAGGGTTGGCCAACAAAATTTCTGAAGGAGAAATCATCCTGCACCCTAGGGTAGCTGCCGCAACAGTCATGATGGTCTCAGAAATGCTGGGTAATGGATTTGTGCCAGGAAAAGGCCTGGGAGTCGAGCTTCAGGGGATTGTCCAACCTATAACCCTGCCTAAAAATCTGGAAACTTTTGGATTGGGGTTCAAACCAACCGCAGCAGATAGGAAGCAAGCGTGAAAAATGAAGAAGAGGGTATGGTTTCTGCCCAAACCAGTGCCACGTCTCTCAAGGTCTTTTGTCAAAGCAAGTGCCAAGGGGTCGCCAGTCCCAAAGATTCTAGGACCATTGATCGGTATAAATAAGGACCTGAATCAGAGTTTTGAGAGGCTATTCGCTGATGTCAATGTGGGAGAAGCTGGAGAAGCTTCCAGCAGAACAGAGATACAGTTTGTGGGGCCTGAGGCCAAGACCAACAATTGGACAGTTACTCTTCTTCCTGTCCGAGGGGAGTCTTGGTAGTAGGCTTTGATTTATATTTTGTGTGTTTTGTTTTGTTCGGATTATTCCAGGGTGTAATCCAAATTTTACTTTCGTTTTTGTAAAAGTGTGAACCCTTTTATCCCGCAAGTTTAATAAAGTTCTCTTCTTTTGTCCCATTTTAATTTTGTTTTGTCCTTTTTTTTTCTTTTTGAACAGTTCTCTTTTTACTGGTTCTAATGACATGGCATGCACAGCGGATCTTCGACCTAGTCTAATAAATCCATATGAATCCAACTCAATGATCCAAGAGGTCGTTTGCGACGATGAATTTGAATATGACGAAGATAAGCCTTCGAAGAGATAAACCGAGAACTGTGCCAATTTGAAGAGAAACCCAAGCCTAACCTAAATGACACTGAGGCTGTGAATCTAGGAGACGCTGATAACGTCCAAGAGACCAAAATTAGCATCCACATTGAGCCGAATGTCAGGGAAGAATTGATCAAAACCCTCATGGAATTCAAAGATGTTTTTGCATGGTCATATGACGATATGCCTGGATTAAGCACCAATTTAGTGGTTCACAAATTGCCCACTGACCCGGCATACCCTCCGGTCAAGCAAAAGCTAAGGAAGTTTAAAACAGAAATGAGTGTAAAGATCAAAGAAGAGGTGATTAAGCAGTTGCAGGCGAAGGTCATTCGGGTCACTCGATATCCCGAGTGGCTGGCCAATGTGGTACCAGTTCCAAAGAAGGATGGGAAAATCAGGGTGTGCGTCGACTACCGCAACCTCAACAAAGCAAGTCCCAAGGACAATTTTCCATTGCCCAACATCCATATCTTGATCGATAATTGCGCTGGGCGCGAGATCGGATCCTTTGTAGATTGCTATGCGGGTTATCATCAGATCCTAATGGACGAGGAGGATGCGGAAAAGACAGCGTTTATTACGCCATGGGGAACTTACTGCTATCAGGTGATGCCATTCGGATTGAAGAATGCCAGGGCAACGTACATGCGAGCAATGACTGTTGTGTTTCATGACATGATACACAAATAAATCGAGGTGTACGTCGATGATGTGATCATAAAGTCTTGGCGTCAGGAGGACCATGTAGCAGACCTAAGGAGATTTTTCCAAAGACTCCGAAGGTATGATATCAAGCTCAACCCGGCCAAATGCGCATTCGGGGTTCCATCAGGAAAGCTGCTAGGATTCATCGTCAGTCGACGGGGGATTGAGTTAGACCCATCCAAAATTGAATCCATCCGAGATTTGCCACCGCCAAGGAACAAAACAGAGGTAATGAGTTTGCTGGGTAGACTCAATTACATCAGCAGGTTCATCGCTCAACTCACAGCAACTTGTGAGCCCATATTTCGGCTGTTGAGAAAGGATGTTGCGGTAGGTTGGACGGCAGAGTGTCAAGAGGCCTTCGACCAAATCAAAGGGTATCTGTCTAATCCACCCGTATTGGTCCCGCCTAAGCCTGGGAAGCCCTTAATTCTTTACCTGACGGTCCTGGAAAATTCATTTGGTTGTGTACTGGGGCAACATGATGACACAGGAAGGAAGGAGCAGGCCATCTACTATCTTAGCAAGAAATTCACAGTACATGAGGTCAAGTACACTCAACTCGAGAAAACATGTTGTGCCCTAACTTGGGTAGCTCAGAAGTTGAAGCACTACCTGTCTTCGTATACTACTTATCTCATATCCCGTTTGGACCCATTGAAGTATATCTTTCAGAAACCTATGCCCATAGGAAGGTTGGCAAAGTGGAAAATTCTGCTCACAGAGTTCGATATTATCTATGTGACAATGACAGCCATGAAAGCCCAAGCACTAGCCGACCATCTGGCAGAGAATCCCGTTGATGAAAAATACGAGCCCTTAAGAACGTATTTTCCCGACGAAGAGGTAATGCATACAAATGAGCTAGAGTTACCCGAAGAACCAGGTTGGAAGCTTTTTTTCGATGGAGCTGCAAATGCGAAAGGGGTTGGAATAGGAGCAGTACTCATTTCTGAAACAGGACGCCATTATCCTGTTACGGCTCAACTACGCTTCTATTGCACTAATAATATGGCCGAGTATGAAGCTTGCATTCTGGGCCTGCGCTTGGATGCGGACATGGATGTCCAAGACGTCTTGGTCTTGGGAGACTCGGACCTCTTGGTACATCAGATTTAGGGTGAATGGGAAACGCGAGATCTAAAGCTCATACCATATCGACAATGCTTGCATGATCTGAGCAAGCGATTTCGATCGGTGAAGTTCAAACATATCCCGAGAGTTCACAATGAGGTTGCGGATGCCTTGGCCACCTTAGCATCAATGCTGCACCACCCTGACAAAATGTATGTTGATCCTCTGCACATGCAGGTCCGTGATAAGCACGCTTACTGCAACGCCATAGAAGAAGAAGCAGATGGCGAGCCCTGGTTTCATGATATCAAGGAATACCTCAGAATGGGGATATATCCAGAACATGCCTCTGGAGACCAAAAAAGAGCCCTTCGGCGTTTGTCAAATGGTTTCTTCCTCAGCGGAGGAGTGTTGTACAAAAGAACCCCGGATTTGGGATTGTTGAGATGCATAGATGCCGGTCAAGCCATGACGGTTATGGCAGAGGTACATGCTGGAGTTTGTGGGCCACATATGAGCGGATATGTATTGGCAAGGAAGATCCTTAGAACAGGGTGTTATTTGCTCACCATGGAACACGACTGTATCACTTTCGTGAGGAAATGCCATCAATGCCAGATACATGGAGATCTGATTCATTCTCCGCCAACAGAGTTACATACGATGTCAGCACCCTGGTCGTTTGTGGCATGGGGCATGGATGTCATTGGACCTATCGAACCGGCAGCATCCAACGGTCATAGGTTCATTCTTGTGACCATTGATTACTTCACCAAATGGGTTGAGGCTAAAACCTTCAAGTCGGTAACCAAAAAGGCAGTGGTGGACTTTGTTCACTCCCATATCATCTGCAGATTTGGAATCCCAAAAGTGATCATCACGGATAACGGTGCGAATCTTAACAGCAGCCTGATGAGAGAGGTATGCCAACAATTCAAGATTACCCACCGCAATTCCACCCCATATCGTCCCAAGGCGAATGGAGCGGTCGAAGCAGCCAATAAGAACATCAAGAAGATACTGCGAAAGATGGTGGAAGGATCCAGACAATGGCACGAGAGATTACCCTTTGCTTTGTTGGGTTACCGCACTACCGTCCGGACTTCTATAGGTACAACTCCTTATTTGTTGGTGTACGGAACTGAGGCCGTAATACCAGCGGAGGTCGAAATTCCATCCCTCCGGATTGTCGCTGAAGCCGAGATTGATGATGATGAATGGGTCAAAGCTCGATTGGAACAGTTGAGCTTGATAGACGAGAAGAGATTGGCAGCAGTGTGCCATGGTCAGCTGTACCAGAAGAGAATGGCAAGAACATACAATAAGAAGGTGCGCCCTAGGAAGTTTGAAGTAGGGCAGCAGGTATTGAAGAAGATACTCCCACATCAGGTCGAGGCAAAAGGCAAATTCGCCCCAAATTGGCAAGGGCCTTATATCGTGACCAGAGTATTGTCCAACGGTGCTTTGTGTTTGACAGATATCGAGGGGACATGTGTCGACATGGCTATCAATTCTGATGCAGTCAAGAGATATTATGCGTAATTTCTTTAATTATGGCAATTTTTGGTTCGTTTGTTTGTATTTGGTATTTATTGGAGATACCACAAACAGTGGTAACTACGTTTGACCTGATTCCTCAAAGAGGATATGTAGGCGCCTCACGGCTCGGTCATAGTGTGTATCATAGTGTATATAGGATGCATAGTGTACATAGTGTGCATAATAGGCACAGTGTGCGTAACGCACGTAGCTCAACATAAGTGTAAAAAATAAAATTCCCCAAGCAAGAAAACTGGGGCAGAGGTTATGTTTTAAGTTCCAACAAAGGTTTGATTCCAAAAGTTGTAGCAGATCACCCATCAAATTATTTCATTTTTGATAGCCTTTCTTTAGCCCCACACCAAAATCAACATCGACGTCCAAAAGACCTCCCGATCAATATCCAAGAGATACCAAGTCAGGCAAATAGAGCCGAGAATAATACTCCGATCCCCAGCAAAGAAGAGGATCATAAGACTGGGAATGAATTGATGGTCAAAGGAACCTCCAGAAGAGAGGGTCGTATCGACAACACCCTGATTCCTTGATGAAAGAAATAAAATGAGAGAGTCTTATCGGTGAAAACCTTCACAGGCACCGAAAGGCGACGTAAGATGAGAAATATAAAATGAGAGAGTCTTATTGGTGAAAACCTTCACAGGCACCATAAGGCGCCGGGAGCTGAGAGAAAAGAGAGAGTCTCATTAGTTAAAACCCCTCGAAGGGCACTATGAGGCGACAAGACAGATCAACAAAAAGCGACCACATTCGCAACGAAATGGACACTCATTTATCATCCCCCGGCAAGTCAGACCATCGGGCCAATCGATTGATACAACTAGACTGGGTCGGGAATCTATGGTGCACGTCATGATCACGAGGACCAGTCATATCCTCCAGATAAGTTCTTCTGAATTTCTTCTCCCACCAAATATTGGTTCAGAAAGATTTTCTCCTTTTTCTATCTTTTATTTCTCTTCCTAAAAATTTTGTCTTGGAAAGGATTTTTCAAAGTTTACTACCAGAGACCGAAGGGGAATTCATCCAATGCAGGATAACCCCAACAGTCCTAAAGGCTGGCCCCAGGCAATGCAATGTTGTGCCCTGCGTTTTTGGAGGGAGTAAACTCCTAAAGGGAGTGGTTTCGGGAGTAAAAGCAGACTCCCACAGCATGTACTGTAAAGAGAAAGCAGAAAAGGGGATAAATTGAAAACCAATCCCCAGCAGGCCGAAAACCCCCAGCAAGCAATTTTGTCCACCAACCAATTATGGGGGCATAAAGCAAGAAAAGGGGAAGAGAGGAAAAATCATCCGCCGGAAAGGCACCTCCTCCCACCACGATTAAAACTAACTAAATCCTTTTGTCTGCTGCAGGAAAACAAAGGATTGATGATGGCAGCAAGACGCGATGCCAGGGAAATCACCAAAACCGGGGCAGAAAATTTTCTGCCGATTGTCAAGAATTTTCTCGGGAGAACGAGGAAACAATTTCAATACATTTAAGTTCTATGTCGCCCACCAGTAAAATGCGGGAATACTTTTAAGTTCTAGGTCGCCCACCAGTAAAATGCGGGAATACATTTAAGTTCTAGGTCGCCCACCAGTAAAATGCAGGAATACATTTAAGTTCTATGTCGCCCACCAGTAAAATGCGGGAATACTTTTAAGTTCTAGGTCGCCCACCAGTAAAATGCGGGAATACATTTAAGTTCTAGGTCGCCCACCAATAAAATGCGGGAATACATTTAAGTTCTAGGTCGCCCACCATTAAAATGCGGGAATACATTTAAGTTCTAGGTCGCCCACCATTAAAATGCGGGAATACTTTTAAGTTCTAGGTCGCCCACCAGTAAAATACGGGAATACATTTAAGTTCTAGGTCGCCCACCAGTAAAATGCGGGAATACATTTAAGTTCTAGGTCGCCTACCAGTAAAATGCGGGAATACATTTAAGTTCTAGGTCGCCCACCAGTAAAATGCGGGAATACATTTAAGTTCTAGGTCGCCCACCAGTAAAATGCGTGAATACATTTAAGTTCTAGGTCGCCCTCCAGTAAAATGCGGGAATACATTTAAGTTCTAGGTCGCCCACCAGTAAAATGCGGGAATACTTTTAAGTTCTAGGTCGCCCACCAGTAAAATGCGGGAATACATTTAAGTTCTAGGTCACCCACCAGTAAAATGCGGGAATACTTTTAAGTTCTAGGTCGCCCACCAGTAAAATGTGGGAATACATTTAAGTTCTAGGTCGCCCACCAGTAAAATGCGGGAATACATTTAAGTTCTAGGTCGCCCCCAGTAAAATGCGGGAATACTTTTAAGTTCTAGGTCGCCCACCAGTAAAATGTGGGAATACATTTAAGTTCTAGGTCGCCCACCAGTAAAATGCGGGAATACTTTTAAGTTCTAGGTTGCCCACCAGTAAAATGCGGGAAATGCATTTCATAATTTTGCATTTAAGAAACTTTTGGTTTTATATTTTTGGAATCAGTAAGCCCACCTTGAAGAGGAAGGTTACAACAGAGATCCCCAGGCAAGAAACAATAAAATCCCCAGCACCAAGAAGCAGAAGGCTGCAAAGGCAAGCGCGCGACTCAAAAGGAAGAAGGAACGCGTCTTGAAAGAAGCAGCTTGGGAACGTTATAGCATGCCCAGCATAACAATTCTGATGAAGAAAGCCATAACCACTGAAGAAACCATTGAAAGGCTTAAAGAAGAGGGCCATGTTCCCAGCAGATCAAGCGAAGTGATGAAAACTGGCATTCAGAAAAGGCGAAGGACCAGTATCATCCCCCAAGTTCACAAAATAAAGGCATCGGAGGAAAGTGCTAGCCGACAAGAAAGCAAGGCAACAAGAACAAGTTGAAGATAGATGAGATCTCATGATCCATAGTCTAGCTTAGCTTCTTGTTTTTCCTTTCAGAACAATGTAACAAGGAGATCGGCGAGCGGTAGCATCCTACAACAGCATGCAACAGCGCACAACAGCAGCGAGCACTACAGTCCCGCGGTAGTCCCAGCTACCAAAATTTCTCGAACTACATTGACCTGATTCCTGTTCAGCCCAGGATATGTAGGAAACCTCTGAAGCAAAGGTTCGGTCAAATCTTTTTCAAAAATGCTTCACACGGAGTACTCAGACGAGCAAAAATCGCCCGCTTTATCTTTGCGCGAAAACCCTTCGTGTCTTCGGGCAAAGAGGGGCAGCTGTAAGCACGTGATTTTTGCTTCACGAACAATCACTCCAAAAGAAATCAAAATAATTGACCAGTGACCTCGCTGTACAAATTTTCAATTTTTTTTCATGACATGTGCTGCTAGTCATTTATGGTTCGGACCATGTTGCATTGGATCTTATCAATCAAAATACAAAGTATGTCTGTCATGGTAATCAAACCGTAATTCGTTCGTTGAAAGAAAATTCAAAAAAAATATATATGCATCGTTCGTTCTAGGTTGTGATTTAACTTACTTAAACATTTTAATTTGGTGTGATAATTGTGTTGAAGTGTTACATTGTTGTTTGTTTTAATTTCATTTGTTTTATTATTTATTTGTTATTTCATTTTTGTTTTAAAATTAGAGAACAAAGAAAAGAGTGATGAAAATCGATTTGGGCCCAAGAAATGAAACAAAAATAGGCCCAAAACCGGCACAAGGACCCAGTCCAAGTCAGGCCTGCCCAAACACTGATTCAAATGACGCCGTATCAGCGTCTTTATCAGAACCGTTGATCTGACTCAAACAAACGGTCCTGATCAGGTTGATCACTTCACCTCAACGACGCCATTTCAAGAAAATTAATCTGAACCGTCCAACCCTTTGATCCAACGGACCCAGGCCTTCCCCCTAAACCCGTCAAACTTTGACCCGATCCAGCCTTACCCGGTCTCACCCACTATCAAACCCAAACGACACCGTCTTCCCTAAGTGAATAGATCCTGGCCATAGATCTCATTTGATCCAACGTCCAGGATCTAAACCCCTAGATCGTATATAAGCTTTCTATCGTACCCCACGCCCCCTATTCGAACCCCCTCCACTCATCGTCTTCACCAAACACTGAACCCCCTGAAACCCTAGCAGCCGCCCTGATTTCCCTTTCACCAGAACCCGGCGGCATGAACGTCGATGACCACCTCCTGAACACCCTAGGACCACCTCACTCTCCTGAACATGGATCTGTAACCTCCTAGCCTCGAATCACCTTCCTTCGTCTCGAATCTTCATTTGAAGATTCGAGTCGAACTCTGACCTATACCAAACCTCACCATCTTCGTACCAGACACTCCCATGACCTCCCTCGTGTTGGTTTGGTCCGAATCTACCCACAACTCCTAAAAAACCAGATCTAAAGATCCAAACCCTAGAACACGAATAGCCTTGGAATCCGGCTAGTCTTAACAGGGGTTTGAGGTCTAATAGACCTTAATCAAGGTGTTCTCGTGTGAGAACACCCTGATTAAAGTTTGTTCGGCCTCAAATGGTCAAAGTTGAGTCAGACTTGGGTCAATTTTGTTTGGACATTTTTCGGTAAGTTTTTCTTTGCCTTTCTGTTTTATTCGAGTGGTAATTAAGTTGTTAGCATGCTTTGTTGTGTTTGCTTGTTATTTCTGGTATTTTTCTTAATTCCTTCCATCTTTGTAAGGCCTTTATTTGGTCGTTGGTTTGTCTGTGTGTGTTCTGAATGTATTCTGTGATATACATGATCGTCAATTAGATTAATCGTCAAATAAGTTAATTCATATAGGTTCCCAGTAATTGAACAAAGTTGTCTGAAGTCATTCGGGACTCTGTACGTGTTGTTTATATGAACGACTGATTATTATGTGTTACGATTAATGTAGTCGAGTCGATGTATGTCGTCAATTAGTTTCAATCATTAATGGTAACAACTTGATTCGTGTTGTTTATTTCTGCTGTGATCGTATTTGAATCCCATTAGGAACTGAATTGTATTGCCTAATGGTTTTGTTCAATTTGAATCAAAAAACCTCTAGGGGGTAGGTTATAATGGCAGTTCAGACTTTGATCTTAAATGGATGCCATGTTTACTTGGTTCAGATTGTGGGCAGCATGTGTATGGTCAGCTGTTAAGGAATTAAAATAATTGGACAGCATGTGTTGTCAGATTATATTCCTGCTGCCCATACTTTGGCTAAATAAATAAGAGATTAGGACACTTTGACAAAAAAAATAGAGAGGGGCTGACAGGGATCTCATGGGAGTTTTTGTTATTTAAAATAACTGTGTGAAAAAACAACAGGGAGGGGGAATTTTGAGTTGTCACACAGACTGTAAAGTGCTGAATTCAGGCTATAAAAAAGGCAGACCTTCCATTTAGAAGGGGGGAGATTTTTTTGAGAGATTTTTGGAGCCTGGGGAAAGGGTTTTCTTAAGGGTTGGATTTTTCTTAGTCTTCAGAGAAAACAAGAAAGACAAAGTCTCAGAATTTTGTAACCAAACCCTGTCTGAAAACTACCTAAGAGTTCAAGTTGGTCAAGCTGTCTTGGCCAATTGCTGTTGGTTGCCTGTTAAGCTGCTTGTGTTTGTTGAACTGTTGGTGTTGTTACATTGAATACTCTGTTGTTTCTGCTGGTTCATTACTCTTTTTCTGGGATTTGTCTGTCTGATGCTCGATCACTTGTGGGCTACATAGTTGTTGCTGGTTGTGTTGCTGTGTTGTTGCTATTTGTTGTTGTTGTTGGTTACTTGTTGCCGATACTCTTTCTCTTCCTCTTCTTATTGTGCAAACATCCAGGTACACGACTAATACTGTCAATGTAACTTGAAGTTGAGTATGAATGCAAAAAGAGAAGAATTGAAGATTGTTTACTTTAAGCATAGACTGTTATATTGAATATCATGTAATGCATAATAGTTTACATTTTGTTTGGATACTGAAGGTAACTTGCACGCCTAGTAGATATCAATGTATGGGGATTGAATGTTAGTTGTATATGTATGTTGTTAGATAAAAATATTCCCAATGCAGTAGGTTGTATCCCAGACTTAGTTTAAATTGTGTAACATATTCTTTAATGTAGGCCAAGCATGTAAACTATCCACTACTAGTATAGTTCTTTCCCTTCTGATAAATTGGCTTATATAACTGTTTAAACCATACTTTAGAACAAAAAACACAAAGCTTGCAATCTCAACCTCATGAAGGTCGAGCCCAGGTCGAAACAGACCAAGCAGGCCCGCATCGAACAAACAGTGGCCCAGGTCTGGCCCATCCCGCATGAGCTGGATTTGGGCCCGTAATGATCAATCAGTTGTCCGTGTGCGTAGTCACGTTTTCTTATTCTATAAAAGCATTTTGAATCCTGCTATAAATAACCTATGAGTATGTAATTAACTAGGACTATCTCTGTTTTCAATTAGTAGAGACAAATGCGACAAGAAACGTAGTTGCTATAGGATATCCTTTTTTAAAAAATAAAATGAGACGAGCCTCGCCAAACAAAAGGGACAAATTGCGGGGCCCTCACAAACTATATGTATTAAATACTTAGATTCCGAGACGGGCCGTCTAAGCAAATTTCACGGCCCTACCCAAAAATAATAATGCTCTAGTTGCTTTAGGCGCGCCTTTTATAATGTTATCTCCCTAAACTCGGGTGCACATTTATGTGACCCAAATCCAAATCTCAACGGAGTCGAAATATGTCTCTAGTCACGGGCACATTGATTGTGGCGTGGCCTGAGATGTATTTCCATGACGTTGTAAATTCCTTTTAATAGTAAAATGAGACGAGCCTCGACAAACAAAAAATGTAGAAGCTGTGGGGCCCTCTAAATGCATATATATTAAAATACTTAGAGTCTGGGACAGGCCGTTTAGCAAATTTTACGGTCTTCCCCAAAATAATAATACGTTAGTCGCTTTAGGCGCGTCTTAATAATTTATTCTCCTTAATTCGGGTGCACATTTATGTGACCCAAATCCAAATCTCAACCGAGTCGAGATATGTCAATAACCACGGGTGCATTGATGTAACGTGGTTCGAGATATGTTTTCACGACGTTGCAAGTCCTATAAAAATAACAGTGAATGATAAAAGCGGTTAAAAGATAAAATTGGCACATAAGTTCATATTTGTATAAAATCAGATAATCAAGCCGAATATAACAGTTGAGCGACCGTGCTAGAACCACGGAACTCGGGAATGCCTAACACCTTCTCCCGGGTTAACAGAATTCCTTATCCGGATTTCTGGTACGCAGACTGTAATATGGAGTCCTTCTTTTCCTTGATTCGGGATTAAAATTGGTGACTTGGGACACCCTAAATCTCTCAAGTGGCGACTCTGAAAGAAATAAAAGAATCCCGTTTCGATTGTCCTTAAATTGGAAAAACTCCCTTGCACCCCCTCGGGTGCGGAAAAAGGAGGTGTGACAATAATGACAACCGTCAAACTTAGAAGTGTAATGATAGAAAGCCTATAATAAAGGCAATTATCACTTCGTGAATAGTAAGGTATGAATAAGCCTTGAAAAGGATGCAAAATTATGGAGCCAATCAGAAGATGACGCATGTGCAGAGCATTAAATAGAAAAGACAATTGAAGTGTCAGTACTGTCATAGCATTAATTACGACACAAATTCCCTTTTTATGAAGATCCACTTCCCAAATATTTAATTGATAAATAAATGGAAAGTGGGGGGACTATCTGTATTGGGAAAAAACTGAATTTGTATTGAAGGTGACGTGGCATGACACGTGGACTAGTCAAATGGTCAAAACATGATGATCAGTTAAGAGGTACGAGTGACAACAGATACAAGGGAAGGAAAGCTAAATAGGCACGAGAGGCAATTCGAATAATACCAGCTTCATACCTATTTAGGTCATTTAAAGTTAAGAGATCAGAAGGCATTGAAGACATGGATATGAGGACGAAAATGAGTCCAAATTCGATATTAAATATCCAATACGTTAGAGAATTGGTATTAAATAGGAATGATTATGTAACGTCTTATTTAATGTCATTTATTGCTCATAATTGTCTCAGACGTTACACCCTCTCCTAGAATCAACTATAAAAGGAGAAGGACTCAACATTTGTAAGGACAGAGAATACTATTGAGATTTCACTGAAATACAAAACCATTTATTGCTTTGTCATTGTCCTCAAAAATCTTTTCGTCTCCTGATTATCAGTAACCCGAAGATCTTTTTATTTTTAGCTTTGACCAAAGACTCAGATTTTTGGTTATATATATATATATATATATATATATATATATATATATATATATATATATTACCAAAAGATCTATAGAATTTAGATTCTTCATTGTTTTGCTTTTGTTTTTTTTATTCGACTTTTGAGGAGGAAAAAAAGCATAAACTGGTTTACATACATGCTACACTTATTCCTTGAAAGGGAGTTTGCTGTAGTGCATTTAACTCTGTATACACCTTCCATGAGATCAAGTGTTTATACAACTAGGAGGGAAATTATGGAGCATATTTAAAAGAAATCAAGTGTTTATATAGCTGGGATTTACCATAGACTATGAAACGCTTACGCTGGAATCTTGAAATGTATGCTTAGTACTACTACAAGGCAAATTCAAACATTCTTGAATTTCTCTTATTCACCAATCTTCTTTTATATTTAATATTGATATATAGCTTTACTACAAATTTACCTAAATGCTTGCCTTATTTTCTTCTATCACTTGCAGTAAAGTAGTGCTTTTATTGCCAAATCAGCTGGAGGAAATACAATATTTGTGATTTACATAATATGAAAACAACATTAACAAGGTGCGCATTATAATTTAGAAACTTCATCTACCTTTTCACTAAGTTTCTCCTATGACTGCAAGCTCAGTCTCCTCCCACTGCGGTGGAGTCATTTGTAATCTGGTACATATTATTTATGTTGTCTAAAAATATTGTACAAATTTATCCTTTTATTTGAATGTTGTAAATACATATAGAGGTGCATCTAAAAAATAATATTAACAACACTAAATAGTCGTTGGGCTCGGGCATAGCCCCGACATACCCTCACTAGTATATTTATAATTAAATACACTAATGTAAAACAAAATGTATAATCAATAAAATTTACATATATGATTTAGAACTAGAATTGGTGGGGTGCGCCAGCTTCCAAGCCAAGACAATAGTGCAACACACGCATGAAGGCCTCGATAGCGAGATATCATGATGGACCTTCTCCCTTAAAAAAATGAGTTAATATCATGTGAGTCGATGACTCACATATCAGATATTAAACTGATAAGAATAGATGCTACACTTGATCTTAGCCAAAAGGCCGAGAAAAGTATGCTTTTCAATGTTCCGCTTAGACTGAATAAGATGAGTCGATGTATATATATAGAAATCTTAAGATGAGTCTATAATACTTGTTTATATGTGCAAGCAGTTATTTTACTTTCTAATGTTAATTCACTAATCTCTGGCTTGTTCGGGCAATTCATGAAAAATAATAATTTTGAAAAATATTAGATTACGAACTTTTAATTTTAATGAGTTAAGTGCTAAAATGTTTAACGATTGAAACCATCAAATTAAAATTTTATATCTGCCTTTGTATATTGTATAGTGTTCTATCCTTTAATAGATCTGGAGACCTATTGTGATTTTTTTTGTTTTGTTGTAAGGGTGGGGTGGGGTGGGGTAGACCATAATAAAAGCAAATGTTAACTAGGCCCCTCCCCCACCCCCCACCCCTTTTTTTGATTGACTAGTCAATATGGAAAAATGTTAATATCACTAGGAGAGAAGTGCAAGGGGTCATGACTACCCTACTCGTTATTTCTCTATCAACTTTTTAGTAGTATATATATATATATATATATATATATATATATAAGTAAGTTTCTACCATTTCGCCCCTACCAAGTCTCTTCCCTCTTGCTTTTGTGTTTAACTTGAAGATGTGGACCTGCATAAGAAGGAAATGTGCTAAAAGAATTTAGAACACTAGGAATGGCGGATGCGAACAGCATTAACTCATCAAATCTCATTAGACTCTGAGATCTAAACTAAACGTACTTGGGTGAAAGTAATACTAGGATGACTGATCCCTTAGAAAATTCTTGTGGTGCATCCTTTTGCCGAAACTTCATGCAGTTTTGCTTATTTAGATTATTTTCTTTGTATATTAACAGTAGATGATTTCATTTTGGTGTACCCTTTTGATTGTTTAACATACTTTAATTTGTATGATAAATTAATTTAAATAATAACTTGTTCAGCCTCTCACTCGTGGAATTATACTAGGATTGTTATTGTAATAAGTTATTTGGCCTAGAGACAATTTCATTTGATGATCAACAGGAGTAATGGGGAAAATTCAAAATTAGAATCGGTGGGGTGCGTGGCAGTAGTGTAACACCAAGGAGCAAGCTATCGTGGTGGACTTTCTCCCTTAAAAAATTGAGTTAATATCGTGTGAGTGATATTAAACTGATAAAAACAGATATTACGCTTGATCTTAGCCAAAAGGCCGAGAAAGGTATGCTTTTCCATGTTTTGCTTGAACCTTTTTACATCAAACTTTGTACATAGGAGCTTTGCTATATAGTCGATGAGGGACCAGAAGAGCTTCTGCAGATCCACCATGAGATAAGATTGCTTACTTAAATAGGCCAAAGGAGAGTGGAGACAAATATTTTGAACAAAAAGAAAAGATATATTAAAATATTCTTCTTTTTTAACCTGTTCCTTTCTTGGCAACAAATTGATTGGCCATCTCCACGCAAAACTAAGAAATTTAGAATGATTTGAGATCATCAGTTCGATACTCTCTACTGTCTGATGCTGATTCACAATTCTCTGGTCTGTTCAGGCAATGATGAACATGGTTTTGGTGCTACGAACTCAGTATTTTATCACAAAACAAATATATATATATATATATATATATATATATATATATATATATATATATATATATATATATATATATATATGTATGTATGTATATGTATGAAAAATATAAAATTTTAAAAAGTATGAGATTACGAAACTATACATAATTTTGAAGAGATCCGCCGTAACTTAAATAATTGACATTAAATTCAAATTTTAGGTCCGCCACTTCTTAATTCAAGGTATATGTATCTCATAGTCTTCTATACCGTATATTGATCTCGAAACCATTGTTCCTATATGATCTCGAAACCATTGTTCCCCAATAAAAACAAATGTCAACATGCCTAAGTTTTGGTTTCCAATATTCCACTCGTGACAATGGAAAATTATTACTTTCACTCCGTGATCGACAAGTGCGGGTGAGTCATGAGTAGCTACTAGCTATCCCATTTTATTTCATTATTTTTTTTTTTTTTGGGCATATACAAGCTTTTCACATTAAAGCAATAAAAGCACCTTTGGTCCCTCGTTTATTCATAAAATATTAAGAAAAATATTGCATCTTATTAGTATGTTGTTTCTTAATACAAGTATTGCATCTTTTTCTATGTCATATTGAAGTATACTTTTATAACACGTTCTAGTAAAAATCACCAAAGGATGTGGGCAAAAGATGGATCTACTCTTTCCTTAACCAGATGTCTCAAGTTCGAGCCCTGGACATGAAATAATTCTTGGTAGGGAGCGCTTCTCCCAAATGGGACCCTACGTGGCGCGAATCCTAATATAATCGGGCTTCAATGCGGGTGTTACACGAACACTAGGTGGAAAACCAAAAAAAAAACATTCTAGTGAAAGGAAAAGATGGTTTGACACTCCTAGGGGGTGTTTGGATTGGCTTTTTAAAAAGTAACTTATAAACTAAAAGCTAAAACTCATAAGTTGGTAATACCCAATTTTTGACTTTTGACTTTTTTTTTTTATGTACTTTTCATACCTAAAAGTAAGTGCTTTTAAGTATTTTTTTATCATTATCAAACACCATAAAAACTAAAAAAATATTTAAAAACCAATAAGCACTTAAAATAAGTCAATCCAAACACCTTCCTAATCAACTTTCTTTTGTTCGGACTTTCTTTCTTCTATTTTTGCAAGTGTCAATTATGTGTAACGCTCTTCAATATTGTGAGGTAACTCAACTCTCGCTCTTGCAAATTGCCAAACCTTTAAAAGAACTTCAAATTGTGTAAAAATTTCTTATTATTTAATTGATTGTATTAGTCCTATTAAGTATTAATGAAACAACATATTTCTTCAACGTATTATCCTAATTTTCTTCTTCTTAGTTGTCGCATTTAATGAGTCATAACAACAACAACAACCCAGAAAAATCTCACAAGTAGGGTCTGGGGAGGATAGTATGTACGCATACCTTACCCCAACCCCAAAGGGATAAAGAGACTGTTTCCGAAAGACCATCGGCTCAAGAAAATAAAAAGATAAAAGTACAAAGAAAACCTAAAGACCAAAATAAAAATCCAGCAAAAGAAGAAATTTAGGATTAAATTGGTAGGGTGGGCCAGGCCAAGGCAGTAGTGCAACACCAAGGCGACACTTGAAGGCCCCGATAGCAAGCTAGCGTGATGGACCTTCCCCTTTAAAAAATTGAGTTAATATCGTGTGAATCAATGATTCACATATCAGATATTAAACTGATAAGAACAGATATTACACTTGATCTTAGCCAAAAGGCCGAGAAAGGTATGCTTTTCCATCTTTCGCTTGAACCCTTTTATATCCAACTTTGTATACAGGAGCTTTGCTATATAGTCAATGTGGGACTAGAAGAGCTTCTACGGATCTAGCAAGAGATAAGATTCCTTACTTAAATAGGCCAAAGGAGAGTGGAGACAAAAAATTTGAACAAAAAGAAGAGATATATTAAAATATTCTTCTTTTTTTAACCTCTTCCTTTCTTGGCAACAAATTGATTGGCCTTTTTCACTGCAAAGGTGAGAAATATAGGATGATTTGAAATCATCAGTTTGAGACTCTCTACTTTTAGATGTTGATTCACCAATCTCTCGTTTGCTCAGGCAATGGTGAATATGGTTTTGGTGCAACGAATTCAGTATTTTATCACAGAACAATATATATATATAATAAAAAATTTTAAAAAGCATGAGATTACGAAACCATATGTAGTTTTAAAGACATGCACTATTAAAAATTTAATAATTGATATTAAATTTAAATTTTTGATTCACCACTTTTTAATTCAAGGTATATGTACCTCGTAGTATTCTATACTATCCATCGATCTCGAAACAATGGAAACTTATTAATTTCACTACGTGACAAGTGCATTAATGACTCATGAGTAGGATACTCGGTATCCCATTTCATTTCTTTGGTTTTTTCCTTTTCGGCATATACAAGCTTTTTACATTGAAGCAATAATAACACTTTTGGTCCCTTGATCTCAAGTTAGTTCTTGTAATATCATATTAAACCTCAATTAATTGGAACATACACTTTTATTCCCTTGTTTGTGAATAGTTCACAAATTTATTATGATTTATCAATTATTCCACCACTTAACTAGCCATGTATTATGTTTCGTTCGTGCTGTTACTCCATATTTAATAGTAATATAGATGTAAAAATAGTTTAAATATAATTTTTCTTACATAAAGGTATAAAAAACATATATTTTACTTAATTAAAAGTTAAATATGCTTAATCAAACATTATAATAATAAAAATTCCGAATTTATCAACAACATAGGGACCAAAAGTGTCATTATCCCACGTTTAGTTCAATTTTGTCTCCACCAATCCTCCTCTATCTCTTACTTTTGTGCCTTTTTCTTTTGTTTTTAACTTGAACATTTGACCTAGCAACCGTTAAAATTAGCCAAGGACAATATAATTCCCAAGATCCCACTTGTGATGTTTGTGTCTTTTCTTTTCTTTTCTTTATTTTGACTAGGCGCAATGGAAAATTATTATGAAAATCTTATTTAAGCTAGAGTCGATATCACTTTTTTTTTGAAGTAAAGATAGATATTCTATTAAACAAACATATGCGTACAGAGGTCTTTGTGCTTATTAGGTAGCACTATATAAGGTAACTCATTACTAGTACTAGCTATATTGTTTATAGTTACAACAAGTGAGTTATCCTTAGAACATTCAAAAACATTTTGGCTTCTGATATAGCTTCCATTTGCATGCACTGCAGACCGATTTGATGTACAAAATGGCAGTAAGCATGTAGTAGATATCCCACGCTTATCTTCATCCCATATTCTACTAACAAAAAGTGGTGGCTTATCAAAAATATGCATAGTACAGTTTCCTTCCAAAAAGATGCCTGATTTTGCTAGTTGATCAGCTAATCTATTCTGCTCTCTGTACGCATGGGTTACTAGTAGATCATGTAGCTGCCTCAACAGGTGCCTGCAATCATTCAGGAGATTAGCATGTATTTATCTTGTAGTAGCTTGAGTACCTCTTTAGCATCAATTTTCACTTGAATGGGTGTTAGATTGTGCTGTACTGCAAATGTAAGTCCCTGTAATAGAGCAAATATTTCTGTAGCAATAGGCGTTTGAGAAAGTAATGTACCTGAGAAGCCCAGAATCCGGTTTCCCTTATGATCCCTAATTATTCCTCCAATACTATTTTTATTTGAGACTGGTGAGTGTGCTCCATCAGTGTTTAATTTATATATATATTAGGTTTTGGAGGTATCCATTTTAAAGGAACTTTTATCCGTGTTTGTATTATGTGACGAGGCAACTAAATAACAAAATTCAGTTGCTTGTTGAGAAGCAACATCTTTATTAATCGAATCATGACTGCCCTCATAAATATTTTCATTTTTCTAGTATTCCAAATATTCCATAAACTTAATGGTAAATAAGTGCGCCTATTTAAATTATAAGGAAATTTATTGTCACGATCCCAAAATACCAGTCGTGATGGCGTCTATCACATTACTAGACAAGCCAACCCAAACATTTAATCACAACCCCTTTTCCTTATAATAAGCCATTTTCTAACACATAGGTTTAAATACCAAATTTTCATAATAAGCGTTTAAAATAATAGAATATATGCGGAAGTCAAATAAACATGAAACTACACATCCCCAAACATCTGGTGTCATGAGTCTAGAGCCTCTAATACATGACTAATTGTCTAATACATCATAAGTCTAGAAAATGCGAAAAAGAATAAGATAGGAAGGAGAAAACAGGGTTGCGGACACCATGCAGCTACCTTACAATCTCCGGCAAACTCTGGATCAGCTGAGGACTCTCACTCTGCCTCTCGGGTACCTGGATCTGCACACAAGGTGCAGGGAGTAGCGTGAGTACGCCAACTCGGTAAGTAACTAGAGTAAATAAGGTCTGAAAGCAGTGACGAGCAGTTAAAAATCATATAATTGAATAGACGGCAGAATAACAGATCAAATTTCACAGTTTAAAACTAGTTTCGTCGTAAAATCATCAATTTTAGTTTAAATACTTGAGATCATATACTTAGCAATTTTTCCAACAGAGACTTATGTTAAAAGAAGAGTGAAATCAGTGGAAATATCATAACTGGGCCCCTCGGGCATTGTATCACTCAGCATATGGCCTCTCGGGCAGTCTCTCAGTCACTCGTGACTCAACTCTCGTCACTCAATACTCACTCTCAACACTTAGGCTCATTAATATCTCATAATAACATAAATCATAGCAACCGCTGCGGCGTGCAACCCGATCCATAGTTTATAGTCGACTATGCTCACTGGGGTGTACAGACTCCGGAGGGGCTCCTACAGCCCAAACGGCATATCATTGTGGCGCGCAGCCCGATCCAATATGTATATCGCTGCGGCGTGCAGCCTGATCCATATAAGTATCGATGCGGCGTGCAGCCCGATCCATAACTCATACATATATAAATACCCTCACCATTAGGTTCTCAATCTCTCTCAGTCATTAACCTCACAGCCTCTCAGGCACAACAGTAGAAATTAGGAAACTCAGTCTAAATAGTCCTCACATTTAGAAGTAGAGTGATAAAACCAGTTTTAAGTATTTAAGCAGGTAAAACATGACTGAGGATATGCATTCAACAAGTAAAGTGAGGAAAAATAGTAAAAATGCCCCTAAGGGTCTCAACAGGTCGGCACAAAGGCCCCAAACATGGCATACAACCCATAATATAGTATAAATGACTAAAGTACGAAATATCATAAGGTTCCAAATCAAATATGCGGCTTAACAGTCGCTACATGACGGACCAAGCCACAATCCCTACCGGTGCACACCGACACGCTCGTCAACTAGCATGTGCGTCACCGCATTTATCAAAACAAGTCAAATATCGGGGTTTTGTACCCTCAGTTCTAGATTTACAATGGTTACTTACCTCAAACCGGTGAAAATACTACTCCGCGATGTCTTTGCCCCTTGAATCGGCCTCCACTCGCGTCGAATCTATCCAAAATCAGAATCACGGCGTAAAAATATGCTAAGAGAACAAATCCTAAGCGAAAACAATCAAATAATACCAAAAATCCCGAAATTTGCCAAACCCGACCCCCGGGCCCACGTCTCGAAACTCGATAAAAATTACATCAACGGAATCCTTATTCTCCCACAAGTCCATACATACCAAGAACATTGAAATCGGAGTCCAAATGACCCCTTAAATTCTCATTTTAAAGTCTCTTAATCTCAAACCCTAATTCCTAAATTTTAGGCTTAGATTCCATGATTTATTAGATAGATTTCACATTAGAATCGAGTTTTAAGTCCAAATATTCTTACCTCCAAGTGATTCCCCTTGAATACCCTTCACAAAGCTCCAAAAACGACCAACAATGGAAGAAATAAACCCCTAATTCGCGAACAAGACGATTATTTAAACCTTCTGTCCAGGCCTGAAATCCTTCATCGCAATCGCGGGACATCCTTCGCGATCTCGAAGCATAAATTCTCAGCACCCAAATTAACCCTATGCGAATGCGTAAAATCCCACGCGAACGCAATGCTCAGGCATCTTACATTACGCGAACGCGATGCTCAGGCATCTTACATTACGCGAACGCGATGCTCAGGCATCTTACATTACGCGATCGCGGACTGGCTACTGCGTTCGCAAAGAACAAACTCCAAGCCAAGACCCCTGGTCCACTTAACGCTACGCGAACGTGACCTTCTCCACGCGTTCGCGATCAACAATACTTACACTTTATGCGAGACCCCCTACGCGATCGCGAAGAAGAAAAACTCTACAACAGCTGAAACCAAAATCTGCAATTTTTCTTTAACTTAAAATGATCCATTCAACCCTCCGAAACTCACCCGAGGCCCCCAGGACCTCAATCAAATGCACCAACATATCCCAAAACCCTATTCAAACTTGTACCAATTTTCAAAACACCTCAAACAACATCAAATAAACCAAAACACATCAGATTCAAGCCTAAGTTTCCAAAATCTTTCGAATTCTTCTTTTGATAAAAAACCCAACCAAACCACGTCCGAATGGCCTGAAATTTTGCACACACATTCCAAATGACGCAACGGAACTACTACAACTCTCGGAATCTCATTCCGATACCTATATCAAAATCTCACCTACCAACCAGTATTCACCAAAAATCCAATTTTGCCAATTCAAGTCTAAATCTACTCCGGACCTCCAAAAGTCATTCCGATCACGCTCCTAAGTCCCAAATCACCTCCCGAAGCTAATCGAAACATCAGAACTCACATCCGATCCCTCTAACACATAAGTCAACATCCGGTTGACTTTTCCAACTTAACCTTCCTCAAAAGAGACTAAGTGTCTCAAACCTTACCAAATCCTTTCCGAACCCTAACCAATAAACCTGATCACATGTAGAACCATTATACAAAGCAATAAGAAGCAGAAATGGGGAAAACAGAGCGATAACTTATGAGACGGCTGGCCGGGTCGTCACATCCTCCCTAACTTAAACAAACGTTAATCCTCGAACGAGTCAAGAAACGTACCTGAAGCCTCAAACAGGTGAGGATATCTACTCCGCATCTTCCGCTAGATCTCCCAGGTAGCCTCCTCCATGGGCCGACCTCTCCACTACACTTTCACTGAAGCTATATCCTTTGACCTCAACTTTCGAACCTGATGACCCAAAATAGCTACCGGCTCCACATCATAAGTTAGATCATCATCCAACTGAACCGTGCTGAGATCCAGAACATGAGACGGATCCCCAATATACTTCCGGAGCATAGAAACATGAAATACTGGATGCACACTCGACAAGCTGGGTGGTAAAGCAAGCTCATAAGCCACCTCCCCAATCCTCCGAAGCACCTCAAAAAACCCAATGAACCGAGGACTCAAGTTACCCTTCTTCCCAAATCTCATAACACCCTTCATGGGCGAAACCTTCAGCAGAACCTTCTCGCCAACCATGTAGGACACATCTCAAACCTTCCTGTCAGCATAACTCTTCTGCCTCGACTGCACCGTACGAAGCCTCTCCTAAATTACCTTCACCTTTTCTTAGGCATCCTGTACCAAGTCTGTTCCCAATAGCCTAGCCTCACAGGGCTCGAACCAACCAATAGGAGATCTACACCGCCTCCCATACAAAGCCTCATACGAAGCCATCTGAATACTCAACTGGTAGCTGTTGTTATAAGCAAACTCTACAAGCGGTAGAAACTAATCCCATGACCCTTCAAAATCAATAACACAAGCACGCAACATATCCTCCAATATCTGAATGGTGCGCTCGGACTGCTCGTCCATCTGAGGGTGAAAAGTTGTGCTCAACTCAACCTAAGTACCCAACTCTCGCTGCACAGACCTCCAAAACTGCGAAGTAAACTGAGTGCCCCTATCTGAGATGATAGAAACTGAGACACCATGCAAACGAACAATCTCCCGAATATAGATCTCTGCCAACCGCTCTAAAGAATAGGTAGTACACACAGGAATGAAGTGCGCGGACTTGGTCAGCCGATCCACAATCACCCAAATAGCATCGAACTTCTTCAATGTCCGTGAAAGTCCAACTACAAAGTCCATAGTGATCCGTTCCCACTTCCACTCGGGAATATCCATCTGCTGAAGCAAGCCATCCAGTCTCTGATGCCCATATTTTACCTGCTGACAATTGAGACACCGAGCTACAAATCCCACAATATCTTTCTTCATTCTTCTCTACCAATAATGCTGCCTCAAATCCTGATACATCTTCACGGCACCTGGATGAATGGAATACCGCGAGCTATGGGCCTCCTCCAGAATCAACTCTCGAAACCCATCTATATTGGGCACACAAAACCGGCCCTGCATCCTCAACACCCCATCATCACCAATAGTCACATCTCTGGCATCATCGTACTGAACTCTGTCCTTAAGGACATGCAAATGCGGATCATCATACTGGCGCTCTCTGATGCGATCATATAAGGAAGACCGAGGAACCACACAGGCCAATACCCCACTGGACTCCGAAATATCTAACCTCACGAACCGATTGGCCAAGGCCTGAACATCAACTGTAAGAGGTCACTCCCCATCTGGAATATATGCCAAACTCCCCATACTCATCTCCTTTCACCTCAAAGCATCGGCCACCATATTGGCCTTTCCCGGATGGTACAATATAGTGATATCATAATCCTTAAGCAACTCCAACCTCCTCCGCTGCCTCAAATTGAGATCCTTCTGCTCGAACAAGTGTTGGAGGCAACGATGATTAGTAAACACCTCACAAGACACACCATACAAGTAATGCCTCCAAATCTTCAACGCGTGAACTATGGCAGCCAACTCCAAATCATAAACGAGGTAGTTCTTCTCATGGGGCTTCAACTAACGAGAAGCATAAGCAATAACTCTACTCTCTCGCATCAATACACAACCAATACCAACTCTCGAAGCATCACAATACATGGTGTATGAACCTGAAGCTGATGGCAAAACTAACACTGAAGTTGTGGTCAAAGCTGTCTTGAGCTTCTGAAAGCTGTCCTCACACTCATCTAACCATACAAATAAAGCACTCTTCTGAGTCAACTTGTTCAAGGGCAGTGTGATAGATGAGAACCCCTGAACAAACTGGCGATAATAGCCTGCCAAACCAAGAAAACTGCGAATCTCTGTGGCTGAAGACGGTCTGGGCCAACTCTGAACCGCCTCTATCTTCTTCGGATCAACCTGAATACCCTCGCTAGACACCACGTGCCCCAAGAAAGCCACTGAACTGAGCCAAAACTCACACTTGGAGAATTTTGCATAAAGCTTCTCCTCCCTCAATCTTTGCAACACAACTCTTAAATGCTCCGCGTGCTCCTCCTGACTATGCGAATACACTAGAATATCATCAATGAAGACTATGACAAGTGAATCGAGATAAGTCCGGAACACGTTGTTCATCAAATGCATGAACGCTGTTGGGGCATTGGTCAGCCCAAAAGACATCACCAAGAACTCATAATGACTACATCGGGTCCTAAAAGCTATCTTAAAAATATCCGAGTCCTTGATCTTCAATTGGTGATAACACAAACGGAGATCAATCTTAGAGAACACCCTCACTTCCTGAAGCTGGTCGAATAAATCATCAATGCGAAGCAAAGGATACTTGTTCTTAATTATTACCTTGTTCAATTGCCTATAATCAATGCACATCCTCATAGTGCCATCCTTCTTCTTCACAAATAGAACCGGTGCACCCCAAGGTGAAACACTAGGCCGAATGAACCCCTTATCAAGGAGTTCCTGAAGCTATTCCTTTAACTCTTTTAACTCCGCTGGTGCCATATGATACAACGGAATAGAAATGGGCTGAGTGCCCGGCACCAGGTCAATGCCAAAATCAATATCCCTATTCAGTGGCATGCCAGACAGGTCTGCAGGAAACACATCGGTAAAATCCCTCACAATTGGGACAGAATCAATACTGGGAGAATCTTCATCGATATCCCTCACAAAGGCTAGATACGAAAGACAGCCCTTCCCAACCATACGCTGGGCTTTCAAGATTGAGATCACTCTATTGGGAACATAATCAGTCAAACCTCGCCATTCAATCCGTAGCACACCCGGTATAGCCAATGTGACTTTCTTGGCATGACAGTCCAGAATAGCACGACATGGAAATAGCCAATCCATGCCCAAAATGACATCTAAATCCACCATACACAATAATAAAAGATACACTCAGGTCTCCAGACCCTCGATAGTCACCACACACGACCGGTACACATGGTCTACAACAATAGTATTGCCCACTAGAGTAGATACATGAACAAGTGAAATAAGAGACTCACGGGGCGTATCCAGATAACAGGCAAAGTACGATGACATATAAGAAAAGGTGGAACCGGGGTCAAATAATATAGAGGCATCTCTGTGGCAGACCAAAACAATACCTGAAATCATGGCATCTGAAGCAGCAACATTTGGTCTACCTGGGGGGCATAGAAACGAGCCTGACCACCACCTGATCGACCTCCCCCTCTAGGGCGACCCCTAGCTGACTGACCTCCACCCTTACCTGGCTGGGCGGGTGGTGAAGTAACTGGAGTAGAAGTCAAAGGCTAACCCCTCTACTGAGACAGACCATCATGAAGACGAGGACAATGCCTCCTCATATGCCCAAACTCTCCACACTCATAACAACTCCCTGGTGCTGGAGATGGGGACTGAAGGGAACCCCTAGCACTAGAATGACCAGTAGAACGACCTGGTGTGGAAGAACCCTGAACTGATGGAGCACGGGATGAACTCAGAGATGGAAGGGCACTGAGTGATAAATGGCCCTGATGAGAACTGTGAGATCCATGACCTGATGATGCCCCACGATAACTTGGGCGAGCTGACTGAGCTTGCCTGAATGGATGGCCTCTGCCCTACTGGAACTAACCGCTCGAAAGAGCACTACAATAGCTACCAGATCCTCGAGGCCTCTTGGCCTCCCTCTCCTCTCGCTCCTGGCGGTGAACCGACTCAATCTCACGGGCGATGTCAACAACCTCCTCGAAGGTAGCACCTATCACCATATCCCTAGTCATGAGAATCCGAAGCTGATATGTGGGGCCATCAACAAACCTCCTGATCCTCTCTCGATATGTGGGAACCAACCAAACCGCATGATGGGCTAACTCAGAGAACCGCATCTCATACTTCTTCACAGTCATCTCTTCCTGATGCAACTACTCAAACTGTCTGCGCAGCTCCTCTCGGCGAGACTGTGGTACATACTTCTCCAGAAAGAGAAAAGAGAACTGCTGACAGGTAAGGGGTGCTGCACCAACAGGCCTACGCCTCTCATATGCCTCCCACCAAGTAAAGGCAACCTCAGAAAACTAAAAGGTAGTAAAAGCTACACCACTGGTCTCTAGAATCCCCGCTGTACAAAGCATCCTCTGGCACTTATCTAAGAAACTCTGGGCATCCTCTCCCTCTTCACTATTGAAAGTCGGAGGTTGGAGTCTACCAAACCTCTCTAGTCGACACTACTCGTCGTTCAGCATAACTGGTACAACAAACTCTTGAACTGGTACAACCGGCTAGGCTGGAGGTGCCCCCGGTGTTTGGAGTCCCTGTACAACCTTCTTAGGTGTGCAAACAATGAGAGTCTGGGTACCTCCCCCGACCTGACAAGTAGCTGCGGCCGTAGTAATTGAGACCGCCTGAGCCAAACTGGTACATACTGATAAAATCTAAGCTAAAGCCTCCTAAAGGCCTGGGATCATTATAGGCACAGCTGGTGCCTGAGCTGGTGCTGTTGTAGCATCTACAACTGGGACCTAATCCTAAACTAGGGCAGCTGGTGGATCTGTAGGTGCTGCCCTAGCTGCTCTACCCCTACCACGGCCTCGACCGCATCCTCAGCCTCTGGTGTCCCCAACTGGTGGTACGGGTGGTCGTCAATCCTGCCCAGTAGCACGTGTCCTCACCATCTATAAGAGAATGGAATAACAGAAGTTTAGTACTCAGATCAACAGATTCGTACAACAAGAATTTCAAGAATATGAAGTTTTTTCTAAAGGTTCTGCAGCCTCTCGAGGATAAATACAGATGTCTCTGTACCGATCCGCGAGACTCTACTAAACCGGCTCATGACTTGCGAGACCTATGTAACCTAGGCTCTGATACCAACTTGTCACGACCCCAAAATACTATTCGTGATGGTGCCTATCACATTACTAGGCAAGCCAACCCAAACATTTAATCACAACCCTTTTCCTTATAATTAGTCATCTTCTAACACATTAGTTTAAATACCAAATTTTCATAATAAGCGTTTAAAACAACATAATATATGCGGAAGTCAAATAAACATGAAACTATACAATCCCCAAATATCTGGTGTCACGAGTCTAGAGCCTTTAATACATGACTGATTGTCTACTACATCATAAGTCTAGAAAATGCGGAAAACAAACAAGATAGGAAGGAGAAAACAGGGCTGCAGACGCCATGCAGCTACCTTGTAATCTCCGGCAAACTCTGGATTAGCTAAGGACCCTCACTCTACCGCTCGGGCACCTGGATCTACACACAAGGTGCAGGGAGTAACTTGAGTACGCCAACTCAGTAAGTAACTAGAGTAAATAAGGTCTAAAAGCAGTGACAAGCAGTTCAAAATCATATAAATGAATAGACAGCAGAATAATAATTCAAATTTCACAGTTTTAAAGCCAGTTTCATTGTAAAATTATCAATTTCAGTTTAAATACTTGAAATCATATACTTAGCAATTTTTCCAACAGAGGCTTATGTTAAAAGAAGAGTGAAATCAAAGGAAATATCATAACTGGGCCCCTCGGGCAATGTATCACTCAGAATATGGCCTCTCAGGCAGCCTCTTATTCACTCGTGACTCAACTCTCGTCACTCAGTACTCATTCTCAACACTTAGGCTCATTAATATCTCATAATAATAGAAATCATAGCAACCGCAGCTGCGTGCAGCCCGATCAATAGTTTATAGTCGACTACGCTCACTGGGGTGTACAGACACCGGAGGAGCTCTTACAGCCCAAGTGTCATATCACTGCGGCGCGCAGCCCGATCCAATATATATATCGCTGCGGCGTCCAGCCCGATCCATAACTCATACATATATAAATACCCTCACCATTTGGTTCTCAACCTCTCTCAGTCATTAACCTCACAACCTCTCAGGCACAACAGTAGAAATTAGGGAACTCAGTCCAAACAGTCCTCATATTTAGAAGTAGAGTGGTAAAACCAGTTTTAAGCATTTAAGCAGGTAAAACATGATTGAGGATATGCTTTCAACAAGTAGAGTGAGGAAAAATAGTAAAAATGCCCCTAAGGGTCTCAACAGGCGACACAAAGGCCCCAAACATGGCATACAACCCATAATATAGTATAAATGACTAAAGTACAGAATATCATAAGGTTCCAAATCAAATACGCGGCTTAACAGTCACTACGGGACGAATCAAGTCACAATCCCTACCGGTGCATGCCCACACGTTCGTCACCTAGCATGTACATCACTACATTTATCAAAATAAGTCAAATACCGGGGTTTTGTACCCTCAGTTCCAGATTTACAATGGTTACTTACCTCAAACCAGTGAAAATACTACTCTGCAATACCTTTTCCCCTCGAATCGACCTCCACTTGCATCAAATCTATCCAAAATCAGAATCACAACGTCAAAATATGCTAAGGGAACGAAGCCCAAGCGAAAACAATCAAATAATACCAAAAATCCCGAAATTGGCCAAACTCGACCCCAGGGCCCACATCTCGAAACTCAGTAAAAATCACATTAACAGAATCCTTATCCTCCCACGAGTCCATACATACCAAGAACACTGAAATTGGAGTCCAAATAACCACTCAAATTCTCATTTTAAAGTCTCTTAATCTCAAGCCCTAATTCCTAAATTTTTGGCTTAGATTCCATGATTTATTAGGTAGATTTCATATTAGAATCGATCTTTAAGTCCGAAAATTCTTACCTCCAAGTGATTCCCCTTGAAACCCTCTTCAATACCCTTCAAAAAGCTCTAACAATGACCAACAATGGAAGAAATAAACCCCTAATTTGCGGTCAAGATGACTATTTAAACCTTCTGTCCAGACCTGAAATCCTTATCACGATCGCGGGACATCCTTCGCGATCACAAAGCACAAATTCTCAACACACAAAATTAACCTTATGCGAATGTGTAAAATCCCACGCGAACGCGATGCTCAGGTATCTTACACTACACGATCGCGGACTGGCTACTGCGTTTGCAAAGAACAAACTCCAAATCAAGACCCCTGGTCCACTTAACTCTACGCGAACGCGACCTTCTCCACGTGTTTGCGATCAACAATACCTACACCTTATGCTATCGCATCCCCATCTTCGCAAATGCACTAAGCAAACTGGACTGCCCATACAACAGCTCTACGCGATCGTGAGACCCCCTACGCGATCGCGAAGAGGAAAAACTCTGCAACAGCTAAAACCAAAATCTGCAACTTTTCTTTAACTTAAAATGATCCGTTCAATCCTCCGAAACTCACCTGAGGCCCTCGGAACCTCAACCAAAGGCACCAACATATGCCAAAACCTTATTCAAACTCTTACCAACCTTCAAAACATCTCAAAAAACATCAAATAAACCAAAACATATCGGATTCAAGCCTAAGTTTCCAAAATCTTTCGAATTTCGCTTTTGATCAAAAACCTAACCAAACCAAGTCCGAATGACCTAAAATTTTGCACACACATCCACAACAACACAACGGAACTATGCAACTCTTGGAATTCCATTCCGACCCCTATATCAAAATCTCACCTACCAATCGAAAATCGCCATAAATCCAATTTCGCCAATTCAAGCCTAAATCTACTCCGGACCTCCAAAACTCTTTCCGATTACGCTCCTAAGTTCCAAATCACCTCCCAAAGCTAATCGAACCATCAGAACTCACATCCGAGCACTTTAACACATAAGTCAATATTCAGTTGACTTTTCCAACTTAACCTTCCTCAAAAGAGACTAAGTGTCTCAAACCTTACCAAATCCTTTCTGAACCCTAACTAATCAACCCGATCACATGTAGAACCATTATACAAATCAATAAGAAGCAGAAATGGGAAAAATGGAGCGGTAACTCGTGAAACGACTGACCGGGTCATCACATTTATTATCTTTATAATTTAGCAACGAAAGTAGCCACTACTGAGGTGTAGGAAAACTAAGTAGGATATTTATATAACTACCCATACCCAAAGCATTCCAATAATTTTTTGCGTTCACACAGTTAAGAAATAGATGATTTAAAGATTCATCCTCTTCATGACAGTATGTGCACTCAACATTAGCAGTGATGTTAAGATGTTGTAGGTATTGAAGAGTTGGTAGCCTATTATGGTTAAGTACCCAAATGAAATATTTGATTTTAGGATGTACTGGCAGGTCCCATATAATTGAATAGACGGCAGAATAACAGATCAAATTTCACAGTTTAAAACTAGTTTCGTCGTAAAATCCTAAATTTTAGTTTAAATACTTGAGATCATATACTTAGCAATTTTTCCAACAGAGACTTATGTTAAAAGAAGAGTGAAATCAGTGGAAATATCATAACTGGGCCCCTCGGGCATTGTATCACTCAGCATATGGCCTCTCGGGCAGTCTCTCAGTCACTCGTGACTCAACTCTCGTCACTCAATACTCACTCTCAACACTTAGGCTCATTAATATCTCATAATAACATAAATCATAGCAACCGCTGCGGCGTGCAACCCGATCCATAGTTTATAGTCGACTATGCTCACTAGGGTGTACAGACTCCGGAGGGGCTCCTACAGCCCAAGCGGCATATCATTGTGGCGCGCAGCCCGATCCAATATGTATATCGCTGCGGCGTGCAGCCTGATCCATATAAGTATCGCTGCGGCGTGCAGCCCGATCCATAACTCATACATATATAAATACCCTCACCATTAGGTTCTCAATCTCTCTCAGTCATTAACCTCACAGCCTCTCAGGCACAACAGTAGAAATTAGGAAACTCAGTCTAAATAGTCCTCACATTTAGAAGTAGAGTGATAAAACCAGTTTTAAGTATTTAAGCAGGTAAAACATGACTGAGGATATGCATTCAACAAGTAAAGTGAGGAAAAATAGTAAAAATGCCCCTAAGGGTCTCAACAGGTCGGCACAAAGGCCCCAAACATGGCATACAACCCATAATATAGTATAAATGACTAAAGTACGAAATATCATAAGGTTACAAATCAAATATGCGGCTTAACAGTCGCTACATGACGGACCAAGTCACAATCCCTACCGGTGCACACCCACACGCTCGTCAACTAGCATGTGCGTCACCGCATTTATCAAAACAAGTCAAATACCGGGGTTTTGTACCCTCAGTTCTAGATTTACAATGGTTACTTACCTCAAACCGGTGAAAATACTACTCCACGACGTCTTTGCCCCTTGAATCGGCCTCCACTCGCGTCGAATCTATCCAAAATCAGAATCACGGCGTAAAAATATGCTAAGAGAACAAATCCTAAGCGAAAACAATCAAATAATACCAAAAATCCCGAAATTTGCCAAACCCGACCCCCGGGCCCACGTCTCGAAACTCGATAAAAATTACATCAACGGAATCCTTATTCTCCCACAAGTCCATACATACCAAGAACACTGAAATCGGAGTCCAAATGACCCCTTAAATTCTCATTTTAAAGTCTCTTAATCTCAAACCCTAATTCCTAAATTTTAGGCTTAGATTCCATGATTTATTAGATAGATTTCACATTAGAATCGAATTTTAAGTCCAAATATTCTTACCTCCAAGTGATTCCCCTTGAATACCCTTCAAAAAGCTCCAAAAACGACCAACAATGGAAGAAATAAACCCCTAATTCGCGAACAAGACGATTATTTAAACCTTCTGTCCAGGCCTGAAATCCTTCATCGCGATCGCGGGACATCCTTCGCGATCTCGAAGCATAAATTCTCAGCACCCAAATTAACCCTATGCGAATGCGTAAAATCCCACGCGAACGCAATGCTCAGGCATCTTACATTACGCGAACGCGATGCTCAGGCATCTTACATTACGCGAACGCGATGCTCAGGCATCTTACATTACGCGAACGCGATGCTCAGGCATCTTACATTACGCGATCGCGGACTGGCTACTGCGTTCGCAAAGAACAAACTCCAAGCCAAGACCCCTGGTCCACTTAACTCTACGCGAACGTGACCTTCTCCACGCGTTCGCGATCAACAATACTTACACTTTATGCGAGACCCCCTACGCGATCGCGAAGAAGAAAAACTCTACAACAGCTGAAACCAAAATCTGCAATTTTTCTTTAACTTAAAATGATCCATTCAACCCTCCGAAACTCACCCGAGGCCCCCAGGACCTCAATCAAATGCACTAACATATCCCAAAACCCTATTCAAACTTGTACCAATTTTCAAAACACCTCAAACAACATCAAATAAACCAAAACACATCGGATTCAAGCCTAAGTTTCCAAAATCTTTCGAATTCTTCTTTTGATAAAAAACCCAACCAAACCACGTCCGAATGGCCTGAAATTTTGCACACACATTCCAAATGACACAACGGAACTACTACAACTCTCGGAATCTCATTCTGATACCTATATCAAAATCTCACCTACCAACCAGTAATCACCAAAAATCCAATTTCGCCAATTCAAGTCTAAATCTACTCCGGACCTCCAAAAGTCATTCTGATCACGCTCCTAAGTCCCAAATCACCTCCCGAAGCTAATCGAAACATCAGAACTCACATCCGATCCCTCTAACACATAAGTCAACATCCGGTTGACTTTTCCAACTTAACCTTCCTCAAAAGAGACTAAGTGTCTCAAACCTTACCAAATCCTTTCCGAACCCTAACCAATAAACCTGATCACATGTAGAACCATTATACAAAGCAATAAGAAGCAGAAATGGGGAAAACAGAGCGATAACTTATGAGACGACTGGCCGGGTCGTCACATCCTCCCTAACTTAAACAAACGTTAATCCTCGAACGAGTCAAGAAACGTACCTGAAGCCTCAAACAGGTGAGGATATCTGCTCCGCATCTTCCGCTCGATCTCCCAGGTAGCCTCCTCCATGGGCCGACCTCTCCACTGCACTTTCACTGAAGCTATATCCTTTGACCTCAACTTTCGAACCTGATGACCCAAAATAGCTACTGGCTCCACATCATAAGTCAGATCATCATCCAACTGAACCGTGCTGAGATCCAGAACATGAGACGGATCCCCAATATACTTCCGGAGCATAAAAACATGAAATACTGGATGCACACTCGACAAGCTGGGTGGTAAAGCAAGCTCATAAGCCACCTCCCCAATCCTCCGAAGCACCTTAAAAAGCCCAATGAACCGAGGACTCAAGTTACCCTTCTTCCCAAATCTCATAACACCCTTCATGGGCGAAACCTTCAGCAGAACCTTCTCGCCAACCATGTAGGACACATCTCAAACCTTCCTGTCAGCATAACTCTTCTGCCTCGACTGCGCCGTACGAAGCCTCTCCTAAATTACCTTCACCTTTTCTTAGGCATCCTGTACCAAGTCTGTTCCCAATAGCCTAGCCTCACAGCGCTCGAACCAACCAATAGGAGATCTACACCGCCTCCCATACAAAGCCTCATACGAAGCCATCTGAATACTCAACTGGTAGCTGTTGTTATAAGCAAACTCTACAAGCGGTAGAAACTAATCCCATGACCCTTCGAAATCAATAACACAAGCACGCAACATGTCCTCCAATATCTGAATGGTGCGCTCGGACTGCTCGTCCATCTGAGGGTGAAAAGTTGTGCTCAACTCAACCTGAGTACCCAACTCTCGCTGCACAGACCTCCAAAACTGCGAAGTAAACTGAGTGCCCCTATCTGAGATGATAGAAACTGAGACACCATGCAAACGAACAATCTCCCGAATATAGATCTCTGCCAACCGCTCTAAAGAATAGGTAGTACACACAGGAATGAAGTGCGCGGACTTGGTCAGCCGATCCACAATCACCCAAATAGCATCGAACTTCTTCAATGTCCGTGAAAGTCCAACTACAAAGTCCATAGTGATCCGTTCCCACTTCCACTCGGGAATATCCATCTGCTGAAGCAAGCCATCCAGTCTCTGATGCCCATATTTTACCTGCTGACAATTGAGACACCGAGCTACAAATCCCACAATATCTTTCTTCATTCTTCTCTACCAATAATGCTGCCTCAAATCCTGATACATCTTCACGGCACCTGGATGAATGGAATACCGCGAGCTATGGGCCTCCTCCAGAATCAACTCTCGAAACCCATCTATATTGGGCACACAAAACCGGCCCTGCATCCTCAACACCCCATCATCACCAATAGTCACATCTCTGGCATCATCGTACTGAACTCTGTCCTTAAGGACATGCAAATGCGGATCATCATACTGGCGCTCTCTGATGCGATCATATAAGGAAGACCGAGGAACCACACAGGCCAATACCCCACTGGACTCCGAAATATCTAACCTCACGAACCGATTGGCCAAGGCCTAAACATCAACTGTAAGAGGTCACTCCCCATCTGGAATATATGCCAAACTCCCCATACTCATCGCCTTTCAGCTCAAAGCATCGGCCACCATATTGGCCTTTCCCGGATGGTACAATATAGTGATATCATAATCCTTAAGCAACTCCAACCTCCTACGCTGGCTCAAATTGAGATCCTTCTGCTCGAACAAGTGCTGGAGGCAACGATGATTAGTAAACACCTCACAAGACACACCATACAAGTAATGCCTCCAAATCTTCAACGCGTGAACTATGGCAGCCAACTCCAAATCATAAACGAGGTAGTTCTTCTCATGGGGCTTCAACTAACGAGAAGCATAAGCAATAACTCTACTCTCTCGCATCAATACACAACCAATGCCAACTCTCGAAGCATCACAATACATGGTGTATGAACCTGAAGCTGATGGCAAAACTAACACTGAAGTTGTGGTCAAAGCTGTCTTGAGCTTCTGAAAGCTGTCCTCACACTCATCTAACCATACAAATAAAGCACTCTTCTGAGTCAACTTGGTCAAGGGCAGTGTGATAGATGAGAACCCCTGAACAAACTGGCGATAATAGCCTGCCAAACCAAGAAAGCTGCGAATCTCTGTGGCTGAAGACGGTCTGGGCCAACTCTGAACCGCCTCTATCTTCTTCTGATCAACCTGAATACCCTCGCTAGACACCACGTGCCCCAAGAAAGCCACTGAACTGAGCCAAAACTCACACTTGGAGAATTTTGCATAAATCTTCTCCTCTCTCAATCTTTGCAACACAACTCTCAAATGCTCCGCGTGCTCCTCCTGACTATGCGAATACACTAGAATATCATCAATGAAGACTATGACAAGTGAATCGAGATAAGTCCGGAACACGTTGTTCATCAAATGTATGAACGCTGTTGGGGCATTGGTCAGCCCAAAAGACATCACCAAGAACTCATAATGACTATATCGGGTCCTAAAAGCTATCTTAAAAATATCCGAGTCCTTGATCTTCAATTGGTGATAACACAAACGGAGATCAATCTTAGAGAACACCCTCACTTCCTGAAGCTGGTCGAATAAATCATCAATGCGAAGCAAAGGATACTTGTTCTTAATTATTACCTTGTTCAATTGCCTATAATCAATGCACATCCTCATAGTGCCATCCTTCTTCTTCACAAATAGAACCGGTGCACCCCAAGGTGAAACACTAGGCCGAATGAACCCCTTATCAAGGAGTTCCTGAAGCTATTCCTTTAACTCTTTTAACTCCGCTGGTGCCATATGATACAACGGAATAGAAATGGGCTGAGTGTCCGGCACCAGGTCAATGCCAAAATCAATATCCCTGTTCAGTGGCATGCCAGACAGGTCTGCAGGAAACACATCGGTAAAATCCCTCACAATTGGGACAGAATCAATACTGGGAGAATCTTCATCGATATCCCTCACAAAGGCTAGATACGAAAGACAACCCTTCCCAACCATACGCTGGGCTTTCAAGATTGAGATCACTCTATTGGGAACATAATCAGTCAAACCTCGCCATTCAATCCGTAGCACACCCGGTATAGCCAATGTGACTTTCTTGGCATGACAGTCCAGAATAGCACGACATGGAAATAGCCAATCCATGCCCAAAATGACATCTAAATCCACCATACACAATAATAAAAGATCCACTCAGGTCTCCAGACCCCTGATAGTCACCACACACGACCGGTACACATGGTCTACAACAATAGTATTACCCACTAGAGTAGATACATGAATAAGTGAAATAAGAGACTCACGGGGCGTATCCAGATAACAGGCAAAGTACGATGACATAAAAGAAAAGGTGGAACCGGGGTCAAATAATATAGAGGCATCTCTGTGGCAGACCAAAACAATACCTGAAATCATGGCATCTGAAGCAGCAACATTTGGTCTACCTGGGGGGCATAGAAACGAGCCTGACCACCACCTGATCGACCTCCCCCTCTAGGGCGACCCCTAGCTGACTGACCTCCACCCTTACCTGGCTGGGCGGGTGGTGAAGTAACTTGAGTAGAAGTCAAGGGCTAACCCCTCTACTGAGACAGACCATCATGAAGACGAGGACAATGCCTCCTCATATGCCCAAACTCTCCACACTCATAACAACTCCCTGGTGCTGGAGATAGGGACTGAAGGGAACCCCTAGCACTAGAATGACCAGTAGAAGGACCTGGTGTGGAAGAACCCTGAACTGATGGAGCACGGGATGAACTCAGAGATGGAAGGGCACTGAGTGATAAATGGCCCTGATGAGAACTGTGAGATCCATGACCTGATGATGCCCCACGATAACCTGGGCGAGCTAACTGAGCCTGCCTGAATGGATGGTCTCTGCCCTACTGGAACTAACCGCTCGAAAGAGCACTACAAAAGCTACCAGATCCCCGAGGCCTCTTGGCCTCCCTCTCCTCTCGCTCCTGGCGGTGAACCGACTCAATCTCACGGGCGATGTCAACAACCTCCTCGAAGGTAGCACCTATCACCATATCCCTAGTCATGAGAATCCGAAGCTGATATGTGGGGCCATCAACAAACCTCATGATCCTCTCTCGATATGTGGGAACCAACCAAACCGCATGATGGGCTAACTCAGAGAACCGCATCTCATACTGCTTCACAGTCATCTCTTCCTGATGCAACTACTCAAACTGTCTGCCCAGCTCCTCTCGGCGAGACTGTGGCACATACTTCTCCAGAAAGAGAAAAGAGAACTGCTGACAGGTAAGGGGTGCTGCACCAACAGGCCTACGCCTCTCATATGCCTCCCACCAAGTAAAGGCAACCTCAGAAAACTAAAAGGTAGTAAAAGCTACACCACTGGTCTCTAGAATCCCCGCTGTACAAAGCATCCTCTGGCACTTATCTAAGAAACTCTGGGCATCCTCTCCCTCTTCACTATTGAAAGTCGAAGGCTAGAGTCTACCAAACCTCTCTAGTCGACGCTACTCGTCGTTCAGCATAACTGGTACAACAAACTCTTGAACTGGTACAACCGGCTAGGCTGGAGGTGCCCCCGGTGTTTGGAGTCCCTGTACAACCTTCTTAGGTGTGCGAACAATGAGAGTCTGGGTACCTCCCCCGACCTGACAAGTAGCTGCGGCCGTAGTAATTGAGACCGCCTGAGCCAAACCGGTACACACTGATAAAATCTAAGCTAAAGCCTCCTAAAGGCCTGGGATCATTATAGGCACAGCTGGTGCCTGAGCTGGTGCTGTTGTAGCATCCACAACTGGGACCTAATCCTAAACTGGGGCAGCTGGTGGATCTGTAGGTGCTTACCTAGCTGCTCTACCCCTACCACGGCCTCGACCGCGTCCTCAGCCTCTGGTGTCCCCAACTGGTGGTATGGGTGGTCGTCAATCCTGCCCAGTAGCACGTGTCCTCACCATCTTTAAGAGAATGGAATAACAGAAGTTTAGTACTTAGATCAGCAGATTCGTACAACAAGAATTTCAAGAATATGAAGTTTTTTCTAAAGGTTCTGCAGCCTCTCGAGGATAAATACAGATGTCTCCGTACCGATCCGCGAGACTCTACTAAACCGGCTCATGACTTGCGAGACCTATGTAACCTAGGCTCTGATACCAACTTGTCACGACCTCAAAATACTATTCGTGATGGTGCCTATCACATTACTAGGCAAGCCAACCCAAACATTTAATCACAACCCTTTTCCTTATAATAAGTCATCTTCTAACACATTAGTTTAAATACCAAATTTTCATAATAAGCATTTAAAACAACATAATATATGCGGAAGTCAAATAAACATGAAACTATACAATCCCCAAATATCTGGTGTCACGAGTCTAGAGCCTTTAATACATGACTGATTGTCTACTACATCATAAGTCTAGAAAATGCGGAATACAAACAAGATAGGAAGGAGAAAACAGGGCTGCAGACGCCATGCAGCTACCTTGTAATCTCCGGCAAACTCTGGATTAGCTAAGGACCCTCACTCTACCGCTCGGGCACCTGGATCTACACACAAGGTGCAGGGAGTAACTTGAGTACGCCAACTCAGTAAGTAACTAGAGTAAATAAGGTCTAAAAGCAGTGACAAGCAGTTCAAAATCATATAAATGAATAGACAGCAGAATAATAATTCAAATTTCACAGTTTTAAAGCCAGTTTCATTGTAAAATTATCAATTTCAGTTTAAATACTTGAAATCATATACTTAGCAATTTTTCCAATAGAGGCTTATGTTAAAAGAAGAGTGAAATCAAAGAAAATATCATAACTGGGCCCCTCGGGCAATGTATCACTCAGAATATGGCCTCTCAGGCAGCCTCTTATTCACTCGTGACTCAACTCTCGTCACTCAGTACTCATTCTCAACACTTAGGCTCATTAATATCTCATAATAATAGAAATCATAGCAACCGCAGCTGCGTGCAGCCCGATCAATAGTTTATAGTCGACTACGCTCACTGGGGTGTACAGACACCGGAGGAGCTCCTACAGCCCAAGTGTCATATCACTGCGGCGCGCAGCCCGATCCAATATATATATCGCTGCGGCGTGCAGCCCGATCCATAACTCATACATATATAAATACCCTCACCATTTGGTTCTCAACCTCTCTCAGTCATTAACCTCACAACCTCTCAGGCACAACAGTAGAAATTAGGGAACTCAGTCCAAACAGTCCTCACATTTAGAAGTAGAGTGGTAAAACCAGTTTTAAGCATTTAAGCAGGTAAAACATGATTGAGGATATGCTTTCAACAAGTAGAGTGAGGAAAAATAGTAAAAATGCCCCTAAGGGTCTCAACAGGCGACACAAAGGCCCCAAACATGGCATACAACCCATAATATAGTATAAATGACTAAAGTACAGAATATCATAAGGTTCCAAATCAAATACGCGGCTTAACAGTCACTACGGGACGAATCAAGTCACAATCCCTACCGGTGCATGCCCACACGTTCGTCACCTAGCATGTACATCACTACATTTATCAAAATAAGTCAAATACCGGGGTTTTGTACCCTCAGTTCCAGATTTACAATGGTTACTTACCTCAAACCAGTGAAAATACTACTCTGCAATACCTTTTCCCCTCGAATCGACCTCCACTTGCATCAGATCTATCCAAAATCAGAACCACAACGTCAAAATATGCTAAGGGAACGAAGCCCAAGCGAAAACAATCAAATAATACCAAAAATCCCGAAATTGGCCAAACTCGACCCCAGGGCCCACGTCTCGAAACTCAGTAAAAATCACATTAACAGAATCCTTATCCTCCCACGAGTCCATACATACCAAGAACACTGAAATTGGAGTCCAAATAACCACTCAAATTCTCATTTTAAAGTCTCTTAATCTCAAGCCCTAATTCCTAAATTTTTGGCTTAGATTCCATGATTTATTAGGTAGATTTCATATTAGAATCGATCTTTAAGTCCGAAAATTCTTACCTCCAAGTGATTCCCCTTGAAACCCTCTTCAATACCCTTCAAAAAGCTCCAAAAATGACCAACAATGGAAGAAATAAACCCCTAATTTGCGGTCAAGACGACTATTTAAACCTTCTGTCCAGACCTGAAATCCTTTATCACGATCGCGGGACATCCTTCGCGATCACAAAGCACAAATTCTCAACACACAAAATTAACCTTATGCGAATGTGTAAAATCCCACGCGAACGCGATGCTCAGGTATCTTACACTACACGATCGCGGACTGGCTACTGCGTTTGCAAAGAACAAACTCCAAATCAAGACCCCTGGTCCACTTAACTCTACGCGAACGCGACCTTCTCCACGTGTTTGCGATCAACAATACCTACACCTTATGCTATCGCATCCCCATCTTCGCAAATGCACTAAGCAAACTGGACTGCCCATACAACAGCTCTACGCGATCGTGAGACCCCCTACGCGATCGCGAAGAGGAAAAACTCTGCAACAGCTAAAACCAAAATCTGCAACTTTTCTTTAACTTAAAATGATCCGTTCAATCCTCCGAAACTCACCTGAGGCCCTCGGAACCTCAACCAAAGGCACCAACATATGCCAAAACCTTATTCAAACTCTTACCAACCTTCAAAACATCTCAAAAAACATCAAATAAACCAAAACATATCGGATTCAAGCCTAAGTTTCCAAAATCTTTCGAATTTCGCTTTTGATCAAAAACCTAACCAAACCAAGTCCGAATGACCTAAAATTTTGCACACACATCCACAACAACACAACGGAACTATGCAACTCTTGGAATTCCATTTCGACCCCTATATCAAAATCTCACCTACCAATCGAAAATCACCATAAATCCAATTTCGCCAATTCAAGCTTAAATCTACTCCGGACCTCCAAAACTCTTTCCGATTACGCTCCTAAGTTCCAAATCACCTCCCAAAGCTAATCGAACCATCAGAACTCACATCTGAGCACTTTAACACATAAGTCAATATTCAGTTGACTTTTCCAACTTAACCTTCCTCAAAAGAGACTAAGTGTCTCAAACCTTACCAAATCCTTTCTGAACCCTAACTAATCAACCCGATCACATGTAGAACCATTATACAAATCAATAAGAAGCAGAAATGGGAAAAATGGAGTGGTAACTCGTGAAACGACTGACCGGGTCATCACATTTATTATCTTTATAATTTAGCAGCGAAAGTAGCCACTACTGAGGTGTAGGAAAACTAAGTAGGATATTTATATAACTACCCATACCCAAAGCATTCCAATAATTTTTTGCGTTCACACAGTTAAGAAATAGATGATTTAAAGATTCATCCTCTTCATGACAGTATGTGCACTCAACATTAGCAGTGATGTTAAGATGTTGTAGGTATTGAAGAGTTGGTAGCCTATTATGGTTAAGTAACCAAATGAAATATTTGATTTTAGGATGTACTGGCAGGTCCCATATCCATTTGAAATGAAGAGATGTATTGTGTTCATTAGCAACTTGATTTTGCAAAGCTTTATAGCAAGAATTTACCGAAAATTGCCCATCCTTTGTTAAGGCCCAGAATATACAATCAGCCTTGTACTTATACATGGAGATATAAGTGGTTGCTAACAAATTTTTCAGTCATCAGGGAATTGAAAAGGGAGGTTGTTCCAGTTCCAACTATTGTGGTTGTATATTGAGTTAATATTAATATTTTGTTATGACATAGGTAATGGACCACTTATTAATGATCGAACAGTCAACCCAGGCTTTATCCATGTGTCATACCAGAATTTAATATGCTCACCTGTACCAATTTGCCACTGTATGCCTATTTGGAAAAATTTCTATCCTTTAAGTATGTTATGCCAAATAGTGGAGTAATTTGTAGTAGAAGTTGAACGAATATATTTATTAATTAAAACTTTTGACCAAAGACTTTGATGTGAATGGAAGGCTCTCCATGCCAGACTTCCAAGTAAAGATTTATTTTTTTGATGAAGACTCTGAATCCCTAAGCCTCCCACTTCAGTTGGTTGTGTGATTTTTTTCCATTTAATAAGATGAATTATTTTCCTTGTTGTGGTAGATCCCATAAAAATTACGTTGGTACTGTTCCATCCTTTTTATAATCGATGTAGGAATGTGAATATATTGCATAATATGATTTTGCAAATTATTAAGAGTTGATTTAATAAGCGTAACTCGTCCCGCCATTGTGAGAAATTTTGTTTTCCATCCTGCTAGTTTAACTTTGAAATTATCCAAGAGAAATTGAAAGTCCGCCTTTTTTTGGCGTGTATGGAACATAGGGAAACTCAAATACCATCCATAACTTGTGCCTTCCCTAATTTGGAAACAGTCCATTGCCAATTCCTTAGCATTTGTCGAACTGTTTTTAGAAAATAATAATTTTGATTTCTCAAAATTTATTCTTTGACCTGAATGTTAGCTAAAATGATTGATCACATCTATGATAGCATTGCAAATTTTATTAGTAATTCTTGAAAAAAGAATAATATCATCCGCAAAGAACAGATATGACAACTGTGGACCTGTTTTAGTAATATTGATTGGTTGCCATTGTAGATATTCAACAGATAAGGTAATGTTGCGTGAAAACATTTCCATACACATTATAAACAAGTATGGCAATAACGGATCACCCTGTCTAATGCCTCTGGATGGTCAAAAATATTCTGTACGTGATCCATTTATAAGAATTGAAGTAGTAGTTATAGTAACGCAGGATATGATCAACTTAATCATAGCTGGAGGGATATTAAAATATTGAAGAGTTTCCCTAATGAATGACCATTTCAGTCGATAAAATGCTTTTTCAAGATCTAATTTTAGCATCATATAACTATTTTTACCTTTTTTTTGCTAAATGATTTATAGCTTCCTGAACTATAATTGCATTGTCAGTAGCACATTTTCCTTGTTGAAAACTAGTTTGTGTTGGTCCTATTATTACAGAAATAATTGGCTTAAGACGGTTGACAATGATCTTAGTAATTATTTTATAAGTTGTGTTACACAGACTTATGGGTCGAAATTGTTATATGGTTTGAGCATTCCTTACTTTTGGAATAAGGCATATATAAGTTTGATTGAGTAATGGGGGTATAACTCAAGCATTAAAAATGTCATGGCAAAATTGCCTAACCTTATTACTAACATCGGGCCAGATTTTTTGATAAAAGAAAGGATGAAGTGCATCTGGGCCCGGTGCTTTATAAGAACCAAAGCTAAACATGGCATGATCAATTTCACTGTATTCAAGAGGTGCTTCCAGAATATGATTGTTAATATTATTTAATAAATTAAAATTCGAACTGGAGCTAATATTTGTTGACTGATTTTGCTCAGTTGTAAAAAGATTCTTGTAGTAAGAGAGTATATGCTCTTGAATAGCTTGCTGGTCATAAAATCAATTACTTACAGAATCTTTTAGTGAAGTAATTTTATTTATCCTGCGTCTTTGTAAGGCAGACATAAGGAAAAATTTCGTATTAGCATCCCCTTCATTAAGCCAAGTTACTCTTGATTTAAGTTCCAAAAGTCCTCCTCCATTCTAAGTATAATACTAAATTCATTATTCAATTGAGCTTCTAAGTTTTGAAGGAATGAACTAGTTGGGTAGTGAATAGAAGACTGAATACCTTCTAATCTAGCTAGTATTTTTCTCTTACGATTAAAAATGTTCTCAAAAGTATTATGATTCCAAGCTGTGACTATTTTCTGAAAATTAGAAATGGTTTCCAAAAGAGGAGGTGTATTAGTCCAAGTGTTGTTAAGCAATTGATGAAATTGTGGATGCGATACCCAAATAGTTTCAAACCTAAATATATTCCTAGAGTAATGTTTCCTATTTTCTAAATTTATTAGTAAAGGACAGTAATCGGAGTATCTTCTAGGTAAATGTTGCACTGTAGCCTCAGTGTACATATTAAGCCAGTCATAATTTGCTAAAAACCGATCTAGTCTTTCTAGAATTGTATGACCATTTTTTCTTTTATTAGTCCATGTAAAACGACTACCTTTAAATCCTAAATCTACTAAATTGCAATAGTTAATGCAATTCGAGAATTTATCTGCCCTAGTGACATTAACAGGAAGTCCTCCAAATTTTCATTTAAATATAAAATATCATTGAATTCTCCTCCTATTAGTTAAGGATAATTAAAATTATCATGAAAATCCATTAAACTTTTCCAAAGTAAATTATGTGACTGGTATGAATTACTAGCATATATAGTAGATAACAACCATTTAGGTTTAGTGGGACATACTTGGATAAGACAGTGAATTTCTTGCTCAGACATCCTCAGTTCCTCTACACCAATCAAAGCCTCATTCCACAGTACGCCTAAACCTCCTACTAGGCCATTAGCAGAAACTTGGGCCATGTTAGTGAACTCAAAAGCTTGACGGAGTCCTTCATGGTCCTGCATGTGTGTTTCTAGGAGGATTGCTAGAACTAGTTTGTAATTATCTAATAAGGATCTAAACTGACACCTAAACTCAGGATTGTGAGAAGCCCTACAGTTCCAGATGATAAGATTCATTATATTAATCATGTTTTGTGTGACTGGTGGAGTAGGCATCAACGGGTTGGCAATCGCTGATGTCATCTGATCTTGAGATTCCAATAGTGGAGGAAGTTGACGAAGAGTCGAAATGATCACCATCAAGTATTTCCTTGCTTCTCGATTTGTTGTTACATGGAAGTTCAGGCTGCATGAGATCATCTTTTGTGGACACTTGAGGATGAATTTTTTGCATACTCTTCCTTTAGATTGTAAAGATGAATCCCTTTTAACCATAAGAACTTTGTCCTTGTCTTCCTTATTTCCGCCAAGTTTTATGCTAGCTCCTCCCTTGTTTGCATGTCTAGTTCGTTGGGAGATGGAGGTGGAGGTGGTGGTGGGCTGCCCGGTGGAGACTGTGTCTCGAATGGACTGATTGTACTGGAGTATGGGGAGAGGGGATTGAAGGAGTCGAGATGTTGGAACCATGGTGCATAAATCTGCCCCATGTGATGTGGTGGATAAAATGGCAGTAGGTTGGTCGTTGTTGGAACTGGGATCTGTGACTGCATGGGATAACTCCACTGGTGGGGATTCGAAGTTGAAGCCTGATGCTCCAATAGTAGGGTGTTTGGGTGTTATACCATTGATGTTGAGCGTAAACCTCCATCCCCAATCTCATTCCCTCGGTGACTATTTCTACCAGGTGAGTGAGATTTTGTACAAGCAGAACAACCTCCTGGTTGTTGATTTCCATCGAAAAGACAAGAGCATACCCCTGTAATCCTATCTCTAACCAAGACTGAAGAGGAAGATCCATTGAGTTCGCTTGAGATGTGTATATCAAGGGTGTGTTTATGTGTGGAAGTTTAGGTCCCTGCATATTCAGGCGAGGAAGATGAAAGAAGTGATTGTTGTCCATGTTCCTCAGGTAAGCAGGGTTGTAATTTGTTGGGAATGTTGGTCTTTGCATTTTGAGTTATTGAATTGTCGTGCCCCCTTTTTCTAGAGCGAAATCGGGTTTATGACATTTGGAGGGACAACCCATTCCTTTTGTGAATTGGGTTTGCGTTTGAAGAGTCGCTACCTAATGATTAGGGTGCATTAGGACACCAAAAGAGTTTGATTTTGAATAACCAGAGATTAGGGTAAGGGCTTGAAATTATTCCAAGGGGAAGGTATTAGGCACCCTTCAGAATCCACTAGTGTGGTTCCCAGCCAGACAATTATTGTGAATTTGGGGTGCAATTAACATATAGACAAATAAGGCTCAAATAAGCGGGGGTTTCATATAATGGTTTGCAAACAAACAAAGTTTGGAAGAGCAAAGAGAGCTGATTTTTTAAAGAAGGAGTTGAAATGATAAAAGAAATAAAGAAATAAGGGAAAGGGGGTCCTAGGTTGATTAACAATATGGATCACCTCACACAATGCCCGGTAATCACTCCTCAATGAGGGGCTACATGTGACATTATCGCATGGTCATCATATCCATATCTACCCTTCCCACCCCGTTAAGGTATTTAATGTGCGGATTGGTCTCGTTTACTTATTGCATGCTATTACTCGCCTCAATCTTATCAGTCTCGGAGGCATTTAGGACTACTAATCCTAAAAGGGAGGGATATTAGGCTTATTTGTAGCTTCAAAGGAAAAAACTCTAAGGCGACATACAAAGCACATATGCAAATTGGGGAAAGCATATAACAAGCAGAGGCTCAGATATACCTCCTTAAATAAAGAAGCACGTAATTAGCATGACTTACATATACTGTTTAGGTCTGATTTAAAAGGTATCAAAGACGAGTGAGAGAAAATTGTTGAAACAGTTTCAGCTTATCACATAACTCAGATAAGAAGTCCGAATCAGGCCTGCTTGTTGGTTGTAATTATTAACAGAAGCAGATTCAGTTTATATTTATTACTCTAAGGCTTGCCTAAGTGTTGGACAAGGATCCCATAAGCATGGTATCTACTAGATTCAGAAAGCAATTAAACAGTAAGGCTCGAAATGAATTGTTTGAATGCATACTCGTTAAACTTGCTAAGTGAGGGACTCAGATTATTGAAAGGGGGAGGCAGAATTTAAACGAATTGATTACAAGTTCGGTAAACGAGAGCAGCCATTACTACTGGTTTTATATCTAACACTGAGTGAATCGAATCAAATTTTTTTAGAAACTCCTATAGGCATGCTTTCTATACGTTGCTGATTTTTAAAACCTTATAGACATGGTATCTTGATGAAGAATTTATTTTAAAATGTTTCTATAGGCATGGTCTCTAGGTGAAGTTTGAATATGCATAATCCTATAGACATGATTTCTATATGAAGTTAAATATGCAGAATCCTATAAAACATGATTTCTAGATGTAATTGAATATGCAGAATCCTATAGGCATGATTTCTAGATGTATTTTGAATATGCAAAATCCTATAGCCATGATTTCTAAGTGAAGTTAAATATGCAGAATCCTATAGCCATGATTTCTAAGTGAAGTTAAATATGCAGAATCCTATAGACATGATTTCTACCCTTTGCATACATAGTTACCCACATTTTTTTCACTAACCAGCACCAAATATTTATTACAAATTATTACAAACCAGAATAAATAAAATTACATCAGGAAAAGTAAAAAAGTACAACTAGAGGAAGCCTGATTCTGACTTCATCTCTGAGTTACAAGATAAACCCAACTCAAAGACTATTGATCCAAAGCCTTTCTCCAATTTGAGTGTGTTAGAGTTCCCTAAGAGCCTCAATGGGACTCCGGGTACTGCTCACACCCAAATTATATTATCAGAATAGGGGCAAGTGCAGTATGAAAGTGCCAGCCCTCAAGTGTCCAAGTTTAGAGGGAGCTCAAGGGGTCCCAAGGCAAGGCTCACAAGAGGGGGAAGAACTTAAAGTCTAAGAGAGAGTGCACGTGAGGAACGGAGTTCTAAAGGGATAAAGGAGAGAAAAAAATCTACAAACAAGTACACAAAAGGGGTTCAGAGGAATAGGGAAGTTGCAAAGAGCCTATTTACTTAGGCATTTAGCTAGTTTTGGGCATGCACAACAATAGAGAGTGTTGTTATGCTTACAAATCAACAAGAATGCACAACATATGATAGTGACATAGAGGTTATGATTTCAGGGGAATCAAGTTTGAGCCATAGGCAATAATACTTAATACTGTCATTCCTCAACAAATAATTAGTATCAAACACATTAGGGTAGGGGTTTGGGATGAATAATAAGAAGGAAATTACAGAATGCTAAAGTAAATTCTGAACTAAACACAAGCAATAGGTAGACATGCAATTGAAGGTATTAAATAAACACATTGTTGTGGTTGCTGAAAACCTTTATCAGGACATACTAGTTTCAAAGAAGCAAAATATAACAGTAGGAGTACTTGAAAGAAAATAGGCCACAATACAAGTTACAAGAAAGAGAGTGCTTTCTGAATGTGAGTGTGAGTTCAGAAAACTAAGAGTGTTCGTGTCCTTGTGTCAATGAAAGAGCATGGTATTTATAGTTTGAAAACAGGCAGAGAATAACCATGTGCCAATTAAAATCAATCAGTGGAAGAACTTCTTTTAATTAAAGAGTTCAAACTTAAAAGGTAATGAATAGAAATCATTTAAGGAAAGAGATCAAATAAGCAATTAGTACATAGTAAATCAAGGAGTCAGAGAATCAAAATTATTGGTTCATGAATAAACCAAGTCAGAAAGGCTAAGGAAAGTTTTCAAATCAAACCAAGAAACATGGAAATTAGTAAAACAAGGAAAGAATCAATTAGACTTACACAAGGAGGTCAGAAATTAGTCAAAAATTGAAAGTCATTTTAGAGGAGAAGCTGAGCATATATAAAGAGCACACAAGTATTAGGTATACGAGGCTGAATTTAGGATAAAGAAAAGTGTCATGCAATTGCAAAATCAGTAAGTAGTGGACTATAGGAACATGGTAGTCACATAGGTCAGTTTCAGTAACTCAACAATGGAGAAGGGAGAGAGTATCAAATAGCATGCAAAGGGTCAGTAGAAAGACCTTAGAAGAGTTTAGCAGGGATTCAGAATCATATAAAGAAACAAACGATTTTGAAACTCAGTCGAGCAATAGATGAAACAACTTCAAAAACGCAAATAGGTCCAAAGAAATTAGGGTTTTGAAACCAAACAATTTCGGAGATAAGGAACAAACAAATCATAGAGCAAATAATATCAGAACTCGAATGAACCCCAAATCTTAGGGGTTTTGCCATCAATCGAGTTTAGAGGTGAAAGACAAGAGAATCAGGCAAAAATATCAACAAAGAAAAATAAAAAATTAGAAAGAACATAAGATTTTAACATAAAGAAACACAGTAGAAGAATCAACATAAAAACATAGTAGAAGAACAACATAAGAAACACAGTAGAACATGCTAAAGATCAGAGAGACTTCCAAATATCTTGCCAAAACTCTAAATCGGAAAAGATAAAGGTTTTGAAAGCAGAGTTTTGAAAGAAACTTTAAGAAAGCGTTTGAAAGTTTAGGGAAAACACAGATCTAGAACAGATCTAAAGAAATCAAAAGAACCTCAAAAGGTAGGGTTTCAGAAGAACCTAGATAGTGAGAAAAGCTTGGAAAGTCATTGATCTAAGCAGGAGAAGTCGAGATCAGGCTCGAATAGCCATGGCTGGCCGGAGCAAGGTCGGAGACGGCCATAGAACTCGAATCGAACAAAGTCTGGGCCAAGCTTCTTCAGCGTCAGGCCTTGAAACTATAGTAACCAGACGTGTAGGAGTTATAGGAAGCCGGTGTAGGACTTCTGTGGCCTTGGAAGCCATGGATTCCGGTGATTTTAGGGTAGAAGCGAAGGGAGGCGGCTAGGGTTTGAGGGGAGCTTGAGAGAGAACTGGGAGAAAGGGGGGATTCAAGGGAGGCTACAGAAGGGAAAATGATTAGGTTTAGGGGTTAGGTCGGGTTAAAAAAGGAAGGGGTTAAGGATGGCCGTTGATCATTTTGATCAACGGCATGGATTAAAGGGGAATCCGGGCGGGTTATTTTAAAGGGTCGTGGGTCGGGTAGATTTAGGATTTGGGCTGGGTAATTGGATTTGAAATTGAGTTTAATTGGGGTGTCAAATCTGGCTAAAATTGAAATGCAAATGGGCTAACATTTAAATAGCCATTTTTCCCTTATTTATTTTATAACAAATTGTAAAATAATTTCTGGAAATAAATTAAAGGTACTAAAATGATTAATAATATGTAATTATCAAATTAAAAATACTGAAGTCGATTTTATAAATATAATTACAATTAAATCTTGAAAGAGGCCAATATTGCAATTATATGCAATTTAGCTTTAAAAATACTAAATAAATTTGTAAAAATATGAAAAACTTATGCTAGCTATATTTTAATATAAATATGAGAATCCAATAAATGAATCACCCAAAATGATAATTTTGAGAATAATTACTGGGTTTTTCTTGATAAAATAGGGCAATAAATTGATTTAAAAACTTTAAAAATTAAGAGAAAAATAATAAAACCTTGGGACATACTTATATATGCACATACATGCTATTTTGAGAGTATTTTTCATATTAAAAATATACAAGGAAAAATTGGGTATCAACAGCTGCCCTTCTTTACCCGTGAAGGATGAAAGAGTTGTCGGGTAAAGATATGATGGCCAATTTTGACCGAACGAAATGGTTCGAGGAGACTTAGGCCGTAATCTACTTTCTGATCTGCCTACATATACCTGGTTTTACAGGAATCATGTCGTATGTAGTTCGGGATCCATCGGCGGAATATGTCGATGGAGACTTTTCAAGAACGGACGCAATATTCATGTTGGGGTGAATGGTTTGAAACGTGACAGGGCTGCGGGAATTGGAGTAGGATCACTCCTGATGAGACGGTCATTTCTCGCTGGTTTACCTGCAAGTAAGCGATACAAAAATATATTGTGCGTAAATTTACACATGATGCAAATTCTCATTGGACCATGAAAGTTGTCTTTGGATGGTTGGGATGACGTCCTTAGACCATGACGTCCTGGGCCATAAAGCATATAATAAAGGATTCATAGGCCATGAAATGATGCTCTCGGGCTATGAGAATGATGCCTCCGAACTATGATGCCTTTGAATAATGATATGCAAAAGATAGAAGGGGTCCTTAGGCCATGAATGGTGTTCTCAGGCTATGAGAATGGTGCCTCCAAACAATGACGCCTTCGGATAATTTGGTGATCTTTCAGCCTATGAGATGCAGTGTCTGGCGATCTTTGAGCCTATGCAATACAGTAGTTGGCGATCTTTCAGCCAATGCAAATGTAAATAAGGTGGCGATCTTTCAGCCGTGCACATGTAAATAAGGTGGCAATCTTTCAGCCGTGCAAATGTAAATAAGGTGGCAATCTTTCAGCCATGCAGATGTAAATAAGGTGGCGATCTTTCAGCCGATGCGAATGTAAATAAGGTGGCGATCTTTTAGCCAATGCAAATGTAAATAAGGTGGCGATCTTTCAGCCGTGCACATGTAAATAAGGTGGCGATCTTTCAGCCAATGCAAATGGAGGTAGAGCTTAACCTTGGAAGGCAGAATGGTAGCCTTATGCAATGCAAGAAATGCAGATAGAGGTAGAGCTTAACCTCGAAAGGCAGAATAGTAGCCTTATGCAATGCAAGAATGCAGATGGAGACAAAGCTTAGTCTCGGAAGGCAGAATGGTAGCCTTATGCAATGCAAGAATGAAGATGGAGGTAGAGCTTAACCTCGGAAGGTAGAATGGTAGCCTTATGCAATACAAGAATGCAGATGGAGTCAGAGCTTAGTCTCGGAAGGCAGAATGGTAGCCTTATGCAATGCAAGAATGCAGATGGAGACAAAGCTTAGTCTCGGAAGGCATAATGGTAGCCTTATGCAGGAAGTAAAAAAGACAAATAATAATAGAATTTTCTTAGCTGATAGCAAATTGCGATATTGCAACTGCTGGGGATACTGTGTCTGCTGGGGACACTGCGTGCGGATAGCAACTGTGAGTAAGTGCAACAGTTCTGAGAGTTTAATTCCTGGCAATGTTTGTCTCGTAAGCGTATAGTATATTTATTTGCAACTCAAGTGCCTGCACCTAAAGAAAAATTGTGAATTTTGTAAAAGGGGGGAGGTTAGTTCGTATCCCCGCTGGCTCTGCTTGACTTGCTCGGCTTTGATCTGGTGATATTGTATGTATCATTGGGTAGTGTTGCTAAATAGATAATTTTCGTCAATAAACATGCATGGCTTAGTAAAAACATGACACAAGTACATAATTAAAATAGTTTTTAGATGAACCGATGACTGCGACATGGTTCAAGACATTGCAACCTCTCTTGCTACGGAATTTTGAGGGTCCTCCTCAAAATTCTGCCCCAGTTTAATGGATTGACATTTCTGACTATTGCTTCCGGTGATTGGCTGAAATCAACTTTGGAATTTTGAGGTTCCTCCTCAAAATTCTTCCCCAGTTTCCAATTGTGGGGGGAAATGAAAATTTTACTGAATTGTGACCAAAACCATAGGGCTACCTATGTATCCCCTATTATACGGGAATCAGGTCAGGCGTAGTTCAATTGCATCATATGAGGAAAGCATAAAGATTACACATAGTAACGCTTGACTATATCTGAATTGATCGGCTGCGGCCAGACTTCTCCGTCCATTTCTGCGAGTATGAGGGCTCCTCCTGTCAAAACCTGGTGAACCATGTATGGACCCTGCCAGTTGGGAGAGGATTTCCCCTTGGCTTCATCTTGATACGGAAAAATTTTCTTTAACACTAGCTGCCCTGGTGTGAACTGTCTCGGCTTGACTCTTTTGTTGAAGACTCTGGATATTCTGTTCTGATAAAGTTAACCATGGCAAACTGCATTCATTCTCTTTCCATCGATAAGAGCCAGTTGCTCTTAACGACTCTTCACAGTGAGGTCATCACTTGTTTTATAATGAAATTCTGTGTTTTGAGGCCTTAAAACCTCTTTTAGTATCACCTCGATTTGCGTGCGCAATCCGAGTGCGTAACCAGAAAGCCTAGATGTGAAAATCTGTGAAAAATAATAAATTTTGACTGTAAAATGAGCTAATTTGACTTCGGTCAACATTTTAAGTAAACAGACCTGGACCCATGATTTGACGGTCCTGGAGGGTCCGTAGGAAAATATGGGACTTGGGTGTCTGCTCGGAATCGAATTCCGAGGTCCCAAGCCTGAGAAATGAATTTCAAAGAAAATTGTTTAAAGGAAATTGAAATGAATTTTGATTAGAACATGTTGGTATCGGGCTCATATTTTGATTCCGGCACCGGGTACAAGTCTTATATATGATTTAAGATAATTCTGTGAAGTTTGGTAAGAAACGGAGCCTGTTTGACGTAATTCGGACCATAATTGGAAAGTTTGATGTTTAAGAAGTTTTGATAAATTTCATTGATATTGAGGTCTCATTCGATGTTTTGATGTTATTTTGGTGATATGACTACATAAATGAGTCCGTGAGATGTTTTTGAGGTTATGTGCATATATGGTTTGGAGCTCCGAGGGCTCGAGTGAGTTTTGGATCGGCCACGGGTGCATTTTGAACTTTGAAAAATAGCTGGTGTGTTTCTAATTTGCAGGCTTCGCATTTGCGAAGCCAGTCTCGCAAATGCGAGCTCGCATCGAGCCATGCACCGCAAATGCGAGAGTTGGCCTGGGCAGCCTTCTTCGCAAATGTGAAGTAGCTGTCGCAAATGCGATGCCCGCCTAAATCCTCTATGATCGCAAATGCGAAACGCATTTCCCAGCTTATTAGAGGTCGGGGTTCGCAATTCTCATACCTGCAACCTGCAACTTTTATACTTAACTGATTTTAAAACCCATTTTTCATATTCTCTCAAATACAAACACACTTAGGCGATTTTTCAAGGATTCCTTCTTCTCCAAATCAATTGTAAGTCATTTTTAACTAGTTTTCCTCAATCATTAACATCTTTTTACATGATTTCAACTTAAAATCAAAGATTTTCATAGGAGAAATTGGGTGTTTTGGGTAGAACCTAGGTTTTTAAAAAATTGGGGATTTGGACCTCGATTTGAGGTCCGATTTCAAAACAAATCATATACTTGGGTTCGTGGGGGAATGGGTAATCGGGTTTTGGTTCGAACCTCGGGTTTTGACCGTGTGCGCCGGGGGCGATTTTTGACTTTTTGGGTAAAACTTTGAAAAACTCATTTTTATGCATTGGGGTTGATTCATTTAGCATTTATTGATGTAATTAAGTAATTTGTGACTAGATACGAGTGAATTGGCGGTGGAATTAAGGGGTAAAGCTATAATTGAACCTTGAGTTGTGTTCGTGGCATCGAGGTAAGTGTTTGGTCTAACCTTAGCTTGAGGGATTAGGAGTTGAGTCTTAATTGCTATGTGGTAATTGTTAAGTACGATGTATAGGCATGGTGACGAGTATCTATACGTTGGTGTCAAGCATGACCGTGAGTCTTATATTGTGATTTTCATGATTTTGTTATATTATTCATGCCTTGGTGAAGATTTCTAATTGTTGTATGAAGTTTGTGGAAAGAATTGTGAACCATGATCATTGAGGAGCGTTGGCTCAAGTTGTATAACGAATTGTGAAAGTGTAAGTGACAATTGAACTTTTAGAGCATTGGCTTGAGTTGTGAAGTGAATTGTGAAGTAAAAGTGACAAAGAGAAGAGATCATTTTGTTGTCACCCTTGTCGGGCTATTGTTGATTTATTTGTTATCTCCTTTACCGGGATGTGGATATCATTGATGTTGTTCCCTTGCCAGGATTTAATTGTTGACTTGTTGCTACCTTGCCGGGATTCTTATTGCAAATTTCCCTTATGTCCTTGCCCTATTGTTTGTGATTGCTTCTTGGGTGAGGAAGAAAGTTAAAGCATGAAGGGTGATGTCGTGCATTGTTTGTTTTGTGAGGAAAGAGTGTAAAGCACGAAGGGTGATGTCGTGCCGCACGATGTACCATTCCGTGCCTATTAAATTGATTTCATGGTGAGGATGAGAGTAAAAGCACGAAGGGTGATGTCATACAATTTATATTGACTCTTATGGTGAGGACGAGAGTAAAAGCACGAAGGGTGATGTCGTGCACTTGTCTTAGATTTACCTGATTCTTACTGATAATTGAGTTAAGTTGTCATTTACGTTTGTTTACTGATTATCTGTTGTTACTTGATTTTATTTCGATGTTATAGATTTCCTTACCCTATTTGCCTTGTGATTGTTGTTTGGGTGAGGAAGAGCGTAAAGCACGAAGGGTGATGCCGTGTATTGTTTTGGTGAGAGATTGTTAAAGCACGAATGGTGATGCCGTGTATTGTTTTGGTAAGAGAGAGTTAAAGCACGAAGGCTGATGCGGTGCACTTGTCTTTGATTTCCTAATTTTTATTGATAACTATGTTATGATTTCTCTACACTGAATTGCTGATTTCCTGTTGATACTTGTTGTACCCCACAACATGGTTTCCCCTTCCTATTTTCAATTGACTGTGGCGATCATCATACTTATTTGTTTCTCTTCTGTTACTATTCAATGTTTCCCCGTAGCATGCTTCCCCCCCCATACTTGACTATATATAATTATTTCTTTCTGTACTTTTTTTCTACTGTATATAGTAAAATTGCACAGGTTTATTTGGTAGTCTGCTCCTAGCCTCGTCACTACTTTGCCGAGGTTAGGCTAGGCCCTTACCAGCACATGGGGTCGGTTGTGCTGATACTACACTCTGCACTCTTTTGTGCAGACCCTAGTGTTGTGGACTTCGGGCCGCGGTGTGATTGCTGATTCTTGATCATCAGGTGACCCGAAGTAGTCCTGCAGGCGTCCGCAGGCCTTGGCGTCTCCTTCTATCTACTATTTATGTTTCTTTCATGCATTTCTAGAGACAGTATTGTATTTATTTCTTCATACCCTTTATTTGTAGTATTCTTAGACCGTCTGTGAAACTGTGACACTAGTTCTGGGTAGTCGAGACTCAAATAGTTGTATTGGATTCATGTTCAACTAGCTTATTGCTTTTTCTTCCGCTTATGTTAAATTCCGTTGTTTAAATGTTATTATTTCGAAATTGTTAATGGATATAAAATGGGTAAAAAGGAAAATTGTTCATGTAATTGGCTTGCCTAGCTCACAATAGTAGGTGCCATCACGACTCCCAAGGGTGGGAGTTGCGGGTCGTGACATTCACCCACTCTGCATCGTCGAGCTCAGCTTCCTATATGATCCTTAGGGAGGGAATTTCCACTTTGGCGGGAATGACTGCCTCTGTACCATAAACCAGCATATAGGGGTTGCCCCAGTTGATGTGCGGACTGTGGTGCAATATCCCAGTAAAGAAAAATAATAACTTCTCGTGCCACTGTTTATGCTTCTCTATCATTTTCCTCAATATCTTCTTGATATTCTTATTGGCGGCTTCTACTGCTCCGTTCATCTGAGGTCTGTAGGTTGTAGAATTCTTGTGTCTGATGTTAAAGGTTTCTCACATGGCTTTCATCAAGTAACTGTTGAGGTTGGAGCCATTATCGGTAATGATTGACTCTGGAATCCCGAATCGGCAAACAATGCGGTCGCGGACAAAGTCTGCCACGACCTTCTTGGTTACTGCTCTGTAAGATGCTACTTCAACCCATTTGGTGAAATAGTCAATTGCTACCAAGATAAACTTGTGCCCGTTGGAAGCAACGGGCTTGATTGGTCTAATAGCATCCATTCCCCAAGCGGCGAACGGCCATGGTGAGCTTGTTGCATTAAGCTCGCTTGGAGGTACCTTTATCATGTCTGTATGTATCTAACAACGATGGCATTTCCGGACATACTGGATACAGTCCGTCTCCATAGTCATCCAAAAGAAACCAACATGAAGTATCTTCTTTGCTAAGACAAAACCGTTCATATGTGGACCGCAGGTCCCAGCATGAATTTCCTCGAGTAACCTAAATGCTTCTTTCGTGTCGACACACCTTAGCAATCCCAAATTAGGAGTCTTCCTATGCAGGATTCCTCCTCTGTGAAAGAAATTGTTGGATAACCTTCGAAGTGTGCACTTCTGAGTAGGATTTGCGAGCTCCGAGTATTCTCCTTTCGCCAAGTATTCCTTGATATCATGAAACCAAGGTTTTCCGTCTGCTTCTTCCTCAACATAAGCACAATAATCTGGCTGATCATGGATCTTTACTCGAATGGGGTCAATGAGGTTCTTGTCTGGATGTTGTATCATGGATGATAGGGTAGCCAATGCATCGGCGAATTCATTCTGGACCCTGGGAACATGTTGGAATTCTGTCTTCATGAACCTCTTTTTCAATTCCTATACATAATGCAGATACGGGAGTATTTTGGAGTTCTTGGTTGCCCATTCTTCTCGAACCTAATGTATAAGTAGTTCCGAATCTCCGATCACTAACAATTCTTGAATGTTCACGTCAATAGCCATTTTGATCCCTAAGATGTAGGCTTCGTACTCGGCCATATTGTTGGTGCACGGGAACCTAAGTTTGGCGGACACCGGATAATGCTGACCGGTTTCTGATACCAAGACTTCTCCTATGTCAACTCCTTTGAAATTTCCTGCTCCATCAAAAAATAATCTCCAACCATCATAGGATTCCGCAATGTCTTCTCCTATAAATGACACCTCTTCGTCAGGAAAATACGTTTTCAGGGTTTCGTATTCTCCATCTACGGGATTTTCAGCAAGGTGATCTGCCAATGCCTGACCCCTAATTGCTTTCTGAGTCATGTAGACAATGTCAAATTCACTCAACAGGATTTGCCACTTGGCTAGCTTGCCAGTGGGCATGGGCTTCTGGAAGATGTACTTTAAAGGATCCTTCCTTGATATGAGATATGTAGTATAGGCACAGAAGTAGTGCCTCAACTTCTTAGCTACCCAAGTCAAAGCACAGCAGGTGCATTCAAATAGAGAATATCGGGCCTCGTACGGGGTGAACTTCTTACTGAGGTAATAAATGGCCCGCTCCTTCCTCCCTATTTTATCGTGCTGCCCCAGAACACAACCGAATGCTCCATCCAATACTGCAAGGTAGAGTAATAAGGGTCTACCTAGATCAGGTGAAACTAACACTGGTGGTGTTGACAGGTATTCCTTAATTCTGTCGAAAGCTTTTTGGCAATCATCAGTCCATTTGGTAGCGGCGTCCTTATTCAAAATCTTAAAGATCGGCTCACAGATAATTGTAGATTGTGCTATGAACTGGCTAATATAGTTAAGTCTCCCCAAGAAGCTCATCATATCCTTCTTGTTCTTTGGCGGTGGCAATTCTTGAATAGCTTTGACCTTTGATGGATCCAGTTCTATTCCTCGACGACTCACAATAAACCCAAGTAGCTTTCCACTAGGAACCCCAAATGCACACTTTGCGGGATTCAGTTTCAGGTTGTACCTACGCAGTCTATTGAAGAACTTTCTCAAATCTTCCATGTGATCAGTGGCTTTCTTGGACTTGATAATAACATCATCTACGTACACCTCTATCTCCTTGTATATCATATCGTGGAAAATGGTAGTCATGGCCCTCATGTAGGTGGGTATTCTTCAGGCCGAACGACATCATCTTGTAACAGTACATTCCCCACGGTGTAATGAAAGCCGTTTTCTCAATATCTTCTTCATCTATCCAGATCTAATGATACCCAGCGAAACAATTCACAAATGGCTGCAATTCATGCTTGGCACAATTGTCGATCAAGATGTGTATGTTTGGCAAGGGGAAGTCGTTTTTCGGACTAGCCCGGTTGAGATCCCGGTAGTTGACAGAGACTCTGACCTTCCCATCCTTCTTTGGTACTGGCACAATGTTGGCTAACCATGTTGGGTATTCTACTATCCTGAGAACTATGGCTTTGACTTGCTTAGTGATTTCTTCCTTGATTTTCATACTCATGTCAGGCTTAAACTTTCTGAGCTTTTGCTTTACCGGCGGACATGTTGGATCGGTTGGTAGTTTGTGAGCCACAATAGATGTACTCAGACCAGTCATGTCATCATATGACCAAGCGAATATGTCTTCATATTCCCTTAGAAATTCTGTGTATTCCTTCTTTTCTGATGGCGATAAGTGGACACTGATTCTCGTTTCTTTGACGTTCTTTGCATCGCCCAGGTTAACAATCTCGATCTCGTCTAGGTTGGACTTAGGTTTGTTCTCAAAATTCTCAACTTCCTTAACAACCTCTTTTGGTATTTCATATTTCTCTGAATCTGTGTCCGTTTGTTGCGTTGTCTCGTTGCATGTCACATTCATTGGTTCATCAAGATAAGTAATAGTAATGTTGTATAAGTAAAGTAATGAGAGAAAATAATAGTAATAAGTGTTGATCCATAAGAAAAGTTAGAATGCTTTGATAAATTGCATAATTGTTTTGAACATTTGAAGATCTTATTGCAGGAATTGAAAACACGCGAGACAAAAATAACAATCTTTCAGTAAATCAAAACAGTGCTTGTTTTAGCCTTGCTACCCCCAGGCTCGTTGGGCTCTGGTTGTCCTGATGGTCCAGTTATTAAGGCGGGTCTCTCTGCTTACGGCTTGTATGGAAGGGCCTTCCTCCCTATCCTACTCAAGAATGACACATCAGTCCATATCACTGTCTTCTAAGAACAAATTCTTCACCGCTGCCAACTTCCTCTTCTTCTGACCATAAATAATATCGGCCAGTTGGAAAGTCCGCTCCAAGTGTGGTATAGGCTGCTCCAGCGTATAGTAAGGACCATGACATGGTGGCGACCAGCTGTTGAACTCCTCCCAGGTATACTCATATCCCAGACCGAAAGTAGTGTCATGCTTCTTGAGTTTTATAGGCTTAGCGATTCCTTGGAGATTCTTGCCGAGCCTTTTGCCAGGTTCGTACCCACACCAATTCAGTATACTCTCGATCTTGTTGTCCCACCATTTGTCTTTGTCAACAGCATTCACTCGTTCAATGTGATGGTAAGTCTCTCCACCTAGCTTCTTTCTCCCTTCGATGAAGGAATCATCTAGCGACTGTATATGGGGTTTCTATCGTCGTCGTGAATGATCACTTCCTGGTGGTTTCATTCAAACTTTACTGCCTGATATAGTGTTGATGCTACAGCCCCAGCGGCATGGATCCATGGCCGTCCCAAAAGTAGATTATAAGATGTCGGCACGTCTATCACTTGGAAATCGACATCGAACCAAGTTGGCCCCATTTGCAAACACAGACTAATTTCCCCAATAGTAGACCTCTGAGAACCGTCGAAGGCTTTCACGTTGATGGCTCCATCCTTTATCTCGTGCAGTCCCTTACCCAACTTCTTGAGCATTACCAGCGGACAAATGTTGAGGATGGAACCCCCATCAATCAGGATCCTAGTGATAAAGTAATCGTCACATTGAAGAGTGATGTGCAGTGCTTTGTTGTGCCCCAACCCTTCAGACGGTAGCTCATCCTCATGAAAAATAATTTTGTGACTCTATAATACCTGTCCGACTATGTTAGCCATTTCTCCGCCAGTAATGTTGCTGGGTACGTAGGCTTCACTCAGCACCCTCAACAGAGCATTCTTGTGTGCCTCTGAGTTTTGTAGCAAAGCAAATATGGAGATTTACGCCGGTGTTTTGTTCAACTGGTCGATGACCGAGTATTCCTCGGCCTGTATCTTTCTCCAAAGATCATTTGGACCCGTTTCAATGATGGGCGGCCGATTGGAAGTCTGCTTGCTTGACTCGGCTAGATGTTCAGGGGTATAAACTTTACCAGTTCTTGTCATACCCTATGCGGAAACAGTTTCCTAGGTCCTACCCTTGCCCTTTCTTCTTGCCTCGGCTGTATAGTCCTATGGAATAGCCTTGGCATGGAATGGTGTCATGGTGAACATCGCCACTGGAATCGGCGTGGACATCTTCACTCCGAATGGAGCATGTGCTTTGGGAAGTAAAACTGCAACTTCAAATGGTGGAGGTGCATTTGCTGGAGTCACGAATTCAATCTCAATTGGTGTTGGTGTCTTTGGAGTTGCTTCGAACTCAAGTGGCACAATCATGTTTACCTCAGCGTCCCCAGATGGCTGAATCTGGACTATGATTGGATTAAGAGTAACCATTGGTTTCTTTGGATCATCACCTTCTGTAATCAACCCAATCGACCCCTCGGGATCCCAATCATCCTCTATGTCGATCATGTGAACGCCTCCACCCTTATGGTCTGGCAGAGGGTTATTGCAGCCATTTGGAGCAGGTTCCTTTGCCACAATAATTGTTGTCAATCAGAGCCTGGATCTTGTCTTTCAGAGAATGACATTCATCGATGGTGTGTCCCTTTATGCCGGAATGGTATGCATAGGATTTTTTTGGATTGACACATTGAGAAGGGTTCTCAAGGGTTATATCAGGGATAGGGGTGACATAACCAGTGGCTTTGAGTCTCTCGTATAACTGGTCAATGGGTTCGGCAATGGCTGTATACGGTTTAGGAGGTCTGCGGTCAAAATTTGGTCGAGGTCTAGGGAATTTTTGGCGTGTAGGAGGTGATTGATAGTGAGATGGTCGAGCATTGTAGGCTTGGTAAACATGTATAGGTTGGGAATATCTGGGTGAAGTAGGCTGAATGTGGGAGGCGGAGGTGATTGATAAGTGGGTGATGGAGTTTGGTAAGAGTGTTAGGGTGCTTGGTAATTTGGTATAGGCTGACATGTGAGTGGAGGCATCGGATAGGTTTGGTATTTGATGGGAGATTTGGTTCCCTGTGCAACCATTATGGTGCCTACGTCCCTTTTCTTGGACGCACCACCAGACTGTATGGCCTTATTTGTAGCTTGCAAGGCCTCAAAGTTCGTAACCATACCGCTTTTGATGCACTCTTCGATTCTTTCACCCAGCTTGATGATGTTAGAAAATTTATGGCTCTCAATCAATATCATCCTTTCATAATACTGCGGGTCCTAAGCCCAGACAAACAATTTGTTCATCTGTTCTTCTTCTAAGGCAGGCTTGAGTTAAGCAGCTTTGGACCTCTAGCGAGTAGCATACTCACAGAATGTTTCTGTAGGTTTCTTCTTTAGATTCTAAATGTAGAACACATCCGGTGCATTTTCTGTGTTGAACCTGAACCTGTCCATAAAATTGGATGCCATACCTACCCAGTTTAACCATTTCTTCGGATCTTGGCTAATGTATCAGGATAGAACATCTCCTTTCAGACTCCTCGTGAACAGCTTCATGTGGATTCTCTCGTCTTTTCCTACTCCAACCAGCTTGTCACAGTACGTTCTCAAATGGACTCTTGGATCCCTTGCCCCATCAAACATTTTGAACTTCGGAGGTTTGTACCCCTCAGGCAGTTCGACATCGGGTTGTATGCAAAGATCCTCATAGTTCAGCCCCTCAATTCCCTTGCTTTCTTCGACGCCTTGGATTCGGCTAGTCAATTTCTTAAGTTCTTCCGCCAGGTTCCTGATGAGCGAATCTTTATCAACAGACTCGGGTGTGCTTGAGATGTGTCACATGGAGTGTGGCATGGTCTCCGCGTAGATGGGAGTGTTGTGATGAGTGTGGAAGTGGTCATTTGTGGAGTTCAAGGATTCTGGGACGAGCAGTGGAGTATTGTTGGAAGTATGGCAGGTGTTGCAGTGGTGGTGAGGAGCGAGATGGTTTTGTGGTTTTGGGATAGTTTGTGGCGGTGTAGGGCTCTGAGCATTTGGGAGATTGACATCTGGAATGGTGAGGGGAAATGAAAGATTCGCCAGATTCCGAACCCGATCAAGTTCTTCTTGGAATTTCAGCAGCTTTTGTTCAAGTTGGGATGCACTTTCCTTAGGAACCAGAGTACCATGACCATGAGTGACCTCTACCCGTTCAGTTGAGTTCTCCTTTCTGGCGTTGTTCGAATCTTCCATTTTTCTTTTGTTCTTGTTTTTGACTAGACTAAGAGGAAGGGTGGGTGGAGGGCCCCTGTATCTCGTTGAATAAGATGATGTTGCCAGAGTGCACGAACTAATCTTTGGGGAAGGGGAATAAATAAACAAAAAGTAAAAACAAAAAGGTAACAAGTTAGTGAGGATTATAAGAAAATGTTGCAATATTTAAACACATAATGCAAGAATGTAGATCGTGTCCTAATTTGGAAACCCTTTTGTGCCCAAGGTAGTCCTAGCGACAAGTTGATTTGGAGAACTTAGAATACTAAATGCCTCATTTTATTGATTAAAAATAGACGAATCCCAAATCGAAACTAAATAACAAGAAATAAAATCACTAATGGCCATTGGCCTTATTACATTTCTTAAAGTAAGAGAAACTCCTATCTATTGGGTCCCACAAGGACCTTCCTCAGGTTTAATGCTCTCGTTGATCAAATCCTCCAGTTCGCGTAGGTTCACCAGTAAAAATTCCTTTGCCAAGTGTTCTTCTTCGTTTCCCTCAGTGTTCTGGCAGTCGGTGACTCTCTTCCTCACTTTTCCTTCTAATTCCAGCAGACTGTATTCCAAATATTCCAACTTTTCGCTAGCTCTGGCGGCCCTCTCTTTCCACTTATTGATTTGGTCATCTGATGGAAGACTCCTCTACCAGTCTAGCAAGAGTGTGGGCGTGCTAACCATACCGAAACAGGGGACCTCGTTCTTCATTTTCTGCAAGACAAATAAGGTTAGGCCCTTACCCCCGCTAGACTAGACTATTTAACATCAACAATTAGTATAAAAGCATTTAGTTCTCCAAATAAATGCACAGAACATGGTAATGCCCGTTTGGGTTTTAGGGAAATCCAGTGGGCTTTGGACAAGGCTATCTTAAAGAGTCATTATGTTGACAATATAATTGACTCAACTAGGTTTGACCATGATGCATGCACAGTTAAACAGAGTAAGGTTTTTATGGGGTTTTAGACTGGTACCCTTGAGCGGACAACTCAAGGGGAAAGGCATGGAACCGTCGACTACACCATTGATCGACTGGTTTTACCGTAAATATGCCTTTTCTGGATTCAGGGGGTGATAATATCAGAAGAGCGCAACCACTCATTATAAGTGTTGCTATGGTATTTTGTTTGGCACGAGTGGAATATGATGTTGAACATGATTATGCAACAATTAAAGCAGGTTGTCACGTATTTGCACGTTAGAAAAGCAGTAAATACAACAGGTTTTTCATAACTTAAAGCAGTAGTAAAGGAAAGTAGTAAAGGAAAGTAATAAAGGAAAGAAACAAAAAGACAAGTCAGTTTTGCAATCGAAAAGAAAATTGAATGCTTGAAAGAAATAAATAGATAATGGCGCATAAAGAAGCATAAATTCACAATAATAGTCTGAAATGGTAAAAGCCTAAAAAAAATCCCCAACGGAGTCGCCATGCTGTCGCCCCCCCCCCTTTTTCTAGAGCGAAATCGGGTTTATGACATTTGGAGGGACAACTCATTCCTTTTGGGAATTGAGTTTGCGTTTGAAGAGTCGCCACCTAATGATTAGGGTGCATTAGGACACCAAAAGAGTTTGATTTTGAATAACCAAAGATTAGGGTAAGGGCTTGAAATTATTCCAAGGGGAAGGTGTTAGGCACCCCTCAGAATCCACTAGTGTGGTTCCCAGCCAAACAATTATTGTATATTTGGGGTGCAATTAACACGTAGACAAATAAGGCTCAAATAAGAGGGGGTTTCATATAATGGTTTGCAAACAAACAAAGTTTGGAAGAGCAAAGAGAGCTGATTTTTTAAAGAAGGAGTTGAAATGATAAAAGAAATAAAGAAATAAGGGAAAGGGGGTCCTAGGTTGATTAACGATCACCCCACACAATGCAAGGTAATCATTCCTCAATGAGGGGCTATACGTGACATTATCACGTGGTCATCATATCCATATCTACCCTTCCAACCCCGTTAAGGTATTTAAAGCGCGGATTAGTCTCGTTTACTTATTGCATGCTATTACCCGCCCCAATCCTATCAGTTCCGGAGGCATTTAGGACTACTAATCCTAAAAGGGGGGATATTAGGCTTATTTGTAGCTTCAAAGGAAAAAACTCTATGGCGACATACAAAACACGTATTGCAAATTGCAGAAAGCATATAACAAGCAGAGGCTCAGATATACCTCCTTAAACAAAGAAGCACGTAATTAGCATGACTTACACATACTGTTTAGGTCTGATTTAAAAGGTATTGAAGACGAGTGAGAGAAAATTGTTGAGACAGTTTCAGCTTATCACATAACTCAGATAAGAAGTCGAAATCAGGCCTGCCTGCTGGTTGTAATTATTAACAGAAGCAGATTCAGTTTATATTTATTACTCTAAGGCTTACCTAAGTGTTGGACAAGGATCCTATAAGCATGGTATCTACTGGATTCAGAAAGCAATGAAACAGTAAGGCTCAAAATGAACTGTTTGAATGCATACTCGTTAAACTTGCTAAGTGAGGGACTCAGATTATTGAAAGGGAGAGGCAGAATTTAAACGAATTGATTACAAGTTTGGCAAATGAGAGCAGCCATTACTACTAGTTTTATATCTAACACTGAGTGAAGCGAATCAAATTTTATTAGAAACTCCTATAGGCATACTTTCTATACGTTGCCGATTTTTTAAAACCTTATAGACATGGTATCTTGATGCAGAATTTGTTTTAAAATGTTTTGATAGGCATGCTCTCTAGGTGAATTTTGAATATGCAGAATCCTATAGACATGATTTCTATATGAAGTTAAATATGCAGAATCCTATAAAACATGATTTCTAGATGTAATTGAATATGCAGAATCCTATAGACATGATTTCTAGATGTAATTTGAATATGTAGATTCCTATAGCCATGATTTCTAAGTGAAGTTAAATATGCAGAATCCTATAGCCATGATTTCTAAGTGAAGTTAAATATGCAGAATCCTATAGACATGATTTCTACCCTTTGCATACATAGTTACCCACCCTTTTTTCACTAACCATACCCAAATATTTATTACAAATTATTACAAACCAGAATAAATAAAATTATATCAGGAAAAGTAAAAGTGTACAACTAGAGGAAGCCTGATTCTGACTTCCTCTCTGAGTTACAAGATAAACCCAACTCAAAGACCATTGATCCAAATCCTTTCTCCAATTTGAGTGTGTCACAGTTCCCTAAGAGCCTCAATGGGACTCCGGGCAGTGCTCACACCCAAATTGTATTATTAGAAAAGGGGCAAGTGCAGTGTGGAAGTGTCAGCCCTCAAGTGTCCAAGTTCAGAGGGAGCTCAAGGGGTCGCAAGGCAAGGCTCACAAGAGGGGGACAAAACTTAAAGTCTAAGAGAGAGTGCAAGTGAGGAACAGAGTTCTAAAGGGATAAAGGAGAGGAAAAAATCTACAAACAAGTACACAAAAGGGGTTCAGGGGAATAGGGAAGTTGCAAAGAGCCTATGTGCTTAGGCATTTAGCTAGTTCTGGGCATGCACAGCAATAGAGAGTGTTGTTATGCTTACAAATCAACAAGAATGCACAACACATGATAGTGACATAGAGGTTATGATTCTAGGGGAATCAAGTTTGAGCCATAGGCAATAATACTTAATAATGTCATGCCTCAAACAAACCATTAGCATCAAACACATTAGGGTAGGGGGTTTGGGATGAAAAATAGGAAGGAAATTACAGCATGCTAAAGTAAATTCTGAACTAAAGACAAGCAATAGGCAGACATGCAAGTGAACGTATTAAATAAATACATTGTTGTGGTTGCTGAAAACCTTAATTAGGACATACCAGTTTTAAAGAAGCAAAATATAGCAGTAGCAGTACTTGAAAGAAAACAGGCCATAGTACAAGTAACAAAAGAGAATGTTTTCTGAATGTGAGTGTGAGTTCAGAAAACTAAGAGTGTTCGTGTCCTTGTGTCAATGAAAGAGGATGGTATTTATTGTTTGAAAACAGGCAGAGAATAAGGCCAGAGAATAACCATGTATCAATTAAAATCAATCAGTGGAAGAACTTCTTTTAATTAAGGAGTTCAAACTTAAACGGTAATAAATAGAAATCATTTAAGGAAAGAGATCAAATAAGCATCTTGTGCAAAATAGACAATAAGGGGTAAATACATAAGAGTTTAATTAAGGGAAGGATCTTTGAAATACACGGTTAAACAAATAAGGTAAAAATCAATCAGTACATAGTAAATCAAAGAGTCAGAGATTCAAGATTACTGGTTCATGAATAAACCAAGTCAGAAAGGCTAAGGAAAGTTTTTAAATCAAACCAAGAAACAGGGAAATTAGTAAAACAAGGAAAGAATAAATCAGACTTACACAAGGAGGTCTGAAATTAGTCAAAAATTGAAAGTCATTTTAGAGGAGAAGCTGAGCATATATAAAGAGCACACAAGTATTAGGCATGCGAGGCTGAATTTAGGATAAAGAAAAGTGTCATGCAATTGCAAAATCAGTAAGTAGTGGACTATAGGAACATGGTAGTCACATAGGTCAGTTTCAGTAACCCGGCAATGGAGAAGGGAGAGAGTATCAAATAGCATGCAAAGGGTCTAGTAGAAAGACCTTAGAAGAGTTTAGCAGTGATTCAGAATTATATAAAGAAACAAAAGATTTTGAAATTCAGTCAAGCAACAGATGAAACAACTTCAGAAACTCAAATAGGTCCAAAGAAATTAGGGTTTTGAAACCAAACAAGTTCGGAGATGAGGAACAAACAAATCACATAGCAAATAATATCAGAACTCGAATGAACCCCAAATCTTAGGGTTTTTGCCATCAATCGAATGTAGAGGTGAAAGAAAAGAGAATTAAGCAAAAATATCAACAAAGAAAAATAAAAATCAGAAACCCTAAGAAAGAACTTAAGATTTTAACATAAAGAAACACAGTAGAAGAATCAACATAAAAACATAGTAGAAGAACAACATAAGAAACACAGTAGAACATGCTAAAGATCAGAGAGACTTCTAAATATCTTGCCAAAACCCTAAATCGGAAAAGATAAAGGTTTTGAAAGCAGAATTTTGAAAGAAACTTTGAGAAAGCATTTGAAAGTTTAGGGAAAACACGGATCTAGAATAGATCTAAAAAAATCAGAAGAACCTCAAAAGTTAGGGTTTCAGAAAAAACCAGATGGTGAGAAAGGCTTGGAAAGTCATTGATCTAAGCAGGAGAAGTCGAGATCAGGCTCGAATAGCCATGGCTGGCCGAAGCAAGGTTGGAGACGGCCATAGCACTCGAATCGAACAAAGTCTGGGCCAATATTCTTTAGGGTCAGGCCTTGAAACTATAGTAACCAGGCGTGTAGGAGTTATAGGAGGCCGGTATAGGATTTCAGTGGCCTTGGAAGCCATGGATTCCGGTGATTTTAGGGTGGAAGCGGAGGGAGGCGGCTAGGGTTTGAGGGGAGCTTGAGAGAGAACTGGGAGAAAGGGGGGATTCAAGGGCGGCTACAGAAGGGAAAATGATTTGGTTTAGGGGTTAGGTCGGGTTAAAAAAGCAAGGGGTTAAGGATGGTCGTTGATCATTTTGATCAACAGCCTGGATTGAAGGGGAATCCGGGGAGGTTATTTTAAAGGGTCGTGGGTCGGGTAGATTTAGGATTTGGTCTGGGTAATTGGATTTGAAATTGAGTTTAATTGGGGTGTCAAATCTGGCTAAAATTGAAATGCAAATGGGCTAACACTTAAATAGCCATTTTCCCTTATTTATTTTATAAAAAATAGTAAAATAATTTCTGAAAATAAATTAAAGGTACTAAAATGATTAAAAATATGTAATTATAAAATTAAAAATACTGGAGTCGATTTTATAAATATAATTACAATTAAATCTTGAAAGAGGCCAATATTGCAATTATATGCAATTTAGTTTTAAAAATACTAAATAAATTTGTAAAATATGAAAATATTATTATAGCTATATTTTAATATAAATATGAGAATCCAATAAATGAATTACCCAAAATGATAATTTTGGGGATAATTACCGGGTTTTTCTTAATAAAATAGGGCAACAAATTGATTTAAAAATCTTTAAAAATGAAGAGAAAAATAATAAAACCTTGGGACATACTTATATATGCACATACATGCTATTTTAAGAGTATTTTGCATATTAAAAATATATAGGGAAAAATTGGGTATCAACATGAATTAGAAGAAACTGTTTTAGCAATATCAAGAGCAGAAGGCTTTTGATCAACAGTAGAGTGATTCAAAGAGGACTCGTTTAGATCAATAGGATTCTACTTTATTTGAGTTAACAAATCCTTGTGGGTATCACATGAATAGTAATTATTTGGTTTATGTTGGAATTGGGGTTGGCTAGAAGTGTAGCCTACTGTAGCATGCAACTCACTGTTGCTGCTATGTACGTGGATCCTAGATGGCTCTTCAAGGCCATGTGAAGAAGAGGAGTTTTCCTTTAGCAATTGGTTATAGGTAATATCATGTGGTGGGTCTGAATTAGTATGATGTGGAGGGTGTAGCTGTGTTGGCGTGTTAAGTTTAACAGGCATGGTATGATCATTAATGCCTAAGAGTGATATAGGGGAGTAAGTATTGTTAATAAATGTAGAAGAAAATTTATTGGGGGTTAGTGGCTAATATGTTTCAGACTTTATTGAAGAGAAGTTATTTATTTTGGGTTGTCCAGGTATAGGAAAGGCCTTATTAGAAGTGTATTCAGTGATAGGGCCTTTCAACTTTGTATTGTTCAAGTCCATATTATCTAAGTCATCCAATCTGTTGAATTTGTTATTGAGCAGGTTCTTCGCAGGCTTGTCCTTGAAATTTTTTTGGGCCTCAGAAGGCCCATTATCAATAGTCGATGTACCTTCTTGCTTGTGTTGCCCTGGCTTCACCGCCTCTTGCGCCGCCCTAATGTTGACTGTGTTTCCACTATTGCTTTGGCGCTGCAAGGATTTCCTAGGAAAGCTCACTATTTTCCACTCTGTTTGTTGTGTTGAATCATTTTGTGTATATACATAAGGGTTCAAACTAGGTAGATTTGTTTATTTTTTTGGTGTAAAGAGACAGCCTAGATTTGTATGACCAAAGCGGCCACAACTTGTGCATAACATGTTTAGACCTTCGTATAGTAACATCTGTTTATGGTGTCATATGAGAATATGAGAATATGTGATTTTAGTGGTTTTTCCAGTGGAACCTGAATAATATCCTTGCATACTTGCCCCTCGTTGTAGAGGAGGTGCAAGCATCAACCTTTAGTAGTTGTCCCAACTTTGATCCCACCTTATATAGTATTTGCTCATCATAAAATTCAGTTAGAAGCTCTAGTAATCGAACCCATATTTCTGAGTATATGAGTTGTGTGGATGAGGCTATAAACTTTGGCTCCCATTGTCTAACCGATAGGAAGTGATTCAGAACAAACCATGGCCCTGCATGTAATGCCTTAAGCGTGTTCTCTTCCTTTTAAAATTTTATGAGGAAGAAATCAGAACCTAGATCAATGAGAGGTAGATCTTCTGATGGGTTCCATAAGGCAAGGATTTTGGTTTGTAGTATGTGGTGTGCAATTTTTCTACCAAATACTTTAAATATTATTGAGTATTTCCAAGGAGTATATAAGAGGCATTTATCTTCTGTAGTAATGGGTATAAATATGTCATCATCTTGATTGTAGTGAAGACTTTCATCAGACAAGTGTAGTTCAGGTTCCATGCTCTGTTGTATATATGGAATTGTCAATGGATGTTTATTTCATATTAAAGTTTAAAGACATGATGGTGTTGGAGTATTTAGTTTTGTATCTTCAATTTGCATAGCACCTATGTCGGGAGGTTCTTGAGATAATTTGTCGTAGTAGTCTGTTTGTATGGAGTTATTCATGGTTGGTAGAGTCGATATCACTTGAATAGGAGTGATGGGGATAATTTAGCATTAGTATTGATAGGGTGAGTCAGGCCAAGGCAATAGCACAACGACTAGACGACACATGAAGGCCCTAACAGTGTGGTCGATGATTCACATATCAAATATTAAATAAGAAGATATACTATACTTGATGTCACGATCCAAATCCTAACCTGTCGTGATGGCGCCTATTGTGGTACTAGGCAGGCCGACATTTCCAAAATATTCCCAACATTTAACAGAAAATAAATCAAGTAATTTTAAATAACCAAAATTTTCATAAAATGGGGTAAAAATCCAAAATACAAATGCGGAAAATTCCCAAATCGGGGTGTTACTGAGCTTATGAGCATCTATACATCACCAATCTAGAAAAAGTAATGACCACTAAAGACTGGATCTAAATACAATAAAAAGGAAAGATAAGAAAGGAGAAACAAGGACTGCGAACGCCGGGCAGCTACCTCGTAGTCTCCAAAGATCAGCCATGCAGGATATCAATAGCCACCATGTCCGAAAATACATGGACCTGCACACGAAGTACAGGGTATAGCGTGAGTACAACCAACTCAGTAAGTAACAAGACTAAATAAAGAACCAA